>NC_135312.1:57869991-58174333 GCF_048772815.1 Callospermophilus lateralis | reverse complement strand
CTGTTATGGGTTGTGAAGCCCTAACCCACACCATCCCAGAATGAGACTGTAGCTGGAGACAGACCCTTTAAATAAGTGATTAAGTTAAAATGAGGCCATTAGTTCCTAATCCAATCTGACTGGTGTCCTTATAAGAAATTTGAACACCCAGCAAAACTCCAGGATATGTGCACACAAGGAAAGATCACGGAGAGAAAGTGGCCATCTGAAAACCAAGGAGGGAGGCCCTGGGAGAAACAAAACCGGCTGACCCCTTGATCTTGGACTTCTAGTCCTAAGAACACTGAGAAAGAAAAATCTTTGTTGTTTAAGCCACCCAGTCTGTGGTCTTTTGTTAAACCTGCCCTAGAAAACTAATACCTAGCCTATGATATGTAAATGTAATGTGGTTTTGAAAACTTTCAGTAGTAAGGAGCTTAAATGTTGGCAGTCAAGGGTCAAACTGCCTTTACCTTTGTGTCTGTTTTGCTGTGTTTGTACATCTGTGTCTCTCTGGACCCCTGTGTCAATCTGTCTTCCCTGTGTCTGTGTCTTTTCTCTGTTGATGACTCTTTTCTGGTTTGGTTGTGTTCTTTCATTTGACTCTCTTTTGGTTTCCTTTCCCAATTCTCTTCCAATTAACCAGATAATACCAATGACTTACACGTTAACTACAGTTCTAAGAGCTTTACTTTCATGAACTCATTAAAAGTTCACAAGGATCCTACGAGATAGTTGCCACTTTTGATCCCACTTTTATAAATGGGAAAACCGAAGGATAGCAATATTAAATAACATGGCATGGTATTGTTAAAAAGTGAGAGATCAGATTTGAGCTCTAAAAATCTGGCTCTAGAGTTTGTGCTCTTAATCACTGAAGTCTTTCAGATTTTACATAAAAGGGAAGAATGACTGAATATTTCAGTCCATTTATGCTGCTATAACAAAATACCGGAGACCAAGTAATTTATAAAAAAGAGAAATTCATTTCTTATAGTTCTGGAGGCTGGAAAGTCAAAGATCAAGGTGATGGTGCGTTTGGTGTCTGGTGAGAATCATTTCTCATGGATGACACCCTAAGTGTCCTCAGATGGCACAGGAGCAAAAAGCCCTGACTAGTTCCCTTGAGATCTTTTATAATGATACTAATCCCATTTATAAGGGCTCTGCCCTCATGACTTACTCCCTTCCTATGTTCCAACATGAATTTCAGGGGAAAACACACATTCAAACTACAGCAATATCCATTCACAAATATTCTATTTTTATTGTCGGTACTAGGGATTGAACCTTGTGCATTGGAGGCAAGCACTCTACCAACTGAACTACATCCCCAACTCCTCAGCGCTTTCCTTTGGATAAATAATAGTATAAAGTCATCTCTTTTGGTTATAGTTCAAGTCCATAACACATATAATCCAGAGCAATCACAAACTCCCAACTTCTGGATTCAAATTTTAAACTCTAAAGATAAGGAGTAAGAATCATGACTTGATAATGTTAACAAACATTTTCTTAAGAGCTAACCACATTCAATCCTCACAAGAACCTGGTGAATGAAAAGAGACAAGCACACTCTCCACACTTTACAGAGGAGGAAATTGAGTCTAGGAGAGACTGGCCACCAGCAGCACGTTCACAAGGCCATTAGGATGTATCTTCAGTATCAAGGGCAAGGCTCCCAGCTCTCTGTACCACTCTGCTTCTCAGGGAAGTCCAGGCAGCCGCTACAGCAATGCTGCAAGCTGTCCTAGTATTACTTTAGCAAAAGCACTTAGGATACTGATGGCTGCGACGCAGGCAGAGCCAGGGCGGTACAGTTCTCTGTGCCCTAGCATAGGCTGCGACATGACTCAGCACTAGTGAAGGGAAAAAGAGGGCGCAGGGCACCGTATCTGACTATGTGAGATTTTCCTCCATTGATTTTTTTTTCTCCGCCTTCTGCTGCAACTGGACCCTGGTGAGTGAATGAGGCCTGACGGCAAATCCAAGACTGAATAAAAAGCTCCCTGCTGAAGGGCTGTCACAGCGGCTCAACCTAGGCTCCCTGGAACCTTGGCAAGCGGAAGAATCCTTTGTCTTCAGACTATGACAAGAGGGGGAAAAAATCTCAACTATTCGGCTGTGTAGCATCATTCAAGCCTGCCTTAATGGGGAAGGTCTAATGAGGAATGTAGTCTTTGAAAAAACCTAGCGTTAAAAACCCCAGAAGCATTCTCACTGTACAATCCTACACAGTTATAATTAATAGGATTCAAACAGCAAATCAGAGATTATGTTACCATTTTACCTAGTTGGATGGCCGCAGACGCTTCTTTTCTTTACTGGTTATGTTCAAAGAGACCTCAGCCTGTTATTATAATCAAATGTGTAGGAGAAAACATTCCTATTCTTTGGGGATTCTATGGAGGTAGCAGGAATAAGAGAATAAAAGAAAAGGCAATTTTCAACTACCAAATGAACCGCAGCTGCGCCAGGCCCTTTCTCTCCTCCCCCTCCTCTCCTGCTGTTGACCTATTAATGGATTCCTGCTCTTAAGATTAACTCAACTTTCACAGGGAGCTGGACCAAAAATCAGTTTTGAACAATTTTGCAAACATAGGACATAGGTTTCTGGCGGGGTACATTTCACTTATTTATTCCCCATGTTTATTCCGCAATAAATTCAAGAGTTAGCACTTCCAACATTGTGCTTCAAGCCTGGTAAAAAAGACAAGTAGGGATACAGCACTTCAAAAGTGTATGTGCAATGAGAGAATTATATGGCACCTAAATGATAACTCCATAAAATTTTAGTATGTGTGTAGTTGGGAAAGGCACATAACGGATAAACACGATTATATGTAAATTTTTTCTAATTTCAAAAGGTCCTCATTAGGGGAAGTGTAATGGGAAGTTATTAATGGGTATAAAATTTCAGCTTGGGAATATGAAAAAAGTCCTGGGGATGGACAGTGGTGACGGTTGCCAACAACATTCTTAATTGCTGCTACATCATACAATTAAAAATGGTAAATACTGCTAGGTCTGGTACAAACACCTGTAATCACAGCAATTTGGGAGACCCAAGAAGGAGGATTCCAAGTTCAAGGACAGCTTGGGCAATTTAGTGAGGCCCTGTCTCAAAATAGGAAATAAAAAGGGCTGGCTAGGCATGGTGGTGCTCACCTATAATCCTAGAGACTTGGAGGCTGAGGTAGAAGGATGGCAAATTTGAGGGCAGACTAAACAATTTACAAGGCCCTAAACAATTTAGTGAGATCCTGTTGTTAAAAAAAAAAAAAAAAAAATGTGTGGGGGGTGATCTGGGGATGTGACTCAATGGGTAAGCATCCCTGGGTTCAATCCCTGGTACCAAAAGTAAAAAAAAAAAAAAAAAAAAAGGATTGAAGATGTGACTCAGTGGTTAAGTGCCCTGGGTTCAATCCTCCAGTACTACTACTCCCCTCACAAAAAAAAAAAAAAAAAAACAGGGCTGGGGATATCACTCCATAGTAGAATGGCTCTGTGTTCAATTCCCAGTACTAGGAAAAAGAAAAAGGAGAAGGAGAAGATGGTGGTAAATGTTGTATGGTTTAAATTTTACCATAATAAAAACGTCATCAGTATTTTTTAATTAGCAAAAACCATTACTTCAAGATTATAGTTCGTTCCAGAAAATTGCAAAAAAGATATAAAAAAGAGGAAAATATAAATCACTAAAAATCCCATGACTTAGACATAATCATTCTTAATATTTTTGTATGTATACCCTCCCAAATTTCATCAAAAATATATATTTAGCCAGGCATAGTGGCACATGTCTTCTGTAACCCCAGCTACTTCAGAAGCTGAGATAGGAGGATTGCAAATTTGAGGCCAGCCTGGGCAACATAGCGAGACTCTTCTCAAAAATAAACAAATAAAAGACAAATAAAGCTAGTATATATAGATAGGTAGATAGATAAATTTTATACCCATTAAAGGTGAATATAACTGGGATTGTACTACACATATGATTTAGCAATCTGATTCTATTCTCTCATTCTATTGTAGATAAATATATGTTATATATATTTATCATCTGCATTATTGTTTTCAATGACCTCACAGATGATGGATATAGACAATGATAGATTTTTATAGCTTTTCCTCTTCTAGATATATCAGTGAACATCTTTGAACATACATCTTGCATAAATATTTCTTTAGGACAAGCCCAGAGAAATACAATTGCTGAGTATGCACATTTGTAATGTTAGTTCCCTTCAAAAAAGACTGCGCCCATTTGTATTCCACTGAAAACATAGGAAATTATTATCAAGTATATGTCACCTCTTCCTCATCTTTGTCAATCTTATGGTTCAAAGGAAAGTCTATCTAATTTCAGTTTTTATTTCTTTGATCACTAGGAAGGAAAATTCTTTTCTTGAAAATTTCTTGACCTTTTGTGACTGATTTTTTGTTTTGATTTGTTTCTTTTTTGTTGTTGGGTTGTTGGTTTTGTGTTCATGTACTTTGCCAAACTAGCTTTCGTGTGTGGGATTTTTCCTTATTTATATATAAGAGCTCTTTTTATATTAAGGATCTTATCTTTATTTATCATGTTATTTTAGTTTATGGAGCTTTTGTCATGTAGATATTTTTTAATTTTTCACACACTCAAATTTAACAGCTTTTTCTTTCCTAAATTTTTGACTTTGGTTAGCATGCTTTCCTTCCCTCAAATCATAGTTCTATGTATCTGATTTTCTTTTGATACTTTAATAATTTTTTAAAACTATGACATAATAAAAGCCATATCTGAAAACCCCAGAACTAACAAAATACTCAATGGCTAAAGCTTTACTTCTAAGATCAGGAGAAATAAGATGAAGACGTCAGTTTTGTTTTTGTTTTTGTTTTCTTGGTACGAGGGATTGAACCCAGGGGTACTTTACCACTGAGCCACATCCCCAGTTCTTTGAAAAAATTTTTATATTGAGACAAGGGGTTTCTAAGTTGCTTGGGGCCTTGCTAAGTTGCTGGGACTGCCTTTGAACTTGTGATCCTCCTGCCTCAGCCTCCTGGGCCGCTGGGATTATATGTATATACCACCACCCCCAGCAAGGAAGCTAGTTTTAACCATCTCTATCCAACATAGAGTTGGAAATTCTAGCCAGAAAAATCGGTAAGAAAAATAAACAACATTCAAACTGAGTGGAAAGAAGTAAAATTTTCTATATTTGCAGATGACATGGTCTTATATGTAGAAAACTCCAGAGTCCATCAGAAAAACAAAACCAAAACAAAACCTGCTATAACGAATAAGCAAATTTGGCAAAGTTGTAGGATACATTTTCATGGTTGTGTTTCTCTATACTAACAATGAACAAATTGAAAAGAAAATTAAGAAAACAACTTCATTGACAATACCATCAAAAAGAATTAAAAATTTAGGGATAAACTTAACCAAGGAAGTAAAAGTCTTGTACACAGAAAACTGTAAAATATTGCTGGAAGAAAGTAAAAATGACAGAAATGCTAAAGTGGGAAGACATCCTATATTCATGGATTAAACAGACTTAATATTGTTAAAATGTCAATACTATCTAAAACAATCTACAGTTTCAATGCAACCTCTATCAAAATCCCAACAACATTTATGGCAGAAATAGAAAAATCTATGCTAAAATTCATATGGAATCTCAAGAAATTCCAAATAGCATAAAGAAAGAAAAGAAAAAGATCTCAAAACTTAACTACAAAACTACAATAATTAAACAAAGTCATGCTGTCATAAAGACATACATGTAGACAAATGGAATATAAAAGAGAGTCTGGAAATAGTATATGTTGCCAAAGGATTTTCTACAAAAGTGCCAAGATCACCAATAGAAAAAGGAGAGTCTTTTTTGAATACATGCTATTTGGAAAACTGGATCTGAAATGAGACCCTTACCTAACCCCAAACACAAAAATTAACATAAAATAGATCAAAGGCCTAAATGTAAGTGCTAAAGCTATAAAACTCTTAGAAAAAAACAATAAAAAATGTCCATGACACTGAATTTGGTAATAATGTCTTAGATCAAAAGCATAGGTATCAAAATTTTTAAAATAGTGTGCCTCATCAAATTAAAAGTTGTGTGCATTCAAGGACATGATCAACAGCTTAAACATGCAACCCACAGAATGAGAAAAATATTATTAAATCATGTATCTGATAAGGGATTCATATATAGAATACATAAAAAACTACAAGTCAGGCTAGGGTTGCAGCTCAGTGGTACAGCGCTTGCCTAGCATGAGTGAGGTACTGGGTTCAATCCTCAGCACCACATAAAAATAAATAAATAAACAAATAAAATAAAGGTTAAATTCTTAAAAGGAAAAAAGAAAAAACCTACAATTCAACAACAAAAAGCAAATGTTCCAATTTTTTAAATGAACAAAGAACTGAAACAGATTTTCTCCAAATGGAATACATAGATGGCTAAAAAACATTAAGATGTTATAAAACATTAAGTTCCACTAATCATTAGGGAAAAGCAAATCAAAACACAATGAGGAGGCTAGGGACATCACTCAGTTGGTAGAGTGCTTGCCTTGCAAGGCCTTGGGTTCAATCCCTATCGCCACAAAAAAAAAAAAAAAAAAAAAACCCACAATGAGATATCACTTTAAACCCATTGAGAAGGGTATTATTAGAGAAAAATAAAAATAGAAAATGAAAAGTCTTGGCAAAGAAATGGAGAAACTGGAACCCTTGGGCATTACTGATGGTAGTATAACATGTTACAGCTACTGTGAAAAATAGTATGATGGTTCTTCAAAAAATAGAAATATTATACAATCCAGCAATTCTTCTTCTAGTTATATACCCAAAGAATTGAAAGAAGGAACTCAAACAGGTATTTGTACATTCAAGTTCACAGTAACATTATTCATAATAGCCAAAAGGTAGTGGATAAATGAATAAACAAAATGTGATACATACTATTATTAATATCAACATATTATTCAGCTTTAAAAAAAGAATGAAATTCTGACACATGCTACAAAATGGATGAACCACGAAAACACTTTGCTGAGTGAAATAAGCCAGTCACAAAAGGACAAATACTGTGTGATTCCACTTACACGAAGTGCTCAGAGTAATCAAATTCATAAAAAGTAGAACAGGGGTTGACAGGCTGTGCACTAGGGAGTGAGGAGTTGGTGTTGAATAGGTACAGAGCTTCAGATGGGGAAGATGAACAAGTTCTGGATTGGATGGTGCACAACCATGTGAAATGTACTTAATGTAGCTAAATTATGCACTTAAAATGGCTAAGATGATAAATTTTTGTTATGTGTGTGTGTGTGTGTGTGTGTGTGTGTGTGTGTGTATTCTCTCTTTCTCTCTCTCTGTAGGGGGACTGAACCCAGGGGTGTTTTACTACTGAGCTCTATGCCCAGCCCTCTTTATTTTCTTTCTCTTTTTAAAAAAAATTTTTTTAGTTGGACACAATAGTTTTATTTTGTTTATTTTTATGTGGTGCTGAGGATCCAACCCAGGGCCTCAAACATGCTAGGCAAGCACTCTACCACTGAGCCACAACCCCAGCCCTCTCTCTCTCTTTTTTTTAAAGGGGTAAATTATTTCTTTAAACTATTTTCTTTTACACCATGCCTTTATTTCATTTGCTTATTTTTTATGTGGTGCTAAGAATCAAACCCAGTGTCTCACATGTGGTAGGCAAGCGCTCTGCCACTGAGCTCCAGGTCCAGACCCTCTTTTTTTTTTTTTTTTTAATTTTGAGACAGGGTCTCACTAAATTACAGAGGCCTCAGCCTCCCAAGTCACTGGAATTACAGGCATGTGCCATCACGTGTAGCATGTTATGAATATTTTATTGCACCAACTTTGAAAGCATGATTGCCATAAAAGAAACTGAATAATACAGAAACATATGAAGCAAACTTATTTCACTTATTAGACATAAATCTTTTATTTCTCTGGCTTTATTTTGCTGTTAGAAATAAACTAGATTCAGCTTTTATCTTTCCTGGGGACTTAGTATCATTTTAGAATCTCTTTTGCCCTCATTCATTAAAATTAAAGTTCTTCAGGGCTGGGTGCAGAAAATGGCAGAGCACTTGTCTAACCTAACTCAAGGACCTGGGTTCAATCCACAGCAGTGAAAGAAATCAAAGTTTTATCTATACCGTGGGTTCATTTCTAGACTTTCTATTTTGTTTCATGCTTTCACTGGTCAATTTCTTGCTGCAGCAGACTTTTCTTAAGGTATCACACTTAGGTATACATTCATATGTACTAAAATACACAGATCGAAGGGTACCGTTCAGTGAGTTGGTTCAATGAGTTTTTTTTTTTTAAATACTTTTTATTTTATTTATTTATATGCGGTGATAAGGATCAAACCCAGTGCCTCACACATGCTAGGCAAGCACTCTGCCACTGAACCACCACCCCAGTCCAACGTTTAATGAATTTTGATGAATGCATAAATCCATTTAGCCAGACCAATAAGACAGAATACTTCCATCACTAAAGGAAAATGCTTTGTGCCCTGATCAGTCCCTACCCATAGAGGCAATCATTGTTCTGATCTTTCAGTGATCATTAGTTTTGCCTGTTCTGAAATTCATATAAATAGAATGATTCAGTATGTATTCTATTGTGTTTGCTTTCTTTGATTCAGCACAAAACTTTTGAGCTTCATTTACAGAATGGTATAAATTACACTTTTAGATTCTTAGAATAAATAAGACTCTAAAATCTTTTCTAGAACTTCATTGTGGTCATCCTCCTCGACTTTGTTAAACATCAGTTAATTAAATCAATACTGAATGCTTAATATTATAGATAACAATTTATTCCTAGTTTCTTAAATATTTTAATATTTCTTATTTTGTTTCCTTAAATTATTAATAAAACTAGGTTATTTTCTATATAACTCATTTTCTTTTTAATATGTTTATGGAGCTGTGCAACCATTACCATGATCTATTTTGAAACATAAAATGATAACATTCCATCACTTCAAAAAGAAACCTCAGGACTGGGGGTGTAACTCAATGGTTGAGCACTTGCCTAGCATGCATAAGGCCCTGGTTCCAATCCCTAGCAAAGAAAAAAAAAAGAGAGAGAGAGAAAGGAAAGAAGGAGAGGAGAGGAGGGGAAGGGAGGGAAAGGAAGTCAAGGAAAGGAACCTGTTTACAGTCACTATCCACCCCTGTCCCCAGTCTTAGGCAACCATTAATTTACTCTCTTTAATTTGCCTTTTCTGCACATTTCATATAAATGGAGTTACATAACATGTATTCTTAATATCTGGTTTCCTTCCTTGAACATAATATATTTTAGGTCGACCCATGTTGTAACATGTATCAGTGCTTGGTTTCTTTTATTGTCCAATAGTATTCCATTATATTCTCTCCAACGTTCTGTCTATCGCATCAGTGGACATTTGGGTTTTTCCTACTGTTTAGATACTGAGAATGAGGCCTCGAACATTTGAGCATAAGTCTTTGTATTGGTGTATGTTTTTATTTCTCCTGGGTACATCCTTGGGGATAGAATTGTTAGAGAGTATATTGATAACTCCACATTCGATATTTTAAGCCATCTGGTTTCCAAAGTGGCTGTACTATTTTACTTTCCCACCCACATGTATGGAAAGGGGTGTTTTCAATCTTCCATGAAATGACAGCACAGAGGAGACAAACCAAGGAATTCTGATGGAGAAGAATGCACCTTCCCCCTGTTTGAGAGACAGGAGGATAGGAGCTGATTTCTCTGTGCTACATTCTGAAATCTCTATTCCACAGCCTCACTGGAGCTGGAGAGGGCATGCATGTGTTCAGCCATCAATGCCATCAGTTGAAAATGAACATTAACTTGCCAAGGCCTCCCTCATTGTGATGAAACACCCCTCCCTGTGCTCACACACACACAGACACATATTTTAAAAAACACTTGTAAATTTCCATTAACACAAAGAATCAATAATCTTCCTCACCTATTTTTCGATAAAGTGTATGTTTATTTCTATTACTCAGAGTTCAGACTGCTACAGAAGTGTTTTCAATGAAAAGAAAAACAACGCTTTTTGCATTATTATATTCAAATAAGAATGTAGAAAAGAAAGAACTGGAGGCACATTTACTTTCTCTTGAATTGCTGATTTCATATAACTGACAACATGAATTATATGACACAAAACCTATTCATTATTCTATCCATTCAAGATCAAGTTGAGGTTTAAAGCAGACTTATGGCTATTACACGAAGCTACTGTTTGTCAGTCTTCAGTGAATTCAAGCAAAAAGACCAAGGAAATTGGGAATGGACAACATAGTGAGTCAAAGAATATTACATTGTGGGGGAACAGCCCCAGAGAAAAGAAGCTTCTTGTATTGAACTTGGCAGTGGTACAAATTATACAAGCAAACCACATTTTACTGCTAGAAAGTAATTCTGTTATATCAGGCTTGGGGTGGGTTGGAAATTACGTTATATTCCATTGCCTGCTTAGGTGGGAAACTTCATAGCACTTCTATGTTATACTGTCAAATATTTGGGGCTGAAAATAGTACATTGTCCACTTTTCTTTTTGTGTTATGTTTGTAGCATACATTCAATAAGAACAGAAGCAACATAAATAAAATTCTACAAAAGAAACCATTTTCAGAGAACCCCAAATGAATAATTTTCTGTCTATTCTGCTTAGGGAGTCACATTTTCCTTAAGTTTATGGACTGGATCTTACTCTCAGAGGGAAGGGAGCAAAATCTCTTGACTCACGCAGAGAAACAATGGGATGACAAAAGCAGAAATGGGGCTTATCAACCAAGTTAGTGCAGAATGAGAGAAAACTGGCCCACCCTGAGAGATGTGGAGATGAAGGAGAGAACTGGAAAATATCATATCTGGGGATGGATTTTTACTGTGTAGTACCCAAGAAAAGGTTAAGTCTAAAATACTATAGAGGTCCTTCTGCTTGAATGGAAAGACCACAGGCTTTGCAAACAGAGAGATCCACATCAGACTCAAGGTCTGGCTTTCATTTAGTGAGCCCTCTGCAAATGGTGGTTGTTTTCCTTTGGATTTCCTTATATAAAGAGACCCTGAGATAAGGGCTGGGGCTGGAGCTGAGTGGTAGAGCGCTTACCTTGCATGTGTGAGGTACTGGGTTTGATCCTCAGCACCACACAAAAATAAATAAAGATATGTGTCCATCTAAAACTAAAAAAATATATTTAAAAAAAAGAGAGAGACCCTGAGACATGACTTCAAATGCCAAATGGTCAATCTGGGAAATAAATAACCCTAATAGGGAAGTAGGCAAACAACATAGGAAGGGAAGGCATTTGACCTTGATATAGCATCAAGCCAGCTATCAGTGTGGATGCCTGGAACATAATTATGCAAGAGAAATTCTAGGAGCTAGTGGAAAACACACAACTTGGTCATCCCACCGGAGGAATAAGAGAGCTGTGCTATTCATATAGCAACTTCAGTCAGTCACGGGTGGAGGGCTGCTCCTAGTGACGTTAATTTGCATCCCACCATGCAAAGGGAAGGCAAAATGAAGCCCTTAAACAAAGAATTATGATGCTGACAGTTGGAATTCTAGCTAAAGTGCAGAGAAGTGTGGGATAGCAGTAGTAGAGCCAGCAACAATGGTTTAAAAAGAAAAAAAAAAAAAGGAAAATACACCCTTTGTGGGTGCAGGGATCTAATCCATGGTTGTTTCCCAGTGCATCAGATTTTATGCATTCAATGAATAATGTATTGACCAAATATGGTAGTGAAAAGGACTTAACTTTAAATCTTGGCTTCATCATTTATGAGAAACCTCTTTCTCCTTATATAAAAACAAATATCATTTTAATGGAATAATGATGAACCAAACATAGCACCTGACCCACAGTAGAAACTGAGTAAAGGTAAACAATGCCACTGTGGATTTATTTCCTTCTTCCTACTACGTAATACTTCCTTTTTTATTTTCCCCACTCTATTGAAGAAACAGTGGAGTACTAGTACTTTATGGTGCCTGAGTTCAGAAATTTGCAGCACATCTTGACCCACCAAGAGGGTTTTATACCAACTGTTCATAAAGGTCAAATTCATCGACTTATGTATGTAGAGGAAACTATGATAGTAATCTTTTGAAGAGAGTGCCAACAACTCATTGAATCACAGACTTGGAGCCAAGTGTACCACTCACCATGCAATCCTGAAAAATAAATGAGACTAATTCTTTCTTTTAACTTCCTCCCGCTGTCCTTTGCTTAGGGCAGCAACTGCCTTGTTTGATCTGGGGCTCATTAGCAAACACTCAAAAGTAAAAACATGGGGCGGGAGGAATGAAACACACACACAAAACCAAGGCAGAAGAAGAAAACATCAGCTATTTTTTGCCTTCCTATCCCCAACAGTTTACTCTCCTATTCTTTCAATTATCAATCTCAACACCCAACATGTGTATTTATTTCTGGAACCCAGCCAGATCCTGGATCTGAATTCCAGAGTCTCCTTTCCCAGTTTCCATGAGACAAGTTCTTAAAAACACAAACTTCTTGTAATTAAAAGAACCAATAAAAATTTCGAAAAACACAAACTTCTCAGAGGGGAGACACGAGATGATAAAAACCTAAATTCTCTCTCTACAACTTTATCCATTAAAAATCTGAATTTTTTGGGCTGGGGTTGTGGCTCAGCGGGAGCGGGCTTGCCTGGCATGTGTGAGGCACTGGGTTCAATTCTCAGCACCACATACAAATAAATAAAAACGAAGGTCCATCAACAACTAAAAAAAATAAATAAATAAAAAATAAAAATTTGAACTTTTCAAGGGAAAAGAGAAAGACAACTAGTTCAACAAATCCACTCTTCCTTTCTACCTTACTGTAAATGTGTGGTTCAGGACATAATTTAATGACCAAAGTGCTAGGCGCTTAGTCCAACTAACCTGAAGAATGCTTAATTCCACTTAAAGTGACTGTGTTTTGTTCTGAATCCATGTCAGAGTTATTTTTCAATTTTGAGATCTTTAGAAATTACTGGAATCCATGATCCAGAAACCAAAAATGGGTGAGGAATGAGGCCACTGAACTGGAATCATAGCAGATAGCAATGGCTTTGAGATTAAGAGTTTGCATAGAGTTCCCAAGATTATGCTGAGTATACTATGAGTCTACCTTGCAGGAAAGGTCAATGCTAATGAGAGTCATGGGACCAGAGCAGGTGGAATGAGTACAGAAAGAGCCAACTCAGTAGAAGAAAAACTGTAAGAACAAAGCAGATGTACTTTTTTGTGAACTAAGCAAGAGCTAGAAAGTGACATACAAAGGAGATAATGTTTGGTACAATGGACGCACTGCAGGAAGACCATCAGTTGTGGTACCCATCTCATAACCCGGTGTCTTCACATGGGTGAAGTTCATGGGTAGCATGAACTTGAAGCTCCCCAGCAGATCAGTGCTCTATCGGTTTGCAGCTCAAGTCTAATTCAATATGTTAACAGGACTTAACCCTTGTCAACTTTAAAACATTTCTTGTTCATTTAGCATTCCTCTTAGGTACCCAACGTGATTTAGGGATTGAGATTTTTGTCATGGGCTACCCATGTAATGGAATTGTCCAGCCCAAATAGTTCGAGTGTTGAGCCAAGATCAAGACTGGAACCCCCATCCCGGAAGGAAAATTAGCTAAATGCAGGGGCTGTGAAGATGTGGAAGGTCCAATTTAATTCTCAGCATTGACATCCTCACTAAAAGGAATTTTTCAGTCTTAAAGTTCAAAAGGTCTTAATCTGTCCCTACCTAGTTTTATTATGATCCTCAGCAAATTCCCAACTTCATTATCTATAAAATGGAAATAATCATAGGCCCTCACAGAACTTTATGAAGCATATGTGTGTTGGCAGGCCTGTTACAGAGCAGGACTTGGTAAAGTTAGACGTATCTCTGTCAAAAGCAATCCCAGCAAATTTTGTCAGCTTCAAGCAAAAAATAACCCAAAAGATCAGAGCCAGGCATGGTGGTGCACACTTGTAATCCCAGCAGCTTGGGAGGCTGAGGCAAGAGGATCGCAAGTTCAAAGTTAGTCTCAACAATGGCCAGGCACTAAGCAACTCAGTGAGACCCTGTCCCTAAATAAAATACAAAATAGTGCTGAGGATGTGGCTCAGTGGTCGAGTGCCCCTGAGTTCAATCCCTGGTACCAAAAAAAGAAAAAGAAAAAGAGAAACCCCCTGGGCAGCCCTGCCCAAAATGAAAGAAAATAAAATGACAAAAGTTACAAACATACCAAGAGCGCCTTGAAATAAAGATGTAGAAAAAATCTCATAAATCTCCCAGAAATGGAGGACGTACCAAACAGATGCAGGGGAATGAAAAAATGAATGCAGTTGACGTCAAAATAAATTCAGGCTGATGGCCAGGACAGAGTTCGCCACATCAGTCTGTCAAGTTAGGAAAGCATCCTGGGAAGGCAGGAAAGGATTGTCACTTCCATTCTACAGAACAGACACCCCAGCAGTGTACCAATGTAGCTTTTGTGGGGGAAAGTCACTAGCCGAGGAGGAGAAACAGTACTTGGATTTAGCAGAGAATCTTTGCCTCATTTTGTTGCATAGAGAAGCGCCTGGGAGGTCAGAGCACTAGAGATGGATGGACTCCTGGGATGGACCGGGTGGGAGAACAACAACTCTGCAGCTCTCTGGATAAGATGCTCACTGTTTGGAACCACATCAAAGGCAGAGATGTGGGAGAAACTGTCTATGGGTTAGTTCAGATCCAGAATGTCCTTTGAGGTTTTGTTTTTTCAAAGATTGATAGTAAGTCTCTCATTATGTGTCTCCAATCACACTGTGGGCTCACTAAAATGAGATGAATATTTCTTCAATTAAATTGTGTTCTCTGAGTAGGAGGCAGAGCCTTGGGAATGTATTAACTTTAAAAGAAAGCAGAGTTCTTACTGATGCTAACATCCATTGCCAAGTCAGCATGTTACATGAATAAAAGTTAATTCCAACAACTTTCAAAGGATCATAGCTTAGTTTGTGTTTTAAAACACAGAGCACTTCGACCAACGTTTTGGTGACTTTTAAGATGTTAAATAAAAACACGAATTTCCCTTTCTTTTTCCAATCTAATTTAACTCAACATACATTTGCCATACGTTATATATATATATATATATATATATATATATATATATATATATACATACATACATACATATGACATCATTAAATTAAAAGTCAGATTTGGAGCTGGAGATGTAGCTCATTTGTAGTGCTCTTACCTAGTATGTGTGAGGCTCTGGGTTCAACCCCTAGTAACACACACACACACACACACACACACACACAAATTTAAACTGTTTATTTTTTTTAAACAGGTTTTTCTAGTATCCTGTTTGCATACTGCCCTAGAAAGCTTTCTAACAAAAGATTTTTAAGATCCTTTTTAATGTTCATTTATCTTCCTCTTTATTCATTAATACATTTTCATTTTCACAATTGTTATGCATACTTTAAGCACTCTGTATAACTGCAAAGAAAGAAAGGGAAAGAGGAAGGGAGGGAGGAGGGAGCCAGGTGCAAGGGAAGGTCCCTCAGCTTCAAGAAGTTAACATTCCAACAGGAAAGCTAGGGCTCAGGCAAAAGCATATATGGCACAGCCAGAAAGTAATCACTCCCTTACTAGCTGGACTTTATGTGCATGCACCCACACACAATCTGTTTCCTGAAACAAACCACCTGCAAATAAATAAGCCTTTTTTGTGCCTCACTTTTCTCTCTGTACAATAAGGAAATTGGATTACAAAATTACTGAGATTCCTTGTAAAATTCTTTAAGTCACTTAGTATTTACTGAAAATTCACTATGTGTGAAATGAGAAGTAATTTCCCAGGAGAAGGAGGATATACAGCATAAATAAAACTGAAATGGCCTTAAAGAGATTACAAATTATTCACAGGATGCTAACAACTACTTTACTAGAAGATAGCATGAATAAAGGTGTTGAGAAGCCAGATATAGTGGTGCATGCCTATAATCCCAGGGGCTCGGGAGGCTGAGGCAGGAGGATCTCGAGTTTAAAGCCAGCCTCAGCAATGGTGAGGTGCTAAGCAACTCAGTGAGACCCTGTCTCTAAGTAAAATACAAAAAAGGACTGGGGATGTGGCTCAGTAGTGGCGTGCCCTGAGTTCAATCCCTAGTACCAAAAAAGAGCTGCAACAAGTTTTTTTTTTTTTTTTTTTAAAGGTGCTGGGAGATGGGAGGAAAGATAGAAGTGGACTAAACACTGAGGGAAGAAACAAAATTGTTCAAGGGCAGCAGAGAGATGAGGCTACCTGGTATGATGGGCAAAAAAATGTTAACAGAAGAGTCAAGAAAGTTAAAAGAGAAACTCAAAAAGATCGGGTATTTTAAAAAATGAAAATAACAAGCTGATCTAGCTTGGAACTTGAAAGAAAGTGAAAAGGATGAATTTGTAGTAAACTAGATTAACCAGCCCAGAGTCTTGGGGCACTGCCATTAAGTCAATTTCAAATAGAACTCAGGAACTGTGGCTGAAGATCTAGTAAAGTAAGCCTTGTTGTATTGTGGAAGAAATGGGCGATGAGAGATTGTATGGCTAAGGTTGATGTGTCTTATTGTCCTTCTAGTGCTAAGAAATACAGAAGGTTGAAAAGTGCTGAGTCTGCCCATGCCTATAATCCCTGAGATTTAGGAGTCTGAGGAGGAGGATCACAAGTTTGAAGCCAGCCTCAGCAACTTAGTGAGGCCCTAAGCAACTTAGCAAGACCCTGTCTCAAAAATAAAAAAAGGGGGCTGGGAATGTGGCTCAAGCGGTAATGCGCTTGCTTGGCATGCGTGGGGCGCTAGGTTCGATCCTCAGCACCACATAAAATAAAATAAAGATGTTGTATCCACTGAAAATTGAAAATAAATATTAAAAAATTCTCTCTCTCTCTTTAAAAAATAAAATAAAATAAGGGGCTGGGACGTGACAGTGGTTAAGCACTCCTGGGTTCAATCCCTAGTACGAGAGAGAGAGAGAGAGAGAGAGAGAGAGAGAGAGAAGAAAAGAAAGAAAAAAAATAGTGCTGAATCTGGATGTACTAATATAGAACATCCAGAAATAAGAAAAATCTCAACATGGCTATTCACACAATTCTGTTCCAAATGGGTAATTTCTAACCTGTGGACAACCAGGTTCCTAACCTGTTTATATTTCCAAGGTTTCTCATAGTGCAATAAAGCAGTAGGCTGATTGGAATGTTCTGGATGATTCTCTCCAGTGGAGTAATGTAAAGAGAACTAGTATGATATTAGATCATATAAAGCTAGAAGAATCCAGTGATTTGTAGTTCCTTTCCCCCATTCATTTCCTGCCTCATTTGTAACCTATTTTAAAATATGAGTAGTGTCAACCAGTAGGAAGCCTGGGAACATATATGAAATTCACTTAGCAAGAACATACCTGAATTCACTTAGCAAGCACATTGCCCTACAGATTAAAAAAAAAAAAAAAAAAAACACAAGGAAAGAAAGAGTTGGAGCCTTGGTGGACAAGGCCTAGAGGAGGCTGGGATTTGGATGGGCAGGAAAAGGATGGTCTTACAGGTGGGAGGAGTTCCAGAGAAGGAAGGTGACGGCACACAGAAGATGGAACCTGCAGGATCTGCCTGGGAGAAGGCACAGAGCCCAGTTCGAGCAAAGACACCTCCCAGGGGAGCAAGAATCAGAAAATGAGAGCCTTGACCAGCACACTGCTGCACATGGATGACAAAAACACAAGGACAGTGGCTTATGCTTAAATTCCAAAACCCACATTTGAAGAGCATAAAAAACACTTTTTAGGGGGCTGTGGCTCAGCGGTAGCACAATTGCCTGGCATGTGTGAGGCACTGGGTTCGATCCTCAGCACCACATATATAAATAAATAAAATAAAGGTTTATCAACAGCTAAAAACAATAAAAAAAAAAAAAAAAACACTTCTCTGGGAGAAAACACCCATGAAGATGCTTGCCAAGAGCAGTAAGAGGCTCCTCAATTCATAGGTCTTGATCTATTTAAAGAAATTGATTGAGTAGCAGTCACAAGTATTTTATGGGACCTTAAATTTTTTTTCCTCTAATAAATCTGAAAACATAAAACAAAAGATCAAT
Source organism: Callospermophilus lateralis (assembly GCF_048772815.1). Lineage (NCBI taxonomy): Eukaryota > Metazoa > Chordata > Mammalia > Rodentia > Sciuridae > Callospermophilus > Callospermophilus lateralis. The sequence continues at coordinate 58,156,196 of NC_135312.1, read as the reverse complement.
GCCACATTTCACGCAAATAGTAGCCCCGGATAGCTAAACTGTCAGGCAATGGTGACTGAATGGCCTACTGGTCACAAGTGTGTCAACTTTGAAACCAGAATACAAGGGTACAAATCCCAGCTCTAACACTTACTAGGTAGGAGAGCTTCAGCAAGCTACTCAAATTCTGTCTCCCACTTTCTCATGAATATCCATCACTGGGGTACTTATATTAGCTTCTGCAGGGAGTTGTGGAAATTAAATGAGTCAACATGTGCAGATCTCTTGGAAGAGAGCCTGGAACACAGTAGGCACTCAGTAAGTGCCAGCTGTTGTTGTTGTTTATTGTTATTACTTATTTTATGAGCCCTGGGAGCAGGTGCATCCCCACTGCAGGTGGAACTGCTTTTCTCAGCTACAATGCAGTGAATGAGTCATAATAAAACCCTGCTGCCAACTTCCTGAACTATTGAATTGCTTGAGCACTCACTTACAATCACTATTAAAAAAAAAAAAAGTTACCCTTTCTTTTTGAAGTTCATAGATTACAGAGGCTCTTCAACCCCACCTTTCCTTTTCAAAGACATTAAATCCCAAAGAAAGCAATTGGAAAATGATTTCTTTTATTGCCACCCCTTTGTAGTTCCTTTCCCCCCATTCATTTTCCTGCCTCATTTGTACCAAAAGAAAAATGATACTTCATGCACCATATTGTTCTCCGTAACCTGGCAGTTTATACCTGCTGGGGAAATGTGTGCATGCCTCTCATATGTGTGACTCAATGTGTACTATTCCTTCCCTTCCCTTGAAACGGGAAGTCACCCTACTTTGGGATAATAGGGGACATTTGGGTAGTGGTGCATGAGCTAATATGCACTTTTTTTTTAATTGAACACAATACCTTTATTTTATTTATTTATTTTTATGTGATGCTAAGGATTGAACCCAGAGCCTCACATGTGCTAGGTTAGTGCTCTATGGCTGAGCCAAGCAGCAGCCTTAATTTGCATTTTTTTTCATTGTCCTTGAAAGAAAGTCTGGGATATGCACTATCAGTCACCAAATTTCATTTTAGACTTATTTCTAGTACTGCCTTCATTATACGGACCTTCGCTAATACTCAAACACCCTGGGATTGGCAAAATATGCCCTTTCTAAAGACATTTGCATTCGAATCCCCAGAACCTGTAAATATGATAGGTTATATAGCAAAGGGGGAAGTGAGGTTGCAAATGGTATCAAGGTTATACATCAGCAGATTTTTAAATAGGAAGATTATCCTGGATTATTCTGAGAAGCCTAATAAAATTACAAGGGTACTTACAGGTGGAAGAGGTAAGCAGAGTTAGAAGTAGGAGCTATGTGAATTGAGAAGGATTCAACTTTGTCTAGCTGGCTTTGAAGATGCAGAAAAGGTACTATGCACCAGGTCAAGTGGGTCTCTAGAACTTTCAGGCCTCCAGAAGATGGAAAGGGCAAGGAAGTAGATTCTCTTTCACAGTCTCCAGAAAGGAAGAAAGCTTGTTGATACCTGGATTTTTGTCCAGTGAGACCTGTGTCGGACTGCTAACCTACAGAACAGTACATTAGTAACTTGTTTTGTTTTAAACTGCTTGGTTTGTTGTAATTTGTTACAGCAGCAATAGGAAACTAATACACACCCCATCTCTGGAGCCCTGCCTGGCAACCTCCATTTCTTGGGACACTGTCTCCCTGCCTAAACTGCCTACTGCTGTATTTTGTCTTTTGCTAGTTAATTCAATAAAAATTATCAAGCACTTATTCTTTGGCAGGCATTGTTTTAGGTCCTGGAAATGCAAGATGAATAAAACATAGCAATGCCCTTTCTTTTTTCTTTTTTGATACCAGAGATTGAATTCAGGGGCACTCAACCCCTAAGCCACATCCCCAGCCCTATTTTGTATTTTATTTAGAGACAGGGTCTCACTGAGTTGTTCAGCACCTCACTGTTTCTGAAACTGGCTTTGAACTTGCGATCCTCCTGCCTCAGCCTCCGGAGCCGCTGGAATTATAGGCGTGCACCACCGCACCTGGCAGCAATGCCCTTTCATTTACCCAACAAATATTTGTGTAGTCAGGCTCTGGGTAGATGTGGTAGAGATGAAAAGAAAATAGTTCTTGTCCTAAAAATGTTCACAGATTTCTGAGAAGGCAAGCAACATAAATAAAATATCATGATTCAATGTAATAAGTGTATGATATAGGAGTATGGAAGAGAGACCACCTAATGCAGCTGGAACACATCAGGAAAACTTCAGAGAGAAGAAATGAGGCATCTACCAATAGGGCTTTGCTGGACAGACAAGATGGGATAAGATGTTCAAGAGTTTTAGAGCAATGTGACACCTGAATTGTGGCTAGTGCAAATGATCAGAATTTTAAATGTTACTTCATTTTTTAAATATTTATTTATTTATTTTTGTGGTACTGGAGATTGAACACAGGGCCTTATGCATGTTAGGCAAGCACTCTTACCAACCGACCTATATCCCCATCCCATGTTACTTCATTTTTTGGTTAACTTTAACTGAAATGAAAATAGCTGCATATAACTGTTGGCTACCACTTTGGATAGCATGGACTGAATCAGATTATACCTTTGTAGAGATTGCCTTCTCTTACCCTTCTTTCCTATTTCTTTCTGAATGGAAAGCATATGCAAGTCATCTTAGGCCATATCAATGGAACATCAGCCCAGGATGGAAGTAAGGACAAAGTAAAAAGAACTTGAGTCCCTAATAATATTAAGAGCCATCTTTCAGTCTGGATTATACTCAGACAATTATGTGAGATGAATAAATTCCTATATTATTTAAATTGTTGTTTGTTGGATCTTTGTGCAGTAGTCAAATTGATCTAATATAAATGCCTGTTAGTGTAAGAAAAATAATAATTATAATCTTTGCTTAGATTTTTTTGAGCTACTTCTATGTAGCAGAACCTACATTAAATGCATGGTCACATTTAATTCCTACAAAGTCTAATAAAGTAGATAGTAGTATGTACCCATTTTGTAGATACCACGAGGTTTAGAGATGCTAGCTCAGTAGAGGGTGGATTAGACCTTTCTGACAACAAACATCTAATAAATGGATACATAATATTTTATCATTAATGGTCAGGCAAATTGAGGATATAAGTTTTAAAATGCAAGGGATAATGTTTGCTACAGACATTCTCAGTTTTTTACCCAATAGCCATTACTTACTTTTTCCTTTAAAAAGAACCCCAGTTTGTTCAAATAGTACCCAAAGGTTCCTTGACTTCAGGAGGGGAGGCCTCTATTGCAGAACCCATAAAAGAAATCCTAACTGGTTTAAACTAGTTCTGAAAATTTAATTCCCTTTTGCCAATGATTGGTCTAAGGGTAGGCATGTGACACAGTTCTGGCGAATGAGATGTAAGCAAAAAATCTGACGGAGGGCGGCAAAACTCTACCTGGAGTGAAGACGATGCTGGAGGTGCTGCATCCATGCTACAACCTTAAAGATGAAAGCCCACATCATAGGAATGACAGAGTAAAGGTCTAAGTGGGACCCTCAATGACCTTATTGAGCCGCTGTTCTTGCCTAGTTAGCCTAACTCTAGATTTCTTTTCTTTCTCTTTCTTTCTTTCTTTCTTTCTTTCTTTCTTTCTGGGCTCTTTAAAAAATATTTATTTTTTAGTTGTAGTTGGACACAATACCTTTATTTTATTTATGTATCTTTATGCGGTGCTGAGGATGAACCCAGGGGCTCACATGTGCTAGGCAAGCACTCTACCGCTGAGCCACAACCCCAGCCATAGATTTCTTGTTCTTGTAGTATGAGAAAAACCAATCTCAATTTACTTTAGGCCACTATCAATTAAGTTTTTTACACCTGGAATCCTTCCTAACTCACAAACACACATCCTCGGTTTTCCTTAAGAAAGCTAAGGAAAGGGTCACATGGTTTATAGAATATCTCCAATACATTCATGGCTGGTTGTTGTGAATCCCAAATCCCAGGGGCTCTCCACAGTAAAAATCACTTTGATCACCCTCAAAACATTTTTGGGGATATAAGGTATAATAAATAACAGAGATCAAATGCAATACCTATTGTCTTTTCCCCCAACTTCAAACCAAAAAAAAAAAAAAAAAAAAAAAGAATTCTCCTTTAATTACAAACGTTTCTTAAGGGAATGCACACACACAAAAGATGCTTAAATTCTGTTGCACTAGACTATTAATAGTCTAAAATTTTTTAATAAACATTATAACAAGTAATGTTAATTTCTATAGTTGAAGAGAAAAGCAGAAATACCTAATGCACAAGGATTCATTCAATGGTTATAACTACTCACACCAAAAGCTAACTGAAGAATTCAATATGACTCAGGTCTAAAAATAGATTCAAATACACAAAAAGATGTTTACACAGAATAGTGTGGGAAAAGTAGTGTTTTGCTCTTAATTATACTGAAAGCTGAATTCTCCTGAGTGTGTAAAAATAAGCAATAAATAATATTTATGCAATAAATTATCCAGAATTATAAACAATGTTAAATATTTTTAAAAGCTAGATATTTTCAGTTGAAGGGAGACAGAGCAGATATTTTTCTGTTCATATCGTATTATGCCACCATCTGACCATGCTGTTAATCTTTAATCTGATTTATAACTGAAAAGCTCATGTGGCAACTGATCTTACACCATTTCATTCACAAAAAGGGAAGATTATCCATCAAATGAGCACATTTTTCCTGGGATTTCACAGAGTAAATGAGCCAGGCATATTTCTCTTTCAAATGCCAAGCTATCCAAAATATTTCCAGATAATCAGAAAGGCATGAAACATCAAATTAAGTAATATTGAGGCAATCCTTGGAATTATTTTGCAATTTTGACCCATCTGACTAAAGTTTAAAAATCAGGGTGTAGGGGAAAGGATGTAAAAAAAAAAAAAAATATGAATAAAGATAACATTGAAACAAGAAGCAGCGTACCTTAGAGATGATTAATGGTTCTCCATGCTCCAGGCCACCTTTCAAAGTAAAACCCCAGGGAGCTCCTCCCTCCAGGAATGCTTCCAGATAAATGTACCTTCCCTTGGGGGTCGCACTGGGGTTTAACGTGGCACCAGTCTCATCAAAGTTCTCTGTGCTCTTCATCTTGCCGAAACCTTGATCCCTCGAGTTCAATTTAAAATGCCCGAGGCAGATTCGGGCGCTTCTAGAGCCCAAGCTGTGCGATCGTGACACATGCTGGCCAAAAGACAGGTCTGGAGAAAAGAAATTCTTCCTGATGTACAAAGTTCTTCCTAGCTCCACTCCAAGATGCTGAGGCAAAAGGATTTCTCACTTCAACATTTTGCAACATAAATCTTGCTCCGGGGGAATTCTCACGGAAGCCCCCAGTGGTCTCTCTCTTTCTCTCTTGTCTCCGTTTGTAAAAACTTCTTTCAATGGTCCGCTCCGAAGACTGCTTTTTTTTTTTTTTTTTTTTCTGGAGCATACATACACCCAAACTTTTTCTGTATATTTTACAGAGAAAAGCCTCTCGCTATCTAGGAAGAAAATGACAAAAACTCAAAGGAATACCTCATTTTTGATTGATTACCAACCCTTTCTTCTTCTCGCAGTGAAATTTACCATTACAATAGCCTCCTCCCTCCCCAGAAATAGCTTTAAAAGAAAGCAAGCACTTACTATGCTTCTGCTTGTTTCAGAATTTTCTAACGTGTCCTAAAGGGATCGGCAAAACTGCCGTCCCTATTTACTCCCCCACCCCACCCCCAGCAATAAGTTCATAGTTTGCTTCTTGGGGAAAAGAAGAAAAAGAAAAGGAAAAAAAAAAAAAAGTTTTACAAGAGTTAGAGAAAATGGGGGAGGGGGGAAGGCATACATTCCCAATGGAAAAAAATATCAAGGAGGCAGGTCAGTTCTTTTCTTGGGTATTTTCAGTGATGATCAGCCATGGTGGCTGCCTCCACAGCAACTTGTCTCCACTGGGAGAGAGTAAGGAAGTGAGAGGCAATGGATTAAGGCGAAGAGAGGCATTGCCACCGTTCTGCACAGTAAGCCCTGCCATGCAGAATTCAGCTTACCACAAAGACCTGACAATCAAAACAATCTCACAGTTGATAAAACCTAGAAAGTTGAAAACACCATACAGACTGCTAATTACTAAGGGCTAGAAAAATAGTTGCTAGAAGACCCCCGGACCAATTAAAGCAGAATTTCAAGGAGTGAGATATGGGAATGAGTATTTTTTTTTTTAAAACCCTCCAGGCAATTCTGCTTTGCAGCCAAGTTTGAGAAGCAGTAGGCTATATGATTTGCGTAAACATTTAGGTGTCAAGGTGGTGGCACAGGGCTTTATTTATTTCATTAGAAGAAAATGCCATATAATAAATGATCAGGCTCTCATCTTGAATTAGAACTCTCTAGTCAAATTTCTGCTTGTTGGACTCAATGAAAATTGGAGACAGGCTTTCTTGTGTTCTGTTTTAATTGTTATCTACTCTAAGATTGTTTGTTATCCATTCTTTAAATGAAACGACTTATTTAATGCCTTGTAAATACTAGATGCTCACAGTTGAACGTGGTTCTGATTTCAGGTTATCACCATAACTCTGTATTAATATTGCATATCATTTAATGTTATTTTTATTCAAATGAAAACAATACAAGATAACTATGTCTTTTACCCAGAAGCATTAGTTACTAAGTTATTGGAACAAATTAGAACTATTTCCAAGGAATATGGTTACTAAAACTTTTTCTATTTAAAATTATGTGATAATGTGAATTTTTATTTTCAAAACAGTTTAAAAACTACTATGAGGTGTGTAACAACTTGTGTTTGGTATTTGTAATTGTGCTTAATGAAAGTTGGTCTAGAGAAGCAAATAAGACTAAATGATATTTTATGTACAACAAATAGCACATGTAATTTGATTTTTTGAGTAGTAACTTTAGTAGTAACCTGAAGGTCAAAGCCAAAAAAAAAAAAAAAAGTAAATTCTCATACTCATCAAATGGTAGTATTTTTGTAGAAACATAAGGTGAAACCAAATGAAAGTATGTGGTAAAGATTTATTGATGCTTACAGATAATTTATGCAATTTTTATCGGGGTTTCCTTTTGCAGTTTAATTTGTAAACAATAGGAGAAGCATTAGCATTTCTTTCAAAGTAATGAATAATGTTTTATTTTAAATAAATTTTAAACTAACTATACAGTTTTTTTCTGAAAAATTATTTCCTGTGACTCTCAATGACCTATTTATTTATACTCTGTAAAATTAAGATTTTGCATGATTAGCTTTTAAAATTAAAAGTAATACAGCTATGCAAAATATCAGTCAGGAGAAATAATTATGGGAGATCCAATGTAACCATGGTAACTCTTATAGTTAAAAACAATGTATTGTATATTCAACAAATGCTGAGTAGATTTTAAGTGCTCTCACAAACAACAGCAAAAAAAAAAAAAAAAAAAAAAGGAATTATGTGAGATAACGAGCATGTTAATTAACTCAATTTAACTATTCCACAGTGTATACATATAAGAAAATATCATGTTTGGACACCATAGACATATAGAATTTCATTTATCAATCAATAAATATAAATAAATGTAATGAAGTTGAAAGCAAAAGGCAAAGGACATAAGAAAAAAATAATCAGTGAAGAATATAAACTCAGTACTTAAAGACTGAGAAAATTGCTATTTTATATTATTACCCAAAACATTTAAGAAATGCTTTCAATGAATAATCTGAAACAATAATTATGTAAAATTTCATTTTGTAGATATTCTCTATAGAAACTGATAGACCAGGTTGGGGATAACTTCTTCCCAAATTCCCAGCTTTTTTTGGGGGTATGTTGGGATTGAACCCAGGTCCTTGGGCACGTTCCTTAAGTGCTTTGCCACTGAGCTATGCTCTAAACCCTATCCCAACTTCCATGTTTGAAGTTAAAAAATATTAAATAAGGGACAACTCCCCTATGCCCTGTTCTCAAAGTTAAGGACACAGAAACCTCTAGAATGTTAAAAGAACTGACAAGAAGCACCTTGCAAACAGCATAAGCTCTCATAAAATTGAAATCTTTAGACATTTAGGATGGAATCTCAGTTTAAATTAGCCTTGTTACATAAATATATAGCAAAAGGACAACTTTCTTTTGGACCAACAGTTAACACATAAGGAAACCTTCAGTTAGGATGCGTGATTTGGACCCAAACTCTAATTAGATAAAGAAATCAGAGTCTTTCTTTTTTTTTTTATTGGTTGTTCAAAACACTACAAAGCTCTTGACATATCATATTTCATACATTAGATTCAAGTGGGTTATGAACTCCCATTTTTACCCCAAATACAGATTGCAGAATCACATCAGTTACACATCCACATTTTTATATAATGCCATAATAGTAACTGTTGTATTCTGCTACCTTTCCTATCCTCTACTATCCCCCCTCCCCTCCCATCTTCTCTCTCTACCCCATCTACTGTAATTCATTTCTCTCCTTGTTTTTATTTTTTCCCATTCCTTTTCCCCCAAGAAGAGAAAGATAACTCTATTATCTCAAGATGCTGATGGTGGAGGGTCAGGAATCTGAAAAAGAGGTAGTTGTCCTTCTGAATCTTCAGAAGGATTTAGACTTTTAGGTAGGAAACTTGGTCTTTTACCTGTTCAGCCTCCCTCTAGGGAACTACCCCTTCTTCAGCTGTCCTATGGTGCTAGTGGGTTGACCCTACCCCTAGCTCTAGAGGTGGACATAATGATGCAGGTGTCAACCATTTCCTGGTTCAAGTGATGAGTATATGGATGGGCCTGTGACTCAAGTGTGGCCAACATTGTAACTAGGAATTTTATCCGTGCCTCCAAAAGGTTGGTAGATAAAATCCTGGAGTTTCACAAGTTGTCTTTGCCCTCACATGCTAGCCCTCAAAGAGCAGTCTTAAGATATGGAGATAGTATCCTGAAGATGCCAGTCAAGCTGCAGGCCCAGCTATCCACTATACCTTACTTAAGCCAGTAGTTCTCAAATTTAAGTTTTCAGGACCCTTTTACATTCTTAAGAATGATCAATACTCCAAAGAAATACTTACCACAGTAGAAATTTTAAAAAGAAAAGGATATTTTAAAATAATGTTTTATTTATTCACTTAAAAGAACAGTATATTAAAATAACATATTTTTAATAGAGTGGGGTTTTTTTTGGGGGGGGGAGAGTGGGTGTGTGTGTGTGTGTGTGCCGGGGATGCTAAGTGTATGCTCTCTTGCTGAGCTACTACCCCAAATGATATGATGTTTATGATAAAATAATCATAGTTTCTCAAACATGAAAAAAAATTACCAAGAAGAGCAGCCTTTTACATATTTGGAAATCTCTCTAATGGCCAGTTTTAAAGACATTGGGATTCTATTTTCTGCTTCTGTGTTCAATATGTGGGATATTGCAGGTCACAAAGCCATTGGAAACTCTACTACACACTGTGAGAAAACAAGTGGAAAAGACAAATAATATCTTGGTATTATTATGAAAATGGTTTTGACCTTGACGACCCAAGAGGGTCTCAAGGTCCCCACCCCTGGGGTCCCCAGATCACACTTTGAGATCTGCTGCCTTAAGGAGATCCAACCATGCCTGAAGCCATCCCAATCCCACAATTACCAGTTTGGTGAGCACATAAAAATCTGTTTATTTTTCCCTTAAACCAATGGAATTTGGTTTCTGCTACTTGCAACTAATTGAGTTCTGAGCCGCACAGTGAAGTCCTTTGGGGTGCTACTTGGTTTGGGAGAAAGATTAGGGAAGTTTATCTCAGTCTCAGAAATAAAACTTCACATCTTGTTTTCTCTATACTGCTTCCCTCCTACCTTCTGCCTTTAACTTATAATTACTTCTATTTTATCAGTCAAATTTTTCTCTTCATGACAAACGAATCCAATACAGTTCATCATTGTACTTCTTATCTTTATATGAAAAGTTCCTACTGCTACTAATTGAGTTCATATAGCTCTGTTACTGGAAATATGGCCCCAGGACAGACAAATATTTCACTCATATAGACTCTGCCATTATTCATCTGGCATTCCCACACCAAACATTCTTTTAAATGTCATTTGCCTAATCACTGTTTAGAAATCACATATCACCCTATTTGTTAATATTATTTAAATAAAAAACGAATGTACTCTTTTCAACTTTTTTTCCTTTCCCTGTACTGGGCCCTGAACCCATGGCTTCATACATGCAAAGCATGTGCTTTGTCACTGAGCTACACCTCCAGTCCCTATTTTTGTTAACATTTTTAAGTGTGCTTTTCAATTTATTGGATTTTTAAATTTTTTTATAAAGTTATAGATGGACACAATATCTTTATTTATTTTTATGTGGTGCTAAGGATTGAACCCAGTGCCTTACATGTGCTAGGCAAGCACTCTACCACTGAGCCACAACCCCAGCCCAATTTATTGGATTTTTAAAAATGCTTCTGAATTTAATATTTAAGATTGAAAGGCACTAAATAAAGTTTGATATGTCACTCTAAAAATGAAGTCAGAGTGACATCTAGTGGTTCTTTTGGCTCACTAAATAATCATTAAAATGAAGTAATTGTGGACAAGATTTTGTGTTGATGTATAGGTTTTGAAGGTTATTTGGTCTATCATAGAAAGAAAGCATTAGAACAATCCCAACACACAAAAGTAACCTTTTTTCAAAGTCTGTGCAATTTCTTCAGGCAGCCTTTGATTGACAAAAAGAGTTGTGTCTGCATGGGAGTGTAAGCAGAACTTTCCTAACCTCCAAATGCCCAAAAGTCAATTACATGCTCTTCTGAAAGAGGTGGTTTGGAATAGGTAGGATAATACAAAGTTTCATTTGAACTAATCAGGATCTGCCTGCTAGAAGTTCTCCTGAAACACAGGGCTTGATTGAATGTTGGGTTGAATAATTTACCAAAACAAGCTTGGTGAGAATGAGGAAGAGAAAGTGGATATACCAATGATCATAAGGGTTATCAAAAAATGGCTACAGCACAATCAATTCAAATCTTCTAGGAATTATCAAAATGTTCTGTCTTGATTGACATGTGTATATATCTGTCAAAACTCATCAAATGGGACACTGCAATTGGATTCAGTTTATTAAACAGGAATTTTAAAGAAAATCCAAGGACTTCATAGACAGATGAACGAATAACCACAATGCAGTATATACACACTTGGAAAATTATTTAGCATTGAAAATGAATGAAATTCTGAAATATTCCACAACATAAATAAAACTTGGAGATTTTTCTTTTTTCTGGTACTGAGGATTGAACCTGGAATGCTCTACCACTTAGCTACATCCCCAGCCTTTTTTATTTTACATTGAGATAGGGTCTCACTAAATTGTCCAGGCTGGCCTTGAACCTGCAATTCTCCCCACTCAGCCTCCTGGATTGTTGGGATTGCAGGTGTGTACCACCACAACCTTGGAGATGCTATATGAAGTGAAATATGGCAGACGCAAAAGAACAAATACTGTGTAATTCCCTTAAAGAGCTACCTTGAGTAGTCAGATTCATAGAAACAGAAAACAGAATGGTGGTTGTTGAGTTTGGAGGTCGGGAGAATTGGGAATTAGCATTCAATGGGTATGGAGTTTTAATTTGGGAAGATGAAGTTCTGCCGACAATGGTGATGATTGCACAACAATGTGAATGTGTAAAAAAAAAATGTGAATGCCAGTGAAACTACATACTTTAAATGATAAAATTTATTTTATGTATTTTTATCACAATATAAAAGATCAAAAAAGTTTATACAAAGAATCTGTAAAAGATAAACAAATATAAAATGTGACACTATAACTAATCAGTTCATTATTCACCACTTAACCCAGGGCAGCATAGTTATGGGTGAATGTCACAAAATTGCCAGATGCATAAACAAATAATAATATTAATACCTAATAACATATACTTTATGTTAATACCTGTCAACATTCATAACCAACATGAATTATTTCAGTAGATTATTATTTAAATACATATATGGGAGCCTGAGGCAAGAGGATTACAAGTTCAAGGCCAGCTAGGACAACACAGTGAGACACTGTCTCAAAGAAACAAGCAAACAAACAAACAAAAATCGCTTTTAAGAGATGGGGATGTAACTTAGTGGTAAAGAACTTGCCTAGCTAGCATGTGTGAAAGGCCCTAGGTTCAACCCCCAGTGTGGAGGGGTAAAAAGAGCTGGTAGAAATATACCCATAAACTTACATTACTTACTTTCTAGATAAGAAGTAAAAGATCAAGCCAGGAGCAGTGGTACACACGTATAATCCCAGCGGTTCAGGAGGCTAAAGTAGGAGGATTGCAAGTTCAAAGCCAGCCTCAGTAACAGTGAAGAGCTAAAGCAACTCTGTGAGACCCTGTCTCTAAATAAAATACAAAAAAGCGCTGGGGATGTGGCTCAGTGGTCAAGTGGTACAAAAAAAAGTAAAAAGATCTTAATAAGAATATAGTTCAGCAGCAGGACTTGGTTGCACATGCATGTAATCCTCGATACTAGGGGGCTGAGGCAGAAGAATCACAAGTTCAAGGCCACCCTGGCCAATTTAGTGAGACCCTGTCTCAAGAAAAGAAAAGGAGAGATGAGAATGATACAGCATTTGCCTAGCATGCTTGAGGTTCGGTCCCCAGCATCACAAAAACAAAAACAAAGCAAAATTCACACCAGTGTTGGGGGAGAGATGGCAAAGGGACATGAGAAAACTCTCTGGGGAAACAGAAATTTTTGCTGGAGTGCTGGTTCCTGGGTGTATGCATTTATCAAAAGTCATCACTTAGAGGTCCACTAACAATGAATTCATTTTATTGTAAGTAAAGTATACCTCAATAAGACTGATTTTGAAAACTTCAACACTTCGAATGGCACAGGAAAATAGTTTCAAAAATAGCTTCAAATTAGTGATTATTCATCTTCTTAGTCCTCACTACCAAAAAAATATTCCTATTAATCTTATCACAATTCCTCTTAGAAATGCTCTTCCTCAGGAAGCCACATGGCTGCTGTTCCCCTAAATCCTTCAACACTTTGTCACATGTCATCATCTAGAGAGATCCTTCCCTGCTCTGTTGACATTTCATTCATCCCCACACTCCTCTCCTTTTTGTAAAAATTTCTATTCATTTATTTATTTATTTTTGGTAGTAGCAAATGGACAGCATGCCTTTATTATTTATTTATTTTTATGCAATGCTAAAGATCGAACCCAGTGCCTCATGCGTGCTAGACAAGCGCTCTGCCACTGAGCTACATACAGCCCCAACCCCCCCCTCTCCTTTTGGCCTCATTTGTCTCAAGGGCACTTAATATACTTCCCAGTATATTAATTTTGTCATGATTATTTATGACTTGTTTCCCCACAAGAGAATGTTAAGTTCCATGAGGGCAGATTTTGTTTAATTGGCTGAGCTGTCTTTTTTTTTCTTTTTTCTTTTTCTTTTTTTAGACAGGGTCTTGTTATGTTGCCCAGGCTGGTCTTGAATTCATGATCCTCCTGCCTCAGCTTCCCAAGTAGTTGATACTATGGACATACACCACCCTGCCCAGCAGAGGGCAGGGTTTTGGTGTGTTTTGTTTGGGGACATTCCTGGTATATAGTTGGTGCTCAATAAATATTTGTTGAATAAATTCAAGCTTTCTAATTAAATATATTTCTGTTTTGTGTCTCTGGTGGAGAGAACAATGTCAGAACATTAGATACACAATCTTTTCTGTTGTATGCCTTATCTACCTGCAAAAATTATTAGAGGCCTTTTGCTTCTTATACCTTCCATGATATATATTGAGTCACTTCTGTGTGTCCAGCTCTGTACCAAATCCTGGGAAAACCAGCTGCCAAATATGATGTAAAATAGAAAATGTAAGGCATAATTAGAAAGAGAAAATATCTATACCCCAAATCTGTAACTCTAGTTTTGCATTGCATTTAGTTTTGTTGGTTTTTTTTGTGTGTGTGTGTGTGTATGTGTGTGTGTGTGTGCCAGGGATTGAACCCAGGGGTGCTTAACCATGAGCCACATCCCCAGCCCTTTTTATTTTTTATTTTGAGACAGGGTCTTGTTAATTATTTAGAGCCTCACTAAGTTGCTGAGGCTGGCCTTGACTTGAGAGTCTCCTGCTTCAGCCTCCAGAACTGCTGTGATTATTGCCATGCACCACATCTGGCTGGATCTAGGTTTTTTTATGTTTTTAGTTGTAGATATACACAATACCTTTATTTTATTTATTTATTTTTATGTGGTGCTGAGGATCGAACTATAGGCTAAGTAAAAATATCTATTTTTCCCAACTACTATCATTTATGAAACTGATTATGTTGGGTAAACGTAGAATTTCCTTTTAATATTTTTTTAGATGTTGATGGGGCTTTATTTTGTTCATTTATATATGTGTGTGGTGCTGAGAATTGAACCCAGTGCCTCATACATGGTAGGCAAGCACTCTACCACTGAGCCACAACCCCAGTTCCCAAGGAATAAAGGCTTATTCTTTGTGTGTGTGTGTGTGTGGGCGGGGGGGGGGGGGGCTGGGGATTGAACCCAGGGCCTTGTGCATGCAAGGTAGGCACTCTACCAATTAAGCTATATCTCCAACCCCCAAGATTTTTTTTTGAACTAAGCAAATCATGAATTAAATTTTTAATGACACTACTTTATGATATCTGAAGTGCTTTTCTGGCACAATTTTAATAAATGCTTTTGTACCAAGATAAAGTTCTTTTCTTTCATTTTATTTATTTACTTTTTAAAACAGGCCACATTTTTTTTATTTGCAAGGACTAATTTGTTTGACTTTATTTCTCTTATTTTCCTCTTTTTATTTATTTTTTCCCTTTTTTGGAATGAAAAGGGTTGAGGAATTCCCCCCCCACCCACCCCGGTACAGTATGTGACTGAGCTTTCAGGCCCCTTGCATATCCCATGTCGGATAACAACTTTCAAGTGGATTAATATTTTGTCTGGTCAGTGCCAAGCTGCAAGTGTTTGTCTTCATTTACTCCCAAAGGGAAACAAAGCATGTTGCACCTTCCTACTTAAGTAAAGATTAACTGTGAGGACACAGATTTTGTCAGAAGGGGAAGATTCATTTTATCTTGGGTTTGAGACTAGGAGGGTGGCACGCATTCAAAATCAACGGGGAAGAACAATCCCCCTTCTGGTCCCTGAGACTGATGATAAAGATGATCACCTTAAAGATGTCAATCTCCAAAGCAGTTTTATGTTGGGGATCAGGGGCTGCAGGAAGCAGGGGTGTCATACTCAGTGAAAGAAATCAAAAGGTGTGGCCCAAGAGTACCATCCCACACAAGGATGTTTCCTGACCCAGAAAACTGAAAATCAGGTTTGTTTCTGATCAGTCCCAGTTCCAATTTTGGTCACTGGAAATCCCTGCCTCCCCTGTGGTGGCAAAGTGGAGTGACTGGGTTGGAGAGGTCTGAAGCTATATGGAGGAGGCCAGGCCATGATTGGGCAGATCTTCAGCAGGAGAGCACCCCATTTCTCCATCAGCCATAGGTCAGATGGAACAGAAAATTAGTTTGAAGAGAAAGAACATCTCAGTCCACCTTGAGTTGAAACCCAAGGTAAGGTACCTCTGCCCCTACATTTGATTCACTTTGTCATATTAACTCTTAAATATAAGGAGGGAAAGAGCAAGTGGATGCTTCTCAGACAGATAGTCCTAAGTCACCAAGAAGGTGATAATGAAATGTTTTCCAAGCCCAGACACTGAGTTCTGATTATGTCTTAGGAAAAGCTAATCCCTCAACTTCCTCTAGAGTGCCAGGAATGACCACAAAAAGAGAAGGCTGGCCCTTTCTTATAGTCGCTGCCTCCCAATCTCCAGCCATGCAGAGACAGCCTATTCTTTCATTTTATAGAATTAAAATGTTTTTTCTTTTTTCCAAGTTAGAAAAGCCTCTTAAGATAGTTTCTACAGCTAACATTTTGCAGATGGAAATATTAATGCTCCAAAGGTTTACTGGCTTGCTTAAGGTAGTACCAAAGCTCAGGCCAGGTTTGGTTTTATTATTTTTTAAACCATTCTTAAATTAACCAAGGCTTCTTAATTACATCCTGCTGCCATTTACAATGACAACCTTAGGAAGGACACTTCACAGTGGAGCTACACTTAACTTTAACAGTTTCTTTGTGTTTCCCTCAACGTCCAGCACAGGATCTGGTTCATGGTTGGAACCAAAGAAGGGAGACATGTAACAACCCCAGACTCAGTGACCTGGATCCTATATGACTAGAACCCCCTGCTTGTTTGTTCACTCCGCTCAAGCCTCACTGGCCTCCTGATTCTCAAACATACCAAGCACAGGCCTGGAAAGCTCCACCTCACCATATTCACCTGACTTCCTTCCCACAGTGCTATAGGTCAGTGTCATTTTGCCCATGAGGCTTCTTCAGACCATACTATGAAATGGCACCCCCTTATTCTCTAAACTCCTCACTCTGTCTCTGTAACACTTTTCTCCATCTGACATATTTGGACTTGTCTATTTGTGCATGGATCATGTTTCTCCATAAGAATGTAAGCTCCAGTAGGAGACGAACTTGTAGGAACTTTCTTTTATCTCCAGTTTTATTGTCAAATCTTACACATGACATGAAGTAGGTGCTTTATCAATATTTGTGGAATGAATGAATGAATGTTAAAGGAACTCACCTTCCTGATATTTCAATTCATTTTAAAAGCTAAGAATGCTTTTAATATTGTAAATGTCATAAAGTTAAACTGCGAGACACTTCAAAATGCAAGGGATTTTATAATAAAATCGGGTGCACATAATTTTTCACATATATGTGGGTTTAGTTTTATACTTGTCTAATTAATCCTCCCCTCCCCCTTTTTATGCCACACAGGGTCTCACACATGCTAGGCAAAGACTCTAGCACTGTGCTATATCCCTAGCCCTTATTCATTTTTTTTTTTTTTTTTTTTTTTTTTACTTTGAGACAATGTCTTTTTGAGTTACCCAGATTGGCCTCAAACTTGTAATTTTCCTGCCTCAGGCTTTCCAGCAGCTGGGATTACAGGTGTGTACCCCAACACCTAACTTCACGTTTCTTTTAATTAAAAACTTCAAAAAGAAAAAAATGTGAATTTTCTTTGGCTAGTTTGCAAACACAAAATGAAGCACCAATGTAATCATATATTAGGTGGCTAAAATGTTATGCCAAAGAATACACTCATGCTTTGACAAAACAATTAGGGGGGAAAATCAGAAATTGCTTTTTGTGTAGATACAAAACCTAAGCTACTTACCTTTCTACTTGTTATTTATGGTTTCATTTCTTGTTAACATATTTGGTTCTATAAGTAATTCTAAATGTCTCCAAGTCAATAAATCAAGATATTTGTTATAGATATGATTAAAAAGCAAGATTTAATATTATTTAGTACTATTTTTACTAAAAATTGTAACTACATTATGTAACATGGGATCTATTAATATTTCAAATTAAGTTATGCATAAGAAGTTATTTGCTGTAGGTGTCTTCATGATGTGATTGTCAATAGAATTAAACACTTCCAAGTTGTGTCTGTCACCTACCCACCTTTCTGGATTCCTTCTTTTAGAATGCCAATTTGGACAGCACGGAGAAATCTGGGTGTGTAATCATACAATCTAATAAATTCTATATTAGGGATAATGAGAGTAACCGAGGTACAGCAGAGAAACAGCTCTTGGACAGGAGGCAGAAGGGTCAGCTATCCAGGGAACACGTCTGAACCTTGAAAAATAATTCCAGACTGAGGAAGAGCATTAACAAAGACAGAGCTGCAAATGTGAATTCTTTTAACTTCAAATGGTCAAGGAGACCTGAAGAGTGGGGGATGGGCGAGGGTGACAGAGGATGAGGCAAGGGGAAGACCAGATCCACGCCTGGGCTTGCCTCCTAGGGCACAGGTAAGAGCGATGGTGGGGGTTGATCTGGGAAGATCCTTGTGGAGACAATCCTGAGAACCGCCAGGAGGCTATGGGTGGCGACAAGAGGCGGGGAGGCCCGTTATCGGGCTATATATGCAAAGGAAAGTGAGATACTGAGTGGCAGAGAGTGCAAGTCGGGGTCTGTGACTCCGTAGTGTCTGGGGTAAGACCGGCAGGACCGCCGGGCTTCGCGCTCCGGGGCGGCGGGCGGGGGGCGGGGGGCACGGCGCTCGGTTGCCTGGGCGACAGCGTCCGGGGGCGGAGTCCGGGTGCTGGCGTGGCCCCGCCCCACGGTCGCGGAGCACTTTCTCCCAGGAGTCCTTGGACAACTGGTCGACTTCCCAACGGTCCCTCCCCGGCTCGTGCCCACAGGGCGGCAGCCAGAGCACGAGCGCCGAGAGAACCGGCGCGAGGTGGGCGGGGCAGCGTCCGGCGCCGTCGCCGACGAGGACGAGCCGCCGCCGCGGGCTTCGGGGCGGAGAGTGGGGAGCCCGCAAGTCCCCTGCCGCCGGGTCGCGCTGGTGCGACCGCCGTGCCCGCCGGCGCCCAGCGGAGATGCGGCCTGTCTCATAGGATGAGGTGTTGGTAGCAGGTACAGGGGCGGGGTGGGGCCTGGGGGACAGGGTTGGTGGTTCTCTGGACAACAGGGGAGCAACTCGTGTTCATTCCTGGAATCTTCCAGAGCCTTGGTTTGCACATGGTAGATGCCCAATAAAGAGTTTCTTAACCGGAATGGACTGCTGTTTTCCGGGGTCACAAAACCTACCGGGAGGTGGTGAGGTGGCGGTAAAACCGGGGCATCTCAGGAAGACCATAGGGTCTTATGCAAAGTTATTTAATTTGTGGGGGAACACTGGATCCCTTGCCCCAATAGGACTGCTAACTTCTGTACCTACCTGCTTCCGGGAAACAGGAGGAAGAGACATAGAAAACTTGTGGATAAAGAGAAGTCTAGCCTTGGACAGTCAGTAACCTCTCCTCCAAAATGAGACAGCATTAAACACTGTGCAAGGGCCCTTTCAGCTTGCCTCCTCTCTGAAATCGATTGGTGGACTCCGCTTTGCCCATTATAGGCATCAGTCACAGCACAGAGTTCTCGAACTGTCCTTTTCCGCAAAACTCTGCTTCAGGTCTACACTCAGGCTCCTCCAGGTTTTGTTCCTGCATCATCCTGTTCAGTAAAGTCAAGGGAAAGAAAAGTGAGGTAGGCTGTTTCTCGGGGGTTTGTGACTGGCAACTACTAACTGTTACTTCTCTTAGCAGCAGATACTGGGCCAGGGGTGGGGGTCAGTGTTTCAATTTATCTCAGATACTAGACAGCCAAATGTGTTTGGCTATATGTAAGATCATCTACTGAAGTGGAGAAGTGATGGGGGAGGTCAGAGCCTCTTGTTTCTCTGCCACACTTGTTTTAATCTTAATACAATTATCTATTCACTTGTGATGTGTGTAAAATGATTTTCATCCGATAGAGTTATATTTTCAGATTAAATTAAGGATAGCAAATGACAACAATTTATTTGCTATATATGCAAAGCCCTTGGTATTATACTTTTGCAATGAGGACTTAATGTTGTCTAGTATGTTAGGGTGACCCACTTTAAAACTCCACCCTTTGAGCTGGAGGTGTAGCTCAGAGGTAGAGCTCTTGCCAAACATGTATAAGGCCCTGGATTTGACCCCCAGAACAGCAAAAATCAATCATGAAATCAATCTCTGCCATTTATTAAATAGGGTCTTTTGTGAACCACCTATCTCCAAAGTAGATGGCCCCAAATTATATAGTATAGTAGGCTGAATAATGGTCACCCCAAAACATCAGGTCTTAATCCCTGGAAATCATAAAGGTAGTATGGGGAAAAGGTCTGCACAGGTGATTTAAGTTAAGAATGATGAAATGGGAAGACTATCATGAATTATCTAGGTGGGCCCAAAATGCAAAAAAAAAAAAAAAAGTCATAAAAGAGAGGCAGCAAGAGATTTGGTATAGAGGAGGAGAAGGCAATACGATCACAGAAGCACAGATTAGAGTGCTGTGTTCACAGGTCAAGGAATGCTGGGGGCCAGAGAGAGAAGAGGAGCAGATTCTCTCCCAGAGCCTCTGGAGTCCACAGCTCTGTTCATACATTGTGTTCAGGTATGTGAGACTGATTTTGGACTTGTGGTCTCCAGAACTGTGAGAGAATTACATTGCTATTGTTTGAAGCCTCCAAGTTTGTAGAAATTGTTACAGCAACTACAGGAAACTAATATGTATGACAGTGCTCATAAATCACATAGAATCGTGTATGGACAGATATTTAAAAACTACAACTGGAGCAGTAGTGGAGACCACTGTATATTTTCCGGAATCCTGTTAAGTCCTAAGGAAAGGATTTAAATAGGGAATTTGGTAAGAAGAGAAAAGAAATTAAGTGATGCACAGGAAAGAGGTAGTCTAATATTTAAACCAGTTTTTTAGATTTTCTTCTGTTTTCTTATTAATATATCACAGTTTTTGCTCTGTCTAAAGAGAGTAAAGGGAAAAATGTGACTTGGGCTTGGTTCTTAGCCAAGTAATTGCATATCCATCAGATGTATATCAAATAAGAGAATAAGAGTTGGAGACACTTAGGGATTGAGGGCCAAGGTTGGGGACAAACAGGAATGCAGAAGTGCTTCCAGGTGAAGAGTGTTAAAATCTAGTTGAAAGCAACTTCTGGTCATCTGAGATGAAGACACTTTGGGGTTCTCAGAAGAAAGCAATGCTAAGGTTTAATTGATTGATTTCTGGGATCCAGGCAGGTAATTTTTCCTTCCTACTCTCCCTCAGTCTGGTTTATTTTTACACTATAGACATAATTTGCATACCATATGAACCATCTCTTTTAAGTGTTTAATCCATTGCTTTTTAATAAATACTGAGTCATATAGTCAGCAGCATAATTCGATTTTTGGTATTTTTTGTAGTGCTGGAGATTGAACCTAGGATCTCACACATGCTAGGCAAGTGCTCTACCATTGCAGCCCCCTTTTTTTTATAAAAAAAAATTAATTTTGAGACAAGAGTCTTGAAAGTGGCCAAAACTGGTATTGAACTTGAGATCTCTGGGTTTGTAGGTGTGTGCTACCACATGCAGTAACAATAGAGTTTTAAAACATTGTCTGTCACTCAAGAAAGATCCCTTGTATCATTTGCAGTCAATCCCCATTCCCAGTCCCAGCACCAGTCCTCTTTGCACCTCTGGCCTGCTTTAGAGTTAGGTTTTAGTTACAACTCTGCACTTCTCCAATTGCCACATAACTGGCCTCAACTCCTACTCAGTATATTCTTAACCGAGCTGCTGGAGGATGATCACATACCAATAGTTTAAATCCATCAATAACTTTCTCTTGTAATTTTTTCATATTTCTGGTTGTATACAAAGTATATTCACACCATTTATCTTTAGTATGGCCTTTTTAAGGCTCAAGTGAGCTCTGTGCCCTCCCAATCTCACCATCTTTAGAAAAAGGAATGGAGAAGCACAGCACTCCTTTGCAGGTGGCATGCGGGTGGTGTCTCATAATCAGGCCTCTCTTTTCTTGACTACCCTGCAATCTCACTAGTCTTCCTCCTCCTCAGTCAGTAACACTGAGCTCTTCTCAGCATAGGACAGTTGTATATGGTATTTCCTTTTAAGAAACTATCCCAGACTCTCTTTTGCCAAACAACTTAAATTTTGCCTTCATAGAAAGTCCTTCCCTGACCTACCTGAACTGAAGTTGTCTTAAGTGCCTCATCTGTGTTTTCTTCATTTCACTTACTCACTCTCCAAAAGTATATTTTGATTTTTTTCTTTAGTGTCTCTCCCCATTAGAATATAAATTCACAAGTGTAGAAACTTGATTGGCCATGATCTTGGTCAGGTCTGTCTGAAGTACTTATAGAAAAACTATTTATCATAGTAACACATGGTAAACCTATCAAGATGTGAGCAATGGTAATTAATAGTTACTAAATGCTTGCTTAATGCCAGGCACTGTGCTAATTACAACATATTCATGAATTATTTAACTGAAGCTTACTACTTCAATTTACAACACGTAGAGTAAGAGGAGCATGTCCTCCAAATTTAGTTCCCTACATTAAATTATTTTTTTTTCCATAGACATTGGCATTAGTATGTTGATTTTTTCAAGACTGGATCAATGTATGTGATGGGATCTCTTTCCCCACATCTCTGTAAGCTAAAGTAGAGAAGTTTTTGCTGCTTAGGAAAGGAAGAACAAAGGAACAGTATAAATAAAAGCAGAATCCCAAAGAGAGCAGGACACAGCAAGTGAGAGTTACATTGGAACAATATCTTGGGGTCCTGGTGAGAGATGAAGCTGGGGGATTGCTTAGGCCAGACCAGAAAGGACTTTGAGTACTAGTATTAATTCCCACTTTAATATTTTTTTAAATGTTATTTTTTTATTCTAATTTGTTATATGTAACAGCAGAATGTATTACAATTCATATTACACATATAGAGCACATTTTTCATATCTCTGGTTGTATACAAAGTATATTCACACCATATGTGTCTTTATACATGTTCTTAGAGTAATGATGTCCATCTCATTCCACCATCATTTTTACACCCCTGCCCCCTCCCTTTCCCTTCCTACCCTTTGCCCTATCTAGTGTTTGTCTAATCTTCCCCATGCTCCCCCCCTCCCAACCTCTTTTTATCAGAGAAAACATTTGGCATTTGGTTTTTTGGGATTGCTAACTTCATTTAGCATCATATTCTTCAGCTCCATCCATTTACCTGCAAATGTGATGATTTTATTCTCTTTTATTGCTGATTAATATTCCATTATATATAAATTCCATATTTTCTAGCAAACTAGCTCTGCTTTCAAAGGAAACATGTAATGATTTTAAGAAACTGAAGCTAGATCATTTTGAGGTATTTTGTAGTAGGTCTGGCAAGAACTGATGAAAGAATGAAAAAAATACAGTGGAATTAAAGTTATATATTAAGGTTTTCTTATGACTTATCACCACACTTAATTCTTCTTTACTGAGTTATAAGATACTACAGAAGTGGACTCAACAGAATGTGGTGGTGAAGTGGATGTGGAGTTTGAATAGATGAAGAGTAGCCGAACACATTAAAATGGCTAACTTGAGGAGCTGAGTTATTGGCATTATCTGAGAACATCTGAGGAGGCAGGTTTGGTGGGAAGATGATGAGAACAGATTTGGGATTAGACGACTTTAATATGACTCTAAACATATATACAGAGGTATTAAAGGTATTATTTAAACTTATCTGCAAACAATTTTTTAAACAAAATAGCCTGAAACTTGCAGGAAGCAGTGATAATGTCCTCATCTGGCTTTAATGTTGGCTGAAATCACCTGTGAGAAGTTAGTCATATTTTGGTCATCCTTTTGCTGAGTGTTTTCCATATAAAGTCAGGAATGTCCAAGTTGGAGATGATTTTTAGAGCTCTTTTAGTCTAACACTCTGCCCAAGAAAGGACACCCAATTACAGTTGCCATCCCAGGAAGTGCTCATTATCCTCAGCTTGAACACCTCCCAAGCAAGCCCATCACATATATATTCAGGGCACTCTGATTTTGAGAAAGTCCATCTCCACATTAAACTAGAATCTGTCTTTCTTCACTTCAGTTTAGTATTCCACATTGAGCATGTAGAATATACTCATTCATTTTTAAAATGTGGCAAGTGCTTGCTTAAATTCCCCTGAAAAATTTTTAAATTCTTGTTTATTATTGTAGTATATCTGCTTGAAATCTGGCGATCTATTTCTGACTTATCCAGACAGAGGTTTTTTACCCAGTAACTTTTCTAGTGAAGTACAAGATCTGTTGCTTAGTCAAAAAGAGAGTGAAAAGTAGTTTAAGTTAAAGATATTCAGCTAGTTTATTTAAGTCAGTTTGGACTGTGCTTAGAGAAAGGTCAGGTCTGGGAATATTAATATGGGGATCATATATGCCTATTGGTTAACTTGCTGTCTTGTCTTGATAATTCCAATAAGACTATGCCAACAAAATTAGCATTGGACCAACAGGAAGTCATGGAATATCCAAGTTGGAGATGATTTTAGAGATCTTCTAGTCTAACACTCTGCCAAAGAAAGGACACCCAGTGACAATTGTGATCTCCACAAGTGTTTGTCATCCTCAGCTTGAACACCTCCCAAGCAAGCCCACTCCATGTATATTCATGTCATTGATATGTTTTGTTGTGCAAATACAGTCTAGATAAGTTCTATGCATTACTAATTAAAATGTACTTTCACATAAAATGAAAAGTAAGTTTTGTTGCTTTTGTTATATGCAAGTGTTTTAGGTCTTGTCAAAACATAAAGTGATGAAAATGAACTTGTGAACTGAACTTTTTGAAAATAATAAATTTAAGTTAATGAAATATATATATTAATAAGTAGATTTATTTGTTTTCAGATGTTAATAGAATAATTGAAAATAAGGATATCCAAAAATTAAAGTATATTCTATTTTATTTCCAGTTATATTTAAGACTTATGAACATATACAACTATGTATTATTTTATTATATCTGTACCTAATTTATTTTAGAAAACCTGAGGCCATCAACCTGACTAATATCTAGGCTGGAATACCTAAAATATAAAAGCTATAAGAACTTTACCTTTGTGGCTTTCAGCTTTCTCTGTGGTTGTCTGTCTGGGGCAGAAAGGAAGGTGTATAGTTGGGGCTCAGACGAGTTAAAGAAAGACTTCCACTGCTTAGATATGATTTGAAAAACACAACTATAATCTCCATTTAGTAAAGGTGAAAGTTGAGACTTAAGAGATATGGGAAGTTTTACCTGTGCTCTCATAGCTACCTAATGACAGAACAAAGTTTCCTCATTCTGAGTTCTGTGCTGCTTCCCTCTTACCTCCCTACTAAATGTTATTATGTGTACTTACAAAGGATGACCTTACTTAGCTTAATTCTGTATCACGTTTTAACAGTCTCTGCTTAGGAAGTACAGATTAATTCCACTTGTTTTCTCTTCATGGACTTATATGAAACTTATATCTTCTTTCTAAAAATAAAAGGATATAGCCATTTATTTTGGGAAAGTGAGTTAGCACACTCCACTTAAACAATAAAGAGTACTGTTGTTCATGTTATTACAACCGTATTATGTGGTACCATATAAATATCTATGTGTATATATACATATATATTGAGGCAAGTACTAAAAAGAAAGGCCTACAACATGAGTTATTTCAGTTAACCCTTATTCTTTTGAAGTGTATATTCTTTTATCTTATAGTCTTGCCAAGGTTTAATAGTCTCAGGTCACAGAGCTAGTAGATCACAGAACTAGAATTTGAACCTAAATGACATCAAGAGAGAGAATATGTTTGAGAAAGCAGACACTGAGAACAATATGCAATTAATAAGCAGTTAACAGTAACTTAGGCTGTAAAGTACTGCCCAATATTACTCTCTTCATTGTGAATCTGAGACTGTGCCAGCCCAGAGATGCTGTTTTGGAATATGGATCTAGGAGAATAAAGAATGGTCCTTTATATCCCCAGTCTCAGGTTTCTGTAGAAGGTAAAATGGTCCATCATCCTAGAGACTTGAGTCATTAGTTGATGAATCTAGGAATCTGAATAGAGTGTACATTATAAATAATCTGTACCCAGTCAAAATAAGGCTTGGATTTTAAATTTCCTTGTTATGGAAACAGTTGTTCATTCTATCATAATCACAAGAAAGGTCCACCTTAAGTAGCAGCCAGAAGGAAAGAAATTAAAGACTGTTCACACCAGAAAAGTACAAGTACATATCTACATAGCCTTTGGGAGTCCAAGGAGAAGGGATAAGAACCCAGTAGATATTTTTAAATACTCTAATTCAAGTATAGAACAAAAACTAAAGCCTGTAAACTGTTTTCTTCTGAAATTCCTCTTTGTGGACTGTAGTTTCCAAGGCCTTTCCTGTAACATTCCAGTCAAATAACTAGAGTAGAATATTTACATAGTTATCACTTGCTAGAAATTTAAGACTCTTTTCAATATGAACCTGTTCATTATTTTAAATGAGGCACAATTGTTCATAATAGATATTGGGCATTACAGAAAAGACCAAGATTTTACCTCTGTATTTCACTTTATATATATATATATATATATATATATATATATACACACACTTGTATGTTCATATCATGATCCCCAAATCAACCAAGTACAAAGTTTTTAACTTTTTTATGTTTGAAGCAAAAATTTTTCATTTTCCTTAATAATTTCATAAACTTTATACCTGAAAACAGGATAATATTTTAATTCTTACAGTGTCACAAAAATGGAGAAACACTTCACAAAATTGAGGATATGGTTAATCTAAAATAGTGAAAATCTGAATTGCAGATGTTTAAGTTTCATTATCCTGAGGCTCATAAAATAACTAACAGCATTGGCAAATAGAGTACTAAATACCTTCTTTATAAATAAATGGCTGTCTTCAACAAAATTGAGCACTGAATAAAAACACTGAAGAAACTAGGGATAGAAAGAACTTACCTCAACATCATAAAGGTTCTACGTGACTAACTCAAAGCCAACATCATTCCGAATTGAGGAAAAACTGAAAGCATTTCATCTAAAATCAGGAGCAAGACTAAGATATCTATTCTCACCACTCCTTTTCAATATAGTTCTTGAACCTTTAGCTCTCGGAGCAATTGGACAAGAGAAGGAAATTAAAGGGATACAAATAGGACAAGAAGTCATATTATCTCTGTTTGCTGATGACATGATCCTATACTTAGAAGATCAAAGAAATTCCACCAGAAGACTTCTGAAGCTGATCAATAAATTCAGCAAGATAACAGGATACAAAATCAACATACAGAAATCAATAATTTTTCTATACCTCAATAACAAATCTATTGAGAAAGATTTTTTAAAAAAATTTCATTCACAATAACCTCGAAAACAAACCAAGCTTTAAAATAAACCTAACCAATGAGGTGAAATATTTCTATAATGAAAATTATAGAACACTAAAGAAATAAATTGAAGAACTCAGACGATTGAAACACCTTCAATGTTCTTGGATACATAGAACTAATATTGTCATATTACCAAAAGCAATACATAGATTTCATGCAAAAGATCAATGGCAGTCTTCACAGAACTAGAAAAAACAATTCTAAAATTCATATGGAATAGCCAAAGCACTACTGAGCAATAAAAGTGAAGCTGGTAGCATCACAATACCTGTTCTCAAATTATGCTACCTAGTTATAGTAACAAAATCAGATTGGTATTGGCATTAAAACAGACATGAAGATCAATGGAGTGGAATAGAAGACACAAATCCACATAGAATTATTGGATCTTGACAAATGAGCTAAAAACATATTGGAGAAAAGATATTGTGGTAGAAAAACTGGTTATCCATATATAGAAGAATGCAACAGGATCCCTATCCTTAACCCTGAATAAAAATCAACTCAAAAGTGGATCAAATACTTAGGAGCTAGACCAGAGACATTGCAACTGGTAGAAGAAAACATAGGGTCAACACTCTTTAGGTGCTAGTACTAACTTCCCACTAAGATTCCTAAAGCTCAAGAAATAAAACCAAGAATCAATAAGGGGATAGCTTCAAATTAAAGAGCTTCTGCAAAAATAAAGGAAATAAGAACATGAAGAAGGGAGCCTACATCCTGGGAACAAATCTTTACTCCTCACACTTCAGACAGAACCCTAATATCCAGAATATACAAAGAACTCAAAAAATTAGACAATAAGATAACAAATAACCCAATCAACAAATGGGCTAAGGACCTGAACAGACATTTCTCAGAGGAGGACATACAATCAATCAACAAGTACATGAAAAAATGCTCACCATCTCTAGCAGTCAGAGAAATGCAAATCAAAACCACCCTAAGATACCATCTCACTCCAGTAAGATTGGCAGCCATTAGGAAGTCAAACAACAACAAGTGCTGGCGAGGATGTGGGGAAAAGGGTTCACTTGTACATTGCTGGTGGGACTGCAAATTGGTGCGTCCAATTTGGAAAGCAGTATGGAGATTTCTTGGAAAGCTTGGAATGGAACCACCATTTGACCCAGCTATTCCCCTTCTCGGTCTATCCCCTAAAGACTTAAAAAGAGCATACTACAGGGGCACTGCTACATCCATGTTCATAGCAGCACAATTCACAATAGCAAGACTGTGGAACCAACCTAGATGCCCTTCAATAGACAAATGGATGAAAAAAATGTGGCATTTATACACAATGGAGTATTACTCTGCATTAAAAAATGACAAAATCATAGAATTTGCAGGGAAATGGATGGCATTAGAGCAGATTATGCTAAGTGAAGCTAGCCAATCCCTTAAAAACAAATGCCAAATGTCTTCTTTGATATAAGGAGAGTAACTAAGAACAGAGTAGGGACGAAGAGCATGAGAAGAAGATTAACATTAAACAGGGATGAGAGGTGGGAGGGAAAGGGAGAGAGAAGGGAAATTGCTTGGAAATGGAAGGAGACCCTCACGGGTATACAAAACTACATACAAGAGGAAGTGAGGGGAAAGGGAAAAAAATATAAGGGGGAGAAATGAATTACAGTAGAGGGGGTAGAGAGAGAAGAGGGGAGGGGAGGGGAAGAGGGGGGATAGTAGAGGATAGGAAAGGCAGCAGAATACAACAGACACTAGTATGGCAATATGTAAATCAATGGATGTGTAACTGATGTGATTCTGCAATCTGTATACGGGGTAAAAATGGGAGTTCATATCCCACTTGAATCAAAGTGTGAAATATGATGTATCAAGATCTATGTAATGTTTTGAACAACCAACAATAAAAATTAATAAAAAAAATAAAAAATAAAAGTTTAATAAAATTCAGCTCCTTTGAAACCTGAAAAAAAAAAAAAAAGAACATGAAGAGAGAGCCTACAGAATAGGAGAAAATATTTGACAGCTACTTTTCCAACAGCAGATTTATATTCAGAATATATAAAGAATTTAAAAAACAGGAAAATGAACTAAATAGATGTTTCTCAAAAGAATAAATGCAGCTGGGGTTGTGGCTCAGTGGTTGAGCACTGGGTTTGATTCTCAGCACCACATATAAATAAATAAAATAAAGGTCCATTGTCAACTAAAAAATATTTTTTTAAAAAGAATAAATGCAAATGGCCAACAAATATATGGAAACATGTTCATTTTTCTTAGCAATCAGAGAAATGCAAATCAAAATCATATTGAAGCCACCGCAGTGGCGTACGCCTGTAATCCCAGTGGCTTTGGAGGCTGAGGCAGGAGTATGCTAAGTTCAAAGCCAGCCTCAGCAAGGCGAGGCACTAAACAACTCAGTGAGACCCTGTCTCTAAATAAAATACAAAATAGAGCTGGGGATGTGGCTCAGTGCTCAAGTACCCCTGAGTTCAATCCTTGGTTCTCTCCCAAAATCAAAAACAACCATACCGAGAGAATGACAGTTGTCCAGAATACAAATAATAATAAGTGCTGGTGAGGATGTGGGGGGAAAGGTACACTCAGGCGATGCTGGTGGAACTGAAAATTAATACAAGTTTGGAAAGCAGTATGTGATTTCTCAAAAGGCTAGGAATGAACCCACCCCATTACCCAGCTATCCCATTCCTTATTATTTATCCAAAAAAAAAATGTAATCAGCAATCAAAAATAGTAATACATGCATACCAATGTTTATAGCAGCACAGTTTACATTAGCCAAGTTATGAAACTGGCTTAGATGTCCATCAATAGATGAATAGATAAAGAAAATGTTGTATATACACGCAATGAAGTTTTACTCAGTAATAAAGAATGAAATTGTGAAGGAAGGAAGAAAGAAATAGTGTTATTTGCTCATAAATGGATGGAACTGGAGAACATCATGTTAAGTGAAACAAGCTAGACTTAGAAAGTCAAGTGTCAAGTAGAAGCTCATGTAGAAGCTAGAGAGAAATAAGGAACTTTTAAAAAGGAAGATCTCATGAAAATAGAAGGGAAAATAGTGGGGCAGAGTAAGGAGATCAAGGGGTGGAAGGAGGAACGGGAAAGAGGAGAGAAATGAAATTGACCAAGTTATATGCATATATGAATATATTATAATGAATTCCACTTGTATGTGTAGCTATAGTGCACCAATTATAAAACAATTTTTTTTTAATTTTTATTGTTGGTTGTTCAAAACATTACTTAGTTCTTGACATATCATATTTCACACTTTGATTCAAGTGGGTTATGAACTCCCATTTTTACCTCATATTCAGATTGCAGAATCACATCGGTTACTATAAAACAAATTAATAGATGGAAAACTAATAGAGTAGAGGAAGAGAATCAGGGAGGAAAGGGAGGGGTTAGTACCACGGATTGAATGGAGCAAATTATGTTATATTTATTTATGAATATGTCAAAATGAACCCTAAAATTATGTAAAACTATAATGTAATAATCAAAAACAAAAATGGCTTTTTAAAACTCCAGTTTAAGTAAATAAGCTTGTGTTGTCTTCTTTAAACTATTAATTTTATAAGAAAAAATTCCCTTCCAAAAAATTGTGTTCTCAAAGGCCCTTTACTAGTCAATCTGAATTAATGAGTTTATTGCATTCATCTTCTTAAATCAAAGTAAACAAGTATGGTTTCTACAATTGAGTTCTAAAGTCAAACCTTCACTTTTCTTCTTTCTTTCTTATGCAACTTTTAATTTCGTTTATGTTGTTCTTAGATTCTGTTTCCTGCTTGATACTGGATTAGTTTATGATTTCCCAATACAGGGTAGGTATTCTGTCTTGTTCATTCTTCCATGCTTTTGATCTGTCTGTAATTTGTGATAACATTACTCAGTAAGTTGAATTTTCTTAGTGTCATTTATCATCTTGAAGACTCCCCTGAAACATCAGATTATACAATCACCATTCATTATGAAACTCGTTTAAATGAGAAAGGCACTTTTTTCTTCCCAAATGGTAACCTCTTCTATTTAGAATGTTACAATTGCCTAGCAATCTTGACTAACATTCCATTTTATAATTCTTTATGGAATGTTTCCCTGCCTACTACATATTTCCTAATTGATAGCACAAAACATATTAAGGTAAAATTTGTCTTTAATTGACGATGGCACCTCAGTAGCTAAAAGAAGGAAACTGTAAGTATAATAAAAAGAAATTCTATTCAGTAAAAACTCTGTGTAGTTACCATGGTTTTAAGATATTTAAAGCACTGTGTACTTGCAAACATGAATTAATATAAAATTATAAACCGTGTGTTATAGGTGATCTTCCTCTTTCCATCATTTTAATGGTCCTCACCTATATCTATTTTGTTTGGTTTGTTTCATATCTCAATTTCTTCTTTTATGTTTATTATTTTCTGTATTTTTATGTATTTTCTATTTTTCTTAGAGATTATTTATTTCCATGCTTTCATTTTATCTCTATTTTTAAATTTTTATTTTTGCAGTAATGGGGATCTTTTCTTCAAAAAGAAAGAACAAGTATCCTTGCACATGCTAGGCCAGCTATCTTACTACTGAACTGCCTCCCAGCTCCATTTTTATTGACATAAATGTTTATGGCTAGGAATTTTCCTCTATTCCCTGTTTTAAATATATCTCTCAGATCTGATGTATAGTGTTTTTGCTATCATTTTTCAGAAATTCCTTAACTTCTGTTTATTTCCCTTGTTACACAGAATTGTTTAATAAAGAAGGCTTTTAAATTTTCAGATGGAAAGCCTTTTTTGGTCTTGGTGTTTCATTTTCAATTTACAGTTTTATTGCATTGTAAACACAAGATATCATTTGTAACATTTCTACTTTATGGAATTTAATGATCTTTTACTTGTGCCCTAGAACATGGTTGATTTTTATGAATAAGTTCTGTGTGCAATTTAGATGAAAGCATATTCTTTATTATCAAAGTATAGTGTTCAGTATACTACTAAAAGCTATACTGTAGTGATTATTTCATCTAAATGTTATGTACTTATTTTGGTCCACTTGGCCCTTCTCATGCTGATTACACTTTCTAGTTCTTACTGCATCTTCTGTTAAAGAAGTATTTATCTAAGAGATTGCTATGTTATCTGATACAGAAATAGAAGTAGTATATCTTTAATGTGGTATGTGGCTTTCTTTTGTGTGTGTGTGTGTGTGGTGCTAGGGATTGAACCCAGGGCCTTATGTATGTGAAGCAAGCACTCTACCAACGTGAGTTATATCTTCAGCCCAGGGATGTGGCTTTTAATGTACTCTTTTTATTATTGAATGCTCTTTGGCTTGAAGAGGTCTCTTGGTCTATTGTCAGGATTTTAACCATGCTTTCTTATTTTCATTTGCATGGCATATCTTTTTCAGTCCCATTATTATTATTATTGTTGTTAGACATATTATTATTGTGTTTTAAGCATGCCTCTTGCACACAGGAAAGAGGTTTTTGAATTTGGTTTTTACTTCCACACAGTGCAGAGAATCTCCAGGGCCTCTTGCTCTACCACTAAGCTGCATCCCCAGCCCTCATTTTTCATTTTGAAACAGAATCTTAAGTTGCCCAGGCTGGCCTCAAACTTGTGATCCTCCTGGCTCAGTCATTGGAATTATTATCATAAACTACCTTGCACAGTTCAATTTTTATTAGTGATTTCTAATTTGCTGATTTGTGATTCTTGCTAAGGAGACATTTTACTCCATTATTTAAACAACATAATTTTATGAGAGGCATAAAGGAAAAACTCTGCCACAAAGCAGAGCACTAATTACCATAATAACTAAAGTATTTTTATTTTCAGGTTATCTATAATAGCGCCCTGAACCATTAAAAGCAATAATTTTTACAATAAGATTTTATTCACTTATTTTGGGTAATGATAAAATATTTCTGAATATGTAACTTTTTCTGGAGAAAAAATTATCACTGAATTTCAAGTATTAACAAAGTTTCTGTTCTGTGAACTTTTTATACTTAATACCTTATTAATAAAGATTGAATCCTTGGTCTTTTGTAGACAAGAACTAAAAGAACCAAACAGGGAAGCATTCATATTTCAAGATCTTTAGGAAGAGGTAGGAATAGTTAACATGGAATCAAAAACGTGTGAACCAAATAATGAAGATCTTTTACCAAGTAGTGGCATCGCATCCAATGGAGGTATGTACCCTTTATAAAACAAAGTAGGAAACAAATTTAGAATTTGTCTTCATAATATTCGCTTAAGTTTCTACTTTTAGTATGTTTTGTTTTTAACTTCAGGGCACAGAACATAATCATGAATGTATACTATATTGTTTATAATTCTACTTTATATGGAGAAAATAGCTTAGTCTTTCAAATGAGCATATCTGTTTGTTAACATATGATTGATTACATTAAATTATCTTCTGCTTTAAAAATTGTTTCTGTGCTGGGACACTTCAACCTCATCACATTCTGCCATGCTTTCCCTAATGCTCTCTCTTCCTCCTATGTTTCTTTGTCTACTCCTAAGTTAGAATTTTCCATTATTTTGGCTCCTCTTCCCTCACCTGCTCCCACATTGAATCAAGCACCAAGTTCCGCTCTTCATATTCTCAGAGATGTCTTTTGAATTAATTCCCTTAACTACTCACTGGTTTAGGCTCCCATCACCTCTGCTTCAAATTATTTTAATCAAAAGGTAGCAGTAAAACAGACACAGGTGGAATAAATAAATGAAATTTAATACAAGGAATTGTTTACATAGAGATGGAAAGGGAAACATTCCAGAGATTAGCAACATTACTGGAGGCTGTGTCATCTCTTGGGTAAGACGATGACAAAAGGAACTATTACAAGAGCATAGAACCTAGAGCTGGAACCACAAGAGAGCTGTGGAGGGAGCCTGGAGGGAGGTAAGTCCTCCAGTAACTGCCAGAAACTCACCTGGGGCTGGGTGAGAAGGGAGCAAGACTTTGACCTCTCCCCTCCTCCTGCCTGTGTTCTGCCAGCACTTCCCATTGCAAGGCTACTGGGGAGGAAAAGGGGAAAAGAGAATGGATTCAGGAGCAATGGGGCAGATGACCTGCACAGTCCTGACTGCTTTCCTTACTTTGTCTCTCACCTAACTCATTTTTTTAGTATATCTAGAGTTTATTCTCAATTGCAGGAATGCTGTTTTGCTGACCAGCTTAACAACGTTTATTTCAGCACCCTTATTTTGTAAAACTATCCTTCTCGGAATGTACATAACATCCTAAAATGCCTTTGTCACCCCCATGCTATTGTATCCATTCCTTCTGTCCATTTCACTGGCTAACCTCCCCGCATAACTGCATCTCTCACACTGATCATGGACACTGGCACTTAGCCATGGATTGTCTCTCCTTCCTTAGGTATATCATCATCTTGTCATATCATGGTCCTCATGGGTGACCCATCCAAGATCTGAGACTCAGAGCTTCTTGACCTCTTCACTTTGTATCCTCTTGACCTTTAGTCTAACCACCCATTTCCTAAGTTTGGGTCTTACACCAAGAACTGTTGGACAACCTCCTATCTTTTAGCCCTCTCACACCCTAATTCCTTGAAAGCTTCTATTTTTCTGCCTAATGAAGTTGTGATTCTCAACCATAGCCCATGTTGAAATCACTTTTTGAGATTTAAACATTTAAATGGATTAGATTCATACTTGAAACTGATTGAATAGATCTAGAGGGACTTAGGCACCACTGCTGTTTTTGTTGTTTTATAAAACTTTCTCTAGCGGTTCTGATTTGCAGTGAAGATTGAGAATAACTACTGTAGATTCTGCCATTTTCCCTAAATTACCACTCTTCCTATAAACTCTGTTTTGTAACATCATCTTATGAAATCATTTGCCAGTACACATGCCCCTTTATTCTTCTGTTGCTCTTGCAGGAAAAACCCAAATCCTTATCAAACTGACTGACTTCTCTATTTATGTACTAGGCTGCTGGAATATTTTCCTAGAGAAAGTACACAGAGAGATTTTCCACCAATTTCCAACATTTATGGTCTCCCCTATGCCACCGAGAAACATTTCTTTTTCTAAAATTAATTAAATTAATTAATTTGTTCTAATTTGTTATACATGACAGCAGAATGCATTTCAATTCATAGTATGCATATGGAGCACAATTTTTCATTTCTCTGGTTGTACACAAAGTAGAGGCGCACTATTTGTGTCTTCATACATGTACCTAGGGTAATGATGTCCATCTCCTTCTTCTATCTTTGCTATACCCCTTCCCTCTCCTTTCCCCTCCCTCCCCTTTGCCCTATCCAGAGTTTCTCCATTCCTCCCATGCTCCCCACACCCACCCCAATTATAGATCAGCATTCATTTATCAGAGAAAACATCCAGCCTTTGGTTTGGGGGATTGGCTTATTTCTCTTAGCATAATATTCTCCAACTCCATCCAGTTACCTGCAAATGCCATGATATTATTCTCTTCTAATGCTGAGTAATATTCCATTGTGTATATATGCCACAGTTTCTTTATCCTTTTATCTGCTGAAGGGCATCTAGGTTGGTTCCACATTTTAGCTATTGTGAATTATGCTGTTATCAACATTGATGTGGTTGCATCACTGTAGTATGCTGTTTTTAAGTCCTTTGGGTATCAACCAAGGAGTGGGATAGCTGGATCAAATGGTGGTTCCCATTCCAAGTTTTCTAAGGAATCATCATACTACTTTCTCGACTGGTTGCACCAATTTGCAGTCCCACCAGCAATGTAAGAGTGTGCCTTTTGTCCCACATCCTTGCCAACACTTATTTTTGCTTGTTTTCTTAATAACTGCCATTCTGACTGGAGTGAGATAAAATTTTAGAATAGTTTTGATTTGCATTTCTCTAATTGCTAGAGATGTTGAACATTTTTTCATATATTTGTTGATCAATTATATATCTTCTTCTTAGAAGTGTTTGTTTAGTTCCTTAGTTTCAATTCATAGTATGCATATGGAGCACAATTTTTCATTTCTCTGTTTTTTTCATTTCATTTCTCCTGTTTCTTTTGTAACATCATTTTATGAAATCATTTGCCAGTACACTTTCCCCTTTATTCTTCTGTTGCTCTTTTATTGATTGGGTTATCTGGTTTTTTGGCATTAAGTTTTTTGTGTTCCTTATATATCCTGAAGATTATTGCTCTATCTGGTGGTAAAAATTTGCTCCCATTCTGTAGACTCTCTATTCACCTCACTGAATTTTTTTTTTTTTTTTTTTTTGCTTAGAACAAGCTTTTCAGTTTGAATCCATCCCATTTATTGACTCTTGATTTTATTTCCTATGCTTTAGGAGTCTTGTTAAGGAAGTTGGGGCCTAATCCAACATGATGAAGATCTGGGCCTACTTTTTTTTCTATTAGGCACAGCGTCTCTGATCTAATTCCTAAGTCCTTGATCCACTTTGAGTTGAGTTTTGTGTGTGGTGAGAGATAGGGGCTTAATTTTATTTTGCTGCATGTGGATTTCCAGTTTTCCTAGCACCATTTTTTGAAGAGGCTGTCTTTTCTCCAGTGCATGCTTTTGGCACCTTTGTCTAATATAAGATAATTGTAGTTTTGTGATAGTTAGTTTCTGTATCCTCTATTCTGTACCATTGGTCTACAAGTCTATTTTGGTGTCAGTACCATGCCATTTTTGTTACTGTTGCTCTGTAGTATAGTTTAAGGTCTGGTATAGTGATGCCACCTGCTTTACTCTTTTTGCTAAGGATTGCTTTGGCTATTCTGGGTCTCTTATCTTTCCAGATAAATTTCATGATCGCTTTTTTTTATGAGGAATGTCTATGAGATTTTGATTGGAATTGCAGAGAAACATTTCTTATGATCTTAGTTACACCTGTTTTCAATTTTCTATGATATTTATTTCATAATTGGCCATTCCAGATGAAATCCAAATTCCTTGGCATGACTACAGGTCCTTCATGGTCTGTCCCATGTTTTCATTCTCATGTTTGACCACTACTTTCCTTCCCACTGGAATATCCTATCTGTCCCAAGCCTCCTGGCCTATAATTGTGGTGCCCCTCACTGCCTGAAATGTCCTCTCTCCTCTCCTATCCTCCAGACTGGTTAGTTCTTTCCCACAAATACGCAATGAGTCCTTCATCTCAAGTATCATTGGATCGCCCTCCTCCCTGTAGTCTGTTCCTCCTTTGTGCTGTGTTCATCTTTTTTAGAGCTCTTACTGTCTCTTTAGTATTTTTTCCATGAGCTCTTACTCCTTCAATAAGGGAAATCACCTAGCATAATGTTTGCTGAAAAAGTTATTTGATGAAGTTAATTAATAAATTCTTTCATATTTAGGTTCTTCAAGCCCATTTTTTGTGTCATCAATTCGTGGTACAATAATTGAAAACACAGCTGCAACTGGGACTTTGACACAAATTCCTCTTTTCCCTAAATATGAAGTAGAACTTGATTCTCATAGAAAAATAGTTCCTTATCCTGGAAAGGAACACATTGAACGTGTTTTAGAAGAATATTCACATCAAGTCAAAGATTTGCAAAGAAGACTAAATGAAGTGAGTTGCATTTTTCTCTTCTAGTGCCTAACTATTTCAGGGACAATAGGGAGCATAGCACTTTGGGAAAAATCTAAACTTCCTGGAAGAAAAAAATAGCCATGGATCTCTTGGTTAAATTTTGATTTGATCTGTGCTTTCTATTTTGGTATTAAAATTTGTACTAATGAAAAGTGTGCATATCTTTTTTTGTTGTTAATTTGTCATAATGCCTTGGTATCATGATTTAATTTTGAACACTTGAATGGCTCAATTGTTATAATTAATGACATTTGTCTGTAATTATAATTAATGATTTGTTCAGGGCTGTTCTCCTTTCGTCATGATACCTGGTTTCCTTTTACAAAATGATGGTATCAGGTACATTTTGAGATGTGTATGTATACATGACAGCTAAATAAAGTTTAGAAGTTATTTGCTAAAAATTTCAAATAAACACTACATAGACAGTTGCATTTCAGGTCCTATAGTCTACAATCTAAAAGAAAAATTTTTGACTACCATGTACATAGTTCTTTGTGATCTAACCTGTCCTCTGGCACCTGTCCTCTACTTGTACCTACTATCCCAGCAGTATCAAGCCACTTGCTCATCCTAGATGTATCATGCTATTCTAGACCTCCTCCATGCTTTTTCCCAGACCATATCCTCTTTTCTACCTTGTCTGCCTGGTAAATTCTTATTAACCATCAAGACAGCTCCAGAATGTCCTTTTCTAAAGCCTTTTCTCTAGACAGCTTTGGATGTGTTGACCTCTGTACAGTTATTGCATTTTATGCAAATGTTATAATATTTAATATACTTTATTAATCTTATTAACATGTTGTTCCACGTCATCAGACTATATAAGCCCTTCTAGGGTAAAAAAAACCCCTATATTTATTAAGTGCTGACAATTATGTACCACTGTATTATATACAGAACATACAAAAATGAATAAGATAGGACTTATATTGAGTTTATAGTTTTGGAGGGAGCTGGTCAGGTAGACAAATAGTGACAATACCTTATGATAAATAAGCTAATGAAGATATATAGAGACAAAGGAAGCACGAGGTTCTAGTGAGGAAATGAAATGGTGTCTCTATTTTGTGTTTATCCCCTGGGAAACTATGCAACACTTGATTGACTTTCAGTAAATATGTGTTAAATCAGTAAATAAATAACAGGGCTGTTTGTACCATGTCTGATGGTATCATGTCTTTTAGAACAGACATGATGCTAGGTACTGGATATATAAAGATGGAAAAGACGTGATCACTTACATGTACACATTTATAGTCTTATGGCTGAGATAGTTAAAATAGAAAATGGTAACAGAGGGATCTGTCCTTCAATAATGGGTAAGCAGCGATGGTAAATCAATGGATACTTCACATTTATCTTACTTGACTTTTCAGCATTGAACACAAGTAGGTGTTCTTTTCCTCCTTTATTTTTTTTTCTTTTGGTACTGTGGATCGAACCTAGGACTTAGTGCATGCAAAATAAATACTCTACCACTGAGCTATACTTTAGTACAGTATTCTTTTACTCTTGAAGTACTTTTTAAAGTTTTTAATCTTTGTTTTTTGTGCTGGAGATTGAACCCAGAGCCTTGTGCTTTGTAACCATATTTTAAATTTCAAAGACTTCTTTCCCATTCATTTTTTTGACATAGCATCATGCTTTTACATTGTGGTTGTAATATCTCTTTAATTTTTCTGCATATACAAGTTTTTGGAACTGTTTTTCTGTTCCTTGCATTATCTATCTTTGTTTCCTCTTTTTATGGATATTTGCTTTTTTAAACTTGGTCTGTGCTTTTTATTTTAGAATCAGTGTTTAGTGGCCTTTTTTTCCTGTTCAGATGATGAGGCAATAAAAAAGCTGATGGACAATTCTCTAAGGCAGAACTTGATGACTTTGCTTTGGAATAATTAGGTGAGGCACCAGCTATTATACTAGGAGCCCACTCAGTGCCTGATTTTAGAAAACTTGTGAATTT
Source organism: Callospermophilus lateralis (assembly GCF_048772815.1). Lineage (NCBI taxonomy): Eukaryota > Metazoa > Chordata > Mammalia > Rodentia > Sciuridae > Callospermophilus > Callospermophilus lateralis. The sequence goes on along the minus strand of NC_135312.1, from coordinate 58,116,701 downwards.
CTCTGTAGTTGAACACATTTATATTCAGGTGATGGTGAGTTGTGTTGTGGATGTTGGCTTTTGTGTTCTTTGTTTTAGTTTTTTTTTTTTTTTTTTTTTTTTTTTGTGGTGCTAGGGATTGAACCCAGGGCCTTGTACATGCAAGGGAAGCACTCTACCAACTGAGCTACATCTTCAGTCCTGGCTTTTGTGTTCTTGCTGGGGAAATTTTAGGCAAGACAAGAAATGTAGTAAAAGTACAGAGAAGTTTATTAGGAAAGAAGGTACTTTCAAGAGGAAGGGAGAGTGGGTTGGAAGTCTCTAAGAGAAAAGAATGATCACATATCCCCTTTGTTCTCCAGTTTTATTGGTGGGGGGGTCTTAGAGAAGTTTCTAGAGATTTCTGCCCAGCTACCACCTTCCAACTTTTGAATGACAGTAGAATTGTAATAGATTTTAAGTCCTTAGACTTACCCACAGGTATCCAAACAAAAACCATGGGGGAAATTTTATCATTATAATGAGATTAAAATCATATGGTAAAGCTCTAAAGACAACTCTTGATAAGGATCATAAATGTACTTCCTTCTGGGTAACTTGTGTTCTCATCAGCAGGGAGGAATCTTAGAATCAAGAGTCTTGAGAAATATAGCTCTTCAGGTAACCAGGTGTTTGTTGAGGAATACAACCTATCCTGTTGACTTAAGCCAGAGTAGGGCCAGAGTGGCTTTAGGTAAATTGCTTTTCAAGAGAAAACATGAGCAATATCTAAGCTTTCTAGATGTCCTGAGTGATGGTATCATAAAAAGTAGAGCTAATGAATTAGCCAACTTGTATATATATATATTTAATCATTGATAGAAAAGATGCATCTTGAACATGGAATTGTTTTACCTTTGGGCAGTATCAGAACTTGTTCATTTGTCTGGCAACAGAGGGGCAGTCAGAAGCACACAGTGAAAGATGGGAGCAGGCGCTCAAGAATTTATGTTTTGATGTGAGCCATTGGTTATGTGCATCTTTTGGCTATATGATAGGAATACTTGAATTCACTGGGAACATGCATTCTTGCTAATATTTTAGAAGTAGAGATCTGATAATGAATCCTCTTAGAAACATGCTTGATGTATTCTGAGATTTTTTTTGTCTCATTTTAAATAGAGCATTAAAGAAATGCATTATTTTAGTTGTAATTCTGCCTATATGTCTGTCTAGAGACCTGTTGCCATTTTTGTCGTTAGGGAAATTTTTGTCCCCAAAAAAGGATTACAATTTTTTTCTAACAGATTGTGTTAATGTAGTATATTCTTGGTTATCAAAAATATTCATGTAGCTTTGGGATTTTAAATTGGTGACTCTTCATGATATGTGGGAAAGCACTATATACACTATGATCTCAATCACAGAAATGGAATGTTGTATACATACATGTACAACCCGGAGGGACAGGTCCAGCTAAGCTGCTTGTGACTGGATGAGTTGGTTCTTTGCTTTTGTTTTTTTCTGTTTTCTACAATGCACACATTGACTTTTAAAAAATAAAATCTGTTTTAAAAACCTGAGGGGGGAGAGAGAGAGAAAGAGAGAGAGAGAGAGAGAGAGAGAGAGAGAGAAAAGGAAGGTAGGTAGGTAGGTAGGTGTGTGTCAGGCCAGAACATAGATAAAGCGTATAAAATTATCCCATTGACTCCATGTTCTCACCACTCATGTCTAACTGTTATTTAGCAAGTTGGAGATAGGGTTTGACTTTTCTGTATATATAATTTCAACCAGTTCTCCTATTTTAAGGAACAAAACATTCCCATTTTCATTTTGAGCCAGAAGCCAGATTTATTTTAGATTTGTTGTAGAGAATGGATGAAAAGAAGCCAAGCTTGAGACAGGAAAATTAGTTAAGATATTATTATATAGAGAGAAATGATTAATTGGGCTCCGAATTAAAATGGCAAGGGAAGGGCATACTATGCCATAATGATAAATTAATACATAGCTTTTTGAAAATTGTTAGCTATAAGGAACTGTGTGCTGCTAATGGAATTTAATTTGGTTTTGTTTTTTTACCCCCAGAGCAATGAATTGCATGAGAAACAAAAATTTTATTTAAGGCAATCAGTCATTGATTTGCAAACAAAACTTCAAGAAATGCAAATGGAGAGAGACGCCATGGCTGACATCAGGTTGGGATATGTTACCTGAATTTTTGTGTAGTGCTGGTGATGGAACCCAGGGCCTTATGCATGCTAGATGAGCATTCTACCACTTAACTACACCCCAGCCCTGATTCTGTTTTATCCTTTGGAATAAAACTACTTGTGTGAATATGATATTCAATCTCATATTCAATATTACTTCTTTTCTTTCATTTATTTCACAGACGAAGGGAGAGTCAGTCCCAGGAGGATTTAAGAAATCAGCTTCAAACTACAGTTCATGAACTTGAAGCTGCCAAAAGCCTTAAGGAGAACATGTTAAAAGACAGCAATGCACAAATAGAGCAGCTCAGGAAAATGATGCTGAGTCACGAAGGAGCGCTTCAAGAAATCCGATCAGTCTTAGTTGACTTTGAAGAAGGCTCAGGCAAGAAAATCTATGAACACGACAGCATGTCTACTGTGCACTTCCGCAGCTTGGGCTCAGCTGTTAGTAAAATCCTAAGAGAATTAGACACAGAAATTTCTTATCTGAAAGGGAGGATATTTCCAGTAAGTGGTGAGAACACTCCTTCAACTTTATGTTAAAATGCATTAAGAGAATAGTATTAGGCATGTATTATTAAGGTTTTTAAAAGTAAGCCAAGTTCTCATTCTTGTTCTCTGGAATAATAGAAGCTACTTCCATAGTGATCTCTCTTATTAGGAAATTAATTTGCTTTCTCTGTATTGCTTCATGAAAGTAGATCCAGATTAAAAGATCTAGTAAAGTACAGGATTACATTTACCTAACTTTAGTATTATTTATATTTGCATCTCACTAAAGCATATCTTTAGCTGAAAAATCTCTAGATTTACCAGTACCTAAATCAGTGTCTCTTTTTTAAAAAACCAGGTGGAGGATCAGCTTGAAACATTGAAATCTGAATCACAGAACAAAATAGAGCTACTTCTTCAGCAACATCAAGATAGGTAGGTTTCTGTCTGAGGTCAGAAAGTCATAGTGAAACTACATCACAGTTTTACAGAATTGCCTGCAAATCCAAAATCTTTAAAGCTCTGAGACCCAGAAGGTTTTTGTAGGTTTGTGGCAAACTCATGTTAAAAGGGTTTTTGTCACTTGTTAAAGCTTCACAGAAGGCATTCAAGGCAGTTGCAATAGTGCTTTTGCTCTAGGTAAGAAAGACTAAGTGCAATTCACAAACAACCAGTACAAGAGGAGGCTTATAAACAAGAACCAAGGTAAGGGGGTCAGTGGATGGAAAATTATTAAAGGGAGACATCAAGTGTTGGGGCATTTTTGCTAATGGCAGGCCAAGGTCTTAGATATCTAGGCTGAGGGATGAGGAACCTGATCAGTTATCTAGAGTAGGAGGATATTAAAACTGGGCTGGGCCCCAAACAGGAATTTAGCTAACTAAGGTTAAGCCTACTTAAAAGATGACTTAGAAGAGCCTAACTAAAGTATAGTAAAAGAGAGAATGTTTGTTGGTAATTTGTCAGCAAAACTTGACCTAAGATAATGTGGTTTATTTGTTTTTACAGGTATATTGTTTTTTAATAAAGGAGTTAATTTTCTTTCAACCATATATAAAACATAGCAATTAAAAACTTCATTTTCAAAAGTTAAATATTTACAAATGAACAAGTAACTATGCAAAATTCACATGAAAAAAATGGAAAGACAAGGATTTCCCAAAAGATAAAGGTGTAACCTTTCTTAGATGCTGATAAAAATACTGATTAGCCTTCAGTTCACATGCTCAGATTGAAGTCTTATGTGAGGATCCACGAAGAGAAAAACCAAGCATTTACAGCTATAAAAGTACTATCAATAGCTAATGTCATTTTTTATAGTCTATGGTCCAGTGTGAATACTTATACACTTGATATTTTCATAATATACTTTGCTTTTAGCACTCTTCCCTTGATATCACTATATTTTATAATACACATATAATATATAATGCAATTCTGGTTTTGTTGTTGTTGTTGTTTGAGATCTTTGCCCAGGCTAGCTCTGAGTTCCTAGGCTCAAGCAGATTCCTGTCTTCATCTCTCAAGCAGCTAGAACTACAGGCACACACAACAGTGTACCCAGCTCAGTATTTATATAGTTCATTACCATTATGAAACCAAACAAATTCTGATTTCTAAAACCTAGCTGGCCCCTGCAGGATTCAGATAAAGAATTCTGGATTTGTTATAAAAAGAGTAGCATGTGCAAAGATGAAGAAAAATACTAAATGTGAATGTTGACTTCTCAGTATTTACCCTGAAGAATTAAAGTCATCTTACTATAGTGATACATGCATACCTATGTTTATGCAGCACAACTGATAATAACCAAACTATGGAAACTACCTAGGTATCCATCAGTGGATGAATGGATAAAGAAATTGTGGCATAGAAAACAGTGGAGTTTATTCAGCCATAAAGAAAAATACAGTTACGGCTTTTGCAGGAAAATAGATAGAACTAGAGACCATCATGTTAAGTGAAATAAGTCAAACTTAGAAAATTAAGGAGCATATGTTTTCTCTCATATGTGGAAGCTAGAGAGTAAAAAAGAAAATAGGTGGTGATGGATCTCCTAAAAGTCAAAGGGAGATCAGGAGAGGAAAGGGACCAAGAGGTTGTTGATAAGCAGGGAGGGAGGGGGAAATGCTGGGGAGTAATATTGGCCAAATTATATCATTATATTGTGTGCTATATAAATATGTAACAACAAATCCCATCAATATGTACAACTATAATGCACCAATAAAAAATGTGGAAAAAATTGGAGAATTTTGAAAATCATTAATTTTTGAAGTGATTCATTGTCAGGTGAAATCTTCTGTATCAAATAACAATCACCACATTCTTTCTATAGGATCGAGCAGTTGATAAGTGAACATGAAGTTGAAATCACAGCACTTACTGAGAAAGCCAGCAGTGCTCGAAGCCAAGCCAATAGTATCCAGAGTCAACTGGAAATCATTCAGTATGTGTCCTCATGGTTCAAAATTAATAATCATTCATCTTCATTTTAAAAATAATATGCTATTTAATACCCTGTTCTAAGATCTTTTAAAAATATCTTACTAATTGATTCCACAAGTGAAACTTTTCTAACACTCAAATGAACAGAAAATGACAACATAAAGATAATATAATCTGACAATATAAGAAATATTATTGCTAGTATTTGGACCTGTTGGAATTGCTGTTCTTTTTTTAAAAAAATTCAGTTTAGTTACTTACTTATTTTTGGATTACTGGGATTGAACCTGGGGCCTCATGCATGCTGGGTAAACACTCTATCATTGAGCTATATTCCCAGCTCTTTGCTGTATTAATATTTCAACAATAGGGTAAAGCAAATTATACCATATATATATAATTATATAAATAAATAATTATAAATAAAAACTAAATAAATAATTATAGTTTCATATGCATATATATGTTTATTTTATAAGTATATATGAATGTGTAAATATATAAATAAATATATATGTATATTAAACTGTAATTTGAGATAGTATGTTTTGTATGGATATTTTCAAATATACAAAAACAGGAAAAAATAGTGTGGTAAACTCATATACTCATTCAGCTTTGGCAATTTATAGTTTTGAGCTGAAACTTTTCTTTCTTTTTTTTTTTTTGTGCTAGGGTTCAAACCCAGGGTTTTATGTATGCTAATTATGTACTTTAGCATCGAGTTATGCCCTCAATCCTAAGCTAAAACATTTGAGAAGCAATTTTATATAACAAAAACAATTAACCTAATAATGCCACATGAAATAATTAGTGGTAGTATCTAAAGGACAGGGTACCCTAGGTATCACACTGATTTTTAGTTTGCTCTTTGCACTTATATTCCTTCTTAACCCTTTGTAGAGAACAAGCAAGAAACCAAAATTCAATGTATATGCGTCAGCTCAGTGAACTGGAATCTACTGTTTCTCAGCTGCGTTCTGAATTAAGGGAAGCCAGAAGGATGTATGAAGACAAAGTAAGTTTAGGTTTTGCTTTTCTGCTTCTAGGGACAAAAATCAATAATATATTTTTAATAGTTTACTTGAAAATAGGAATCAGAATAATAACTTCAAACTAAAATCAATTTGTGAGTTGGAATAAGAAGGTGATAAATTATATGTTAAATTATAAACATTTTTTTATTTAAATTGCACACATTAATTCATTATTAGAAAATCATTTTTGCCCACTTCAAGTAAGTTTCTAAAAAACAAATTCAGGGGCAGGGGATGTAGTTCAGTAGTAGAGCTGCTTGCCTACTATGCATGAGGCTCTGAGTTTAATCCCCAGCACCACGAAAATAAGTAGCTAAATAATTTAAAAATAGGACCATCTTAATTATTCTTACAAGGTTTAGCTTTAAACCAACTGCTCTACTACCTCTCACACTCAATATTTGGGGGACCTACCTCCTTTCTTAGTTTTAAACTCTTAATAATTATTGTTTGGTTAGCAAACTGAACTTTAAGGTTAATTAAACTAATTAAATAATAATAATAATTAAATAATGATTAATTAGGAAAATAAATCTTCATCTCTTAACATGTAATTGCTATTAAGGCCAGATATTAACTAATATTTCATATTTTGCTTCTGTTCTTTTTTTTACATACCTAATGGGAAGTTATTCAATATCATTATCAACCACTTATTCAGAGCTTACATCTTTGTTAGTTTCAATAATTTTTAGAACAGTAAAATCTTAAAAAACAAGCAAAGAACTGCCATTCAGAAGAGCTCATGTTCTTTATTCCTTGTGAGAAGGGTTACCATCATTGATGTTTGACTGTAATGGTCTCAGTTTATGCCTGCTATCCCAGTGTCTTGTAATTGCTAGCTTTCATCTCCTAAGTGTCCCAGTTTGGAAAATAAATCTATCTTTAGTATTCCTACACATAAGAGATCCTGATGAAGTCATGCAGAGACAATTTAGGTATAGTTCTAACCATTACATTTAGTTAGTTTCTCAACACCTAAGCTATTGGGAGTGATGAGTAGAAGAAAGAAGTATAGGGAAGTCAGGCTGGGGTTGTGGCTCAGCAGTAGCGCACTCGCCTAGCAGCCTAGCATGTGCAAGGCCCTAGGTTCAATCCTCAGTACCCACATAAAAATTTTAAAAAAATAAATAAATAAAGGTAAAGGTATTGTGTCCAACTATAACTAAAAAATAAATATTTAAAAAAGGGGAAGTCACCTGACTCCTTTTATAAAGTGAAATCAGTTCTGTAGGTAACATTATGGGGGAAAAGGCTCTGCTTAGGAAGAATTGAATATCTGGCAGCACTAATCTTTCCAGACCATTGACCTTTGGGCAATTTTAATTTCCAATGGCACTCCCGTACTGGCCACAGGAGGGGGCTGTTTTTCCTTATATCAAGCTTAAAAATTAGACCTTGACCTTTAACTTCTGTGGTAAAACTATGATAAGACTGGAAAATTTAGCAGTAAAGAGTAACATGAAAATGTATAATCTCAGTAATAGATTTAGATTCTCTACAGTTGTATCTTTCAGATGTTTTTAATCACTTCTCATAGGAAGAACTGTAATTCATCTTATGACCCAATACAAACCCAAGCAACTGAACCAATTTTATAAAACAATATTTACCCTATTACATGTGAGTCAGTTTCTCTTCTCAGATGCTAATTTGAAGCTCATTAAAATGATCTAATGATTTACTGATGAGTTGAAGTTTGAATGAAACTGTCTCTTTTATTAACCTCCTTGCATAGCTCTTAGCCTAAATCCTTGTGGCAGGGTCATTTCAATTACTACCATTTCCAGGCTACCCTGAGAGACTTGAGAAGCAAAAGCCCAGAGAGGAGCATTTATTCTTTCTGGCTCCTCTAAGGTCTCCTTTTTGTGTTCTAGTTTCTTTTCTCAGGACAAGCTTTTCACCTGATGCTTGATAGCAGGAATACTCACCCTAATCTGGATAGACTAAGTCTACATAGAGGGCATGACCTCACCCTACAGAGCATAGAACACAAGGATGGTCATGATTTCAGTACATCATGGTCTGGGAGGATGCTGTATTGCTTGGGTCTAGTGGAGGTTGGCACATTGGCATAAGTAATAGCTAATAATCTGACAGTGAGAGAGGATGATTACATTATGTCCAGTACAATAACTGATACTCAAGACTACACAAACCATTTTGAAAAAATTTAATGACAGATTAAACCCTTTGAAAAGTCACAAAGTGCCAAATAGAGCTCGACTTATGTTTTCTTACATAGTTTATAATGCTGTAGCTTTCCATTATAGCCTTGTTTGGAAAAATTAAACCATCATATATAAACCTCACCTATTATTTGCTAATTTACATTTGCTCTGACATAGTATCATGTTGATCAACTGTAAATCAGGACATGGTGGGAAATTTTAATAAATACTAAATATTCATCTTAGGAATATAAAAAAAATTCCTGAGTTTTTATAAGCATTTATCTTTGACTGTAGAAGCATAAACATCAGAGGAAGGACTGTAGAAGCATAAACATCAGAGGAAGGACTGCAAACTTTTTACATGAACGTTTGTTTTGGGGTCTTATAGATAAAAACATTAGAATCATTGTCTTAACTTGCTCTAATATAAACAATGAATCACCAAAAATTTTGACAGTCTTACATAGTAAACAGATAATAGAAATAGGAGGGCTTATTGGCTTAACCAGTTTTAACTGAGATGTTGCTAATACAGCATAGTGGACTTTATAGAGCCTGTATCTGGTTAATAGTTAACTAGGCTGTATTAATAGTAACTCTCTTTCATTTTGTCAGGGAACACTAAGAGATAGTTATCGGCCATGTTAATATAGAGTTAAATATTTTGGCCTGAAATGGCATTAGTACATAGTATAGGTGGGCAAGGAAAATCAAACAAGTTAACAAAATAGATTTCATTTAAGGCCACGAAAATTCTATTATTATGAAATGTTTTGTTATAATAAATACAGAATTGAAAAAGCAAATTCTTCTACTTTGTCTTATTTTCATATGCCTTGACTTTATATTGCCTAAACCTATGAAAACATTAAAATCTATTTTCTTTTGCTTTGGTGTATATTTAGTATATACTATCCAAAGAACAATAAGAAAAAAAGGATAATAATAGTATATAAAAGCTGTAATAATTAAAAGTGAAATTTGTGTGAAAAAAACTATAAGGTGTTGATATTGTACATAATCCTACTTTATCAAAGGCAATGTTTTTTCATGAGATCATAGTCCTCCATTTAAAATAAAAAAGCATTGGTCTGGGGACATGGCTCAGTGGCAGAGCAAGTGTATAGCATATGCAAGGCCCTGGATTACATCCCCAGCACCCAAAATGATGATGATGATGATGATGATGATGATGATAGTTGTAATTGTAAAAAAAAGTATTAACTATTTTTTAAAAAATGAATGGTACAATAGAGCTGAACAAAACTAGAATTCCTACATTAAGAGAAAACTCATTCAGGAGGGTAATGTTTCTCCTCAGATTCACAAATTATTTTCATATTGTAAAAATAGAAATTATGTTACAAAGAAAATTTTAGATGTAGCTTTTGGAGCTGACATAAGTGTTTTGCTGTAATGCTGTTTTCTATTCTTCTCTTTCCATTTTAGGAGAACCTCCAGAATTCCCCTTTTCGAATTTGGACCAGTAGAAGCTGTCACTATTGGCTCTGTAGATTTGGCTTTACTCTTTAACTTTCGCTTTTTGACAACAAAAATATCTCATGATCTTGATTCTAAGTTTATTTTTCTAATTTTGAAAGCAGTTGGGGCTGAATTTCATTCATACTTAAAAAGTGAAGATTTAGTAGCACTGGCTGGAGCAGGAAGATTCTGTGCAAATGCTTTGCATAGTTCTGCCAATGCACCTTTATGCTGACCTGCATTATTCCTCATTATGCAGTGCCTGTGTTTTGGGGTTTTTTAGCACAGAAAAAAATCAAAACAAAATAAAACAAAAACACCATTTAAATAATTTTACATGATTTGATATGATTGGTAATATCTCTAAAATCAATGCAAAGATTAGAATGAAATTCTAATACTCATTGTCCAGTGATTCAAACCAAAAAGTGGATTCATAGATGGTAAAAGGGAAAACCAGTGCTGCTATCTAAAAAGAAAAGAAAAAACAAAACAAATAAAAACAAAAAAACAAAAAGAAAAAAACCTTTATTGCATCTCAGATATCAGTATGTTTCTGGATATTCTAAAAGGCTTTTCTTTGTAGTATTTTTTACAGCTGTTTGTATCAGCTTAGCTGCTACTTCAATGGTTTTCCCTTTCACTGTCCATTTATCTTTTTAATTAATTCATATAAATATTTTTATTCTTAAAAAGTGAAAGGTAAAAGCAGAGCTATAGCAGCTGAGTCAGTACTGACAGCTACAAAACTATGTTCCTGCAGGGGTCTGGAGGAACTTCTGATATTTAATGAAAAGATGGAAAGATAAGATATGGCCCATTCTTGCCTTCTTTCCCTCCCTCATTTCCTCCCTTCCTCTAATTTTGGTCTCATAGATTTTATCATCAAGTTTGAAGTTATAAAATGGTCATGCAGCCTTTTTTTTAAAAAGTAAAAACAGACCAAAGAAAGTAAATTTCAATTTGAACTTGTAAAGCACACATTGCCCAAGGACAGAAACAGTTTATGCCAAGCTAGGAGTAGAAAATATGTGCTTTAGTCACATGATTAACTCACTTTAAAAGTATTGAATTTATAGCTCAAAAGACAAGTGGAAAATAAAGAACTTCAAATGATATTATTATTCTTGTGTGAAAAGTATTAGAAACAGAACTGAAAGGAATATGAGATCATCTGGACTTTCTTTTCAAATTATATGTGAAAAAACTTGAGATAGAGAAGTTATGTGACAGAGGATGAGAACCTAAGGTGTTTTGACTCTTAATGTGATCTTAACTGCCTCTTGGATCATGTTTGTTTGTCCATATCTTGCCAGGGAAATATGGTAACTGTGTGATAGGACAAGTTTGTGGTTCTTCCCGAAAGTTTTCTTTTTGTTATTATTTTGTGGTGTTGGGGATTGAACCCATGCTAGGCCAGTTTTTAACCACTGAGCTATATCTCAGCCAAACCTAAATCTTAATATCTTTACCAACTGTGTGCTGGTCTTCCCTAATAATGATAAAATTGAAGAGATGATGTTAACTGGTATTATTCATTCATTGTTTTCTCAAGAAGTTACTTATGCTATGGAGTTATGCTTTTGAGACTAAATGTGTGTGTGTGTGTGTGTGTGTGTGTGTGTGTGTGTATGTGTGAACTATATATGTCTTCAAAGGATTATAAGAGTAAAAAGTAACTTTTTTGTGTGTGGTGCTGAGAATTGAACTCAGGGCTCTACCATTGAGCTACATCCCCAGCCCCAAGTACTTCTTTATGGGATTATTAGAGTCTAGGTACATATTTTAATCAATAGTATTTTATCTATACCTCATCTTGTGAAATACATTTTTATATATGATATATAATCAATGTAACATCAGTTTAAAAATATATTCAATGTAATATTAAATCTGTATCCTGATCCCTGTAGGCTATAATACACTACAGGTAAATATAAAACTGTTTGATAGTCTTATATACATGTAATATGTTTACAGAAATATACCATATGTATTCATGCTTATTATGTATCAAATAAATGGTTGCAGATATATGTATATATAATGTTTTTGAATGTATGTTCAGTTAATAAATGCAAGTAAAAATAAACTAGAAAGTCATCCAAAAAAGTTTGTGTTGGTCATATGTTCTCTAGATAGAGAGATTTAAGCATAGTTCATCATCTCAAACTAAGTTTCATTCTTGACATAGTAGATTTGGAAGTTTAATGAATAGATGCTTTAGAAGTAGGAAGAAATATAGAATGCTTATACAGATATGAAATATTTCTTATCATTAGAAAGTAGATAATAAAATAATATTGTGGATATCATTGCTAGAGGTCAGGTATGCTATCTAACACTAAGTATCAACATATTTTCATTATTTTAATATTTTATTATCTAAGTTGTAGTATGTGTGGCTCATTTAAAATCCAAACCTTGCGTCTCCTGGTCAGATAATTGGCTTAGACGATGCTGCATGCTACACCCAGAAGTTCAGAGCTTTAGAAACATTATTAACAGTCAGGCAGCCTCTGTCCTCCATTGAGGTAATACAAGCTGAGGACTTGAGGAAATAAAATGTTTGGTGCCCCTTTGTTTGCTACCAGTGGTACAATGGAATAAATTTTTCTCTCTACTAAACAGATCAAACAGCTACCCTGACTGTGAGGAAAAAAATATATGCATATTACAATCTTTAAAATTGGTACCGTTAACCCCATTTTATAGTTGAAGAGAATGAGGATTAAAATGGTTAAATCAATTTTTCAACTGTAATAAATATATATATTTGGCCAAACTTTCAAAATATGGTAACTATATAATGAGGACAATAGCTATAATATCTATCATTCATTCTTTTATTTTCAGTATTTTTTAGTATTGAAACTGATATTCTAAACAAAATAGCTCTTGTAAGTATAATACAGTTTATTTGTGTAGCAACCAGCACGCTATCTGTGCCACGGCAAGCTTCCTTAAATACCAGATTACAGAACATATCTTGACAGAACATAAACTCTTGAGTAGTATGAATATGAGAGGAGTATTATAGATAATGTCCAAACCAAACAGTACCAAATATTTTGTCTTGTCTGATTTTCCTGATTAATTCTGCATAAATCCTAAACTTAGAAAACTTTGAAAAACTTATCACAATAAACTTATATTTGCCCTCAACATAATGCTGTTTGCTTTCCAAAGATCATGTTTGCTTTTTATGACTCACTGGCATAGTCAGACTGATTTATGTTCTTCTTTTAGATAGAAGATCTGGAGAAGCAATTAGTTCTTGCCAACTCTGAGCTCACTGAAGCACGTACAGAACGGGATCAATTCAGTCAGGAATCTGGAAATTTGGATGATCAACTTCAAAAGCTATTGGTAAGATTATGCTCTAAAATATGAATAAGATTGATTCTGGGAAATTTTTCATCAAAATATTTTTAAAAACTAGTTTTCTTTATAAAATCATAAATTTTACAAAATATTGTACACACATAATAGACTATCAGATCACATGTTGTATGTAAAACAATGTTCTGTGTACTTTAATTTTTTTTTAAGCAGAGCTGTTATTGTGTAGGGAAATAGGGATCTTCAAGCAGCCAGTCTTTTTCATTTATTTATTTTTAGTTGTCAATGGACCTTAATTTAATTTATTTATATGTGGTGCTGAGAATTGAACCCAGTGCTTCACCCATGCCAGGCAAGCAATCCACCACTGAGCCACAGCCCCAACCCACCAGCCACAGTCTTTTAATTAGAACTGTATTCTACTAAGTTGAAGTAGTGTTAAGTGTTCATTTTAAAGCTAAATATCAAACACATACAAATTTTGAGAAATTTTGAATGGATGTTCAGAGGGGATTTTTAGAAAAAGAAACTGGCAGTAGGATTGTGATAGTAGCGAAGCAGTCTATATGTTGGAGGTACTGCAGGTTGAACTATCTAGGAAAGGAAATGTCCCAGGCTCCTTTGTGTGGTATCAGTGGTACAGCAGAATAAATTTCTCTCCGTGTCAAGCCCCATGCTAGGGCATCATGCTCTGCTGGCAAAGCCATCATCCTTTCTGCACTGACAGGGGTGATAGACTGTGGAACTGACAAGTGTTTGCCAGGAACACTACACTGTGGGAGAATCCTGTTGTATGTTCCCTAATGCTCTCCTATCTTGGAGAATGCTGGGCGTGGTCACACATGCCTGTAATTCCAGTGACTTCTCAGCAGGCAGAAGGATCACAAGTTGAGATCAGCCTCAACAACTTAGCAATGCCCTCAGAAACTTGGCAAGACCCTCTCTACTCAGTCTTCCCCCAAAATTGCATATGCCCCCTCCCTGTTTTTTCTTCCTCATCTTTGTATCTCCAAGCTGTTCTCAAATTCTAACTCAGATCTTTCTGAAACATTTCTATTCCTTTAGTGAAATTCTCTCATATAACTTATTTGTCTATAATGAAAATCACTTCCTTTTTGAGTGTTTATGTGTATGTCATCTTCCTTTTGGGTGATAAATCCTTTGTAGTGTGTCTTTGTTTCTCATATTCAGTATAGATATTTGGAAACAGTAAACACTCACTGTGTATTTCTCTTTTTTTTAAAGAGAGAGAGAGAGAGAGAATTTTTTAATATTTATTTTTTAGTTTTTGGTGGACACAACATCTTTATTTTTTTTATGTGGTGCTGAGGATCGAACCCAGCGCCCCGCGCATGCCAGGTGAGCACGCTACCGCTTAAGCCACATCCCCAGCCCCCACTGTGTATTTTTCTGAGTGACTGAAAAGAGGTCATTCTATTCACAGTCCAGATGCTCTATTCTGCCATATTCTTTAAGATTTTGAGCATTTCTTTATTGCAGGAGCACACTTGATGTGAAATATCAAGTTTTGTTATAAAATTCAAGACTTAAACACAGGATGACTTTTAAAATCTATTGTAATTTCCTTTGCAGTATATATTATTTGAAGTCTAGTTCCTTGAAATTAATTTGTAATGCTATTTTTTTGATGTGTTTGTGTGGTGCTGGAGATTGAATCCAAGGCCACAAGCATGCTAAACACAGAGCTCTTCCAGTGAGCTACACCCACAGCCCTTATAATGCCAAATATTTTAGGTAAGCAAAACATTAACTTATTTTTTGAGAAAATAATCACACTTAATCAAGCTACTAAAAAGGAATCAGATTCAAAGATCAAAGGTTTTTCAAATGATATAACTCCAAAAACAAAAGAGTTACATTTTAATTATTTAATACCAGGTAGAGGAGGGGAGAACATGCATTCTTATTTCTTTGGTTGTGTGTGTGTGTGTTTGTCTGCCTGTCTATGGTACTGGGGACTGAACCCAGAGCCTCCCACATACTGGGCAAATGTTCTGCCACTGAGCTATATCCCCAACCCAGCACATTCCTCACTCTTTTAGGCAGACCTGCACAAGAGGGAGAAGGAGCTGAGTCTGGAGAAGGAGCAGAACAAACGGCTGTGGGACCGAGACACGGGCAATAGCATCACCATTGACCACCTGCGTCGTGAGCTGGATGACAGGAACATGGAGGTGCAGCGCCTGGAGGCCCTGCTCAAGGCCATGAAGAGCGAGTGTCAGGGCCAGATGGAGCGGCAGGTCAGAGCATTCAGGCTGTGCCCCACCAAGGTGGTCTCTGCTGGGGGAAGAATGTATTTTATGTCTACTGGTGCAGTTTTCTTCTTTTATAAATGGGCCTAAAATAGCTCTAAAATAAAACTATGGATTCTATGAGCAATTTTTAAAAACCTGGTATTTATTTCCATATTTTGACCACTTGTCAAACTAAATATGTTAGACTTTATCTCATTTGTATATTGGTGAAAAATTGAACTCCACTACAACTACCTTTTTATTTTCACCAAGAAATTGGTAACCTAATAATTACTTAACTTCTACTACAGAAAAGCTCAGGCTATCAGGAAATATTGAGGAATAGCAGGGTTGAAGGTTTACAACAGATTTTTTTGTTGGTTTGTTTTTGATTTTCCCTCAAAAGAGATTTTTCCCTTCATCCCTGCCTCCCCTGTTTGAGACTGATGGGTGTGCACCATTCCAAAGCACTCGTAGCAAGATGTGGACTGCTCTCTTAACAGCTGTGGATTTTTAATTCAAATGCCAGTTACTTCCTCAGAGACATAAAAAGTACCCCACAATGTGTAAATTTCTCAAAGTGTGAAAGTAAACAAAGTGATCCATCTTGGCTTAGACCCCAGGGAAAGCCATTTCCTTATTCTCTGGCTTAACTTTGTCTAGAAGAAAGATAGAAGAACCAATTAGAAGTTATAATCTTACCTTTTCCACATAAGGGCCAGAGAATGTGAATGTGTATTGGATAAAAGCCATTATTCCTTTTCCCCTCAGAGGTCAAATTAAGGGAAGACTGGAACAAAATAGAAAATAAGGGCAGTTATCATCACTTACTGCCCTTCCCCTCATCACCAGTGTTATCTTAATCTAGAATAGTATAGAAAGCATCCTCAGAGGAATTTCCAACCCTCCTTTCCTGGAAATCCATTACTGAGAAGCATCCTTATTTGAGGCCTCTCCACCTTGTCTTAACACACTCGTAGGTCTTACACGTACTGTCAACCTGGGGTTCTGACAGAGAATTATTTGAATTAGTAAATCACACTTTATCCAAACCATGATTTCATACTTTTGAGTTAAATTGTTACAGATCCTGAGGTTGCCCATACCTATCCTCCCAAATCCAGGAAACTCTCTTTTCTTTAACAATCAGATGGCAGCGATTCAGGGGAAGAATGAGAGTCTAGAGAAAGTGTCCTCCTTGACTGCTCAGCTCGAATCCACCAAAGAGATGCTCCGCAAAGTAGTGGAAGAGCTGACGGCCAAGAAAATGACTCTGGAGAGCTCAGAGAGGACAGTGTCTGATCTGACAGCTTCCCTCCAAGAAAAAGAGCGGGCCATCGAGGCTACCAATGCAGAGATCACAAAGCTCCGCTCCCGGGTGGACTTGAAATTGCAGGAACTACAGCACTTGAAAAATGAAGGGGATCACCTCAGAAATGTGCAGACGGAATGTGAGGCTCTGAAGCTACAGATGGCAGAAAAGGACAAGGTGATTGAAATTTTGCGCCAGCAGATTGAAAACATGACACAGTTGGTGGGCCAGCATGGACGGACTGCTGGTGCTATGCAAGTCGAAAAGGCTCAGCTGGAGAAAGAGATTAATGATAGGAGACTGGAACTACAGGAATTTAAGGTCTGTATGGTATTTTTTGTTGGCTTAACTTCTGAAATTTCTTCTTTCTTGTAAGGAAGTACAACCTAATTTATTGAAAAAGGGGTTCTTGATGACTGTGGATCTTCTGAAATAGAAAGGATTTGTGTCTGTGTGTATTTTTTTGAGAAAAGGATCATACTTTTATCAGATTCCAAAGGAGTGTATATCCCCAAAATGGTTCAGAATCACAAGTACCAAAAAAAAAAAAAAAAAAAAAAATCACCTACTCTGATGCCATAGTTTGATATTGTCTCCCTTTTCAGACAGGCCTAAGTTTGAATATCATCTACCAGCACTTAATAATTGCGTAACATTGGACTGTTAACTGAATATCAGCATCTGTGTCTGTTAAACAAAACAAAACAAAACACAAAAACAAAAGAGATACCAACAACTTTATTTGGTTGCTATTAGTCTTACATCAGAAGATATATATCAAGGGCTTAGCCTAGATCTTGGCCTATATAAGGTATTCAGCAAGTATTAATTCCTTCTCCCATTCCATTTTCTTTCTGACCTTTATAATACGTTACTTGTTCCTGTTCTAACCTGGATTATCATGTTCTATATTGTGCTACATGTGTGTGTGTATGTGTGTGTTTAAATGTGTGTTCAAAAAGAGACAATGGTCTCTTTTCCCTTACCAAACTATAGGCTTCTTAAAGCAGGGTGCACATCTTATTCATCTTTGTTTTTCTTTCCCTGTGTCACTTTGCCTTGCCTCCCAGAAGATCCTTAGTAAATATTTATCAAAATTTAAACTGGTTGGCTAAGTGTGGTGTTGTACATCTATAATCTCTGTGATTTATGAGTCTGAGACAGGAGAATTCAAAGTTGAAGGCCAGCCTTTAGCAACTTAGCAAGGCTCTGACTTGGTAATAAGAAACAACAGAAACTTTAGGTGCTTCCTTTTCCTCATTCTAAAAATAGGACCAGCAATAGATTATTATCTATATTAAGGAAATAATTAATTGCATAACAATTTAGACTTTTCTATTGCTTAAGCTTATATTGATTATATTTTTTAAATAGCCAAACTCACCATGAAAGGGACACATACAGACTTATCATTTTTCTTTTTCTTTTCTTCATTTCTTTTCTCTTTTTTTTTAACTGAACATAGACTTTCTTTTTTTTTTTTCTAATGAAAAATTTGCTTTATTTATTTTTTTTTAAATTAATTTTTATTGTAGGTTATTCAAAACATTACATAGTTCTTGATATATCATATTTCACACTTTGATTCAAGTGGGATATGCGCTCCCATTTTTACCCCACATACAGATTGCAGAATCATATCAGTTGCACAACCATTGATTTACATATTGCCATTCTGGTGTCTGTTGTATTCTGCTGCCTTTCCTATCCTCTATTATCCCCCCTCCCCTCCCCTCCCCTCCCCTCCCCTCCCCTCCCCTCTTCTCTCTCTACCCCCTCTACTGTAATTCATTTCTCCCCCTTATATTTTTCCTCCTTTCCCCTCACTTCCTCTTGTATGTAATTTTGTATACCCCTGAGGGTCTCCTTCCATTTACATGCAATTTCCCTTCTCTCTCCCTTTCCCTCCCACCTCTCATCCCTGTTTAATGTTAATCTTCTTCTCACGCTCTTTGTCCCTACTCTGTTCTTAGCTACTCTCCTTATATCAAAGAAGACATTTGGCATTTGTTTTTAAGGGATTGGCTAGCTTCACTTAGCATAATCTGCTCTAATGCCATCCATTTCCCTCCAAATTCTATGATTTTGTCATTTCTTAATGCAGAGTAATACTCCATTGTGTATAAATGCCACATTTTTTTAATCCATTTGTCTATTGAAGGGCATCTAGGTTGGTTCCACAGTCTTGCTATTGTGAATTGTGCTGCTATGAACATGGATGTAGCAGTGTCCCTATAGTGTGCTCTTTTTAGGTCTTTAGGGAATAGACCGAGTAGGGGAATAGCTGGATCAAATGGTGGTTCCATTCCGAGCTTTCCAAGAAATCTCCACACTGCTTTCCAAATTGGACGCACCAATTTGCAGTCCCACCAGCAATGTACAAGAGTACCCTTTTCCCCACATCCTCGCCAGCACTTGTTGCTGTTTGACTTCCTAATGGCTGCCAATCTTACTGGAGTGAGATGGTATCTTAGGGTGGTTTTGATTTGCATTTCTCTGACTGCTAGAGATGGTGAGCATTTTTTCATATACTTGTTGATTGATTGTATGTCCTCCTCTGAGAAATTTCTGTTCAGGTCCTTGGCCCATTTGTTGATTGGGTTATTCATTATCTCATTGTCTAATTTTTTTAGTTCTTTGTATATTCTGGATATTAGGGCTCTGTCTGAAGTGTGAGGAGTAAAGATTTGTTCCCAGGACGTAGGCTCCCTATTTACCTCTCTTATTGTTTCTTTTGCTGAGAAAAAACTTTTTAGTTTGAGTAAGTCCCATTTGTTGATTCTAGTTATTAACTGTTGTGCTATGGGTGTCCTATTGAGGAATTTGGAGCCCGACCCCACAGTATGTAGATCATAGCCAACTTTTTCTTCTATCAGACGCCATGTCTCTGATTTGATATCAAGTTCCTTGATCCACTTTGAGTTAACTTTTGTGCATGGCGAGAGAAAGGGATTCAGTTTCATTTTGTTGCAAATGGATTTCCAGTTTTCCCAACACCATTTGTTGAAGATGCTATCCTTCTTCCATTGCATGCTTTTAGACCCTTTATCGAATATAAGATAGTTGTAGTTTTGTGGATTGGTTTCTGTGTCCTCTATTCTGTACCATTGGTCCACCCGCCTGTTTTGGTACCAGTACCATGCTGTTTTTGTTACTATTGCTCTGTAGTATAGTTTGAAGTCTGGTATAGCTATACCGCCTGATTCACACTTCCTGCTTAGCATTGTTTTTGCTATTCTGGGTCTTTTATTTTTCCATATGAATTTCATGATTGCTTTCTCTATTTCTACAAGAAATGCCGTTGGGATTTTGATTGGCATTGCATTAAACCTATAGAGAACTTTTGGTAATATCGCCATTTTGATGATGTTACTTCTACCTATCCATGAACAGGGTATATTTTTCCATCTTCTAAGATCTTCTTCTATTTCTCTCTTTAGGGTTCTGTAGTTTTCATTGTATAAGTCTTTCACCTCTTTTGTTAGGTTGATTCCCAAGTATTTTATTTTTTTTTTGAGTATATTGTGAATGGGGTGGTTGTCCTCATTTCCATTTCAGAGGATTTGTCGCTGATATACAGGAATGCCTTTGATTTATGCGTGTTGATTTTATAGCCTGCCACTTTGCTGAATTCATTTATTAGCTCTAATAGTTTCTTTGTAGACCCTTTTGGGTCTGCTAGGTATAGAATCATGTCATCTGCAAATAGTGATAATTTGAGTTCTTCTTTTCCTATTTTTATGCCTTTAATTTCTTTCGTCTGTCTAATTGCTCTGGCCAGTGATTCGAGAACTATGTTGAACAGAAGTGGTGATAGAGGACATCCCTGTCTTGTTCCAGATTTTAGAGGGAATGCCTTCAGTTTTTCTCCATTCACAATGATGCTAGCCTGAGGCTTGGCATAGATTTCTTTTACAATATTGAGGTATGTTCCTGTTATCCCTATTTTTTCTAGAGTTTTGAACATAAAGGGATGCTGTACTTTGTCGAATGCTTTTTCCGCATCTATCGAGATGATCATATGGTTCTTATTTTTAAGCCTATTGATGTGGTGAATAACATTTATTGATTTCCGTATATTGAACCAGCCTTGCATCCCAGGGATAAATCCTACCTGATCATGGTGCACAATTTTTTTGATATGTTTTTGTATCCGGTTCGCCAGAAGTTTATTGAGGATTTTTGCATCTAGGTTCATTAGAGATATTGGTCTGTAGTTTTCTTTCTTTGAAGTGTCTTTGTCTGGTTTAGGAATCAGGGTGATGTTGGCCTCATAGAATGAATTTGGAAGTTCTCCCTCTTTTTCTATTTCCTGAAATAGCTTGAAAAGTATTGGTATTAGTTCCTCTTTAAAGGTTTTGTAAAACTCTGCTGTATACCCATCCGGTCCTGGGCTTTTCTTAGTTGGTAATCTTTTGATGGTATCTTCTATTTCCTCAATTGATATTGGTCTGTTTAGGTTGTCAATATCCTCCTGACTCAATCTGGGCAAATCATATGACTTAAGAAATTTATCGATGCCTTCACTATCTTCTATTTTATTGGAGTATAAGGATTCAAAATAGTTTCTGATAATCTTCTGTATTTCTGAAGTGTCTGTTGTGATATTGCCTTTTTCATCCCGTATGCTGGTAATTTGAGTTCTCTCTCTTCTTCTCTTCGTTAGCGTGGCTAAGGGTCTGTCGATTTTATTTATTTTTTCAAAGAACCAACTTTTAGTTTTGTCAATTTTTTCAATTGTTTCTTTCGTTTCGATTTCATTAATTTCAGCTCTGATTTTAATTATTTCTTGTCTTCTACTTCTTTTGCTGTTGTTTTGCTCTTCTTTTTCTAGGATTTTGAGTTGAAGTATTAGATCATTTATTTGTTGGTTTTTTCTTTTTCTAAGGAATGAACTCCAAGCAATAAATTTTCCTCTTAGAACTGCTTTCAATGTGTCCCATAGATTCCGAATTGTTGTGTCTGTGTTTTCATTTATCTCTAAGAATTTTTTAATTTCCTCCTTGATGTCTTCTATAACCCATTGATCATTCAGTAACCTATTGTTCATTCTCCAAGTGATGCATGATTTTTCCTTACTTCTTTTATCGTTAATTTTCAATTTCATTCCATTATGGTCAGATAAGATACATGGTATTATCTCTACTCCTTTGTATTGTCTAAGAGTTGCCCTGTGACATAATATATGATCTATTTTTGAGAAGGATCCATGTGCTGCTGAGAAAAAAGTGTAACTGCTTGATGTTGGGTGGTATATTCTATATATGTCAATTAAGTCTAGGTTATTAATTGTGTTATTGAGCTCTATAGTTTCCTTATTCAACTTTTGTTTGGAAGATCTGTCCAGTGGTGAGAGAGGTGTGTTGAAGTCTCCCATGATTATTGTATGGTGGTCTATTAGACTCTTGAACTTGAGAAGAGTTTGTTTGATGAACATAGCTACACCATTGTTTGGGGCATATATATTTATGATTGTTATGTCTTGTTGGTGTATGGTTCCCTTGAGAAGTATGTAGTGTCCCTCTTCATCCCTTTTGATTAACTTTGGCTTGAAATCTATTTTATTTGATATGAGTATGGACACTCCTGCTTGTTTCCGAAGTCCATATGAGTGATATGATTTTTCCCAACCTTTCACCTTCAGTCTATGTATGTCTTTTCCTATCAAATGCGTCTCCTGAAGGCAGCATATTGTTGGGTCTTGTTTTGTGATCCATTCTACTAGCCTGTGTCTCTTAATTGGTGAGTTTAAGCCATTAACATTTAGGGTTATTATTGAGATATGGGTTGTTCTTCCAGCCATATTTGTTTATTTATGTTACTAAACATGGTTTGTTTTCCTCTTTGATTATTCCCCCCCCTTTACTGTACTACCTCCCGCTGTTGGTTTTCATTGATATTTTCCATTTCCTCTTCCTGTAATATTTTGCCGAGGATGTTTTGAAGAGATGGTTTTCTAGCTGCAAATTCTTTTAACTTTTGTTTATCATGGAAGGTTTTAATTTCATCTTCCATCCTGAAGCTTAATTTCGCGGGATACACGATTCTTGGTTGGAACCCATTTTCTTTCAGTGTTTGAAATATGTTATTCCAGGATCTTCTAGCTTTGAGAGTCTGTGTTGAAAGATCAGCTGTTATCCTGATTGGTTTACCCCTAAATGTAATCTGCTTCCTTTCTCTTGTAGCTTTTAAAATTCTCTCCTTATTCTGTATGTTGGGCATCTTCATTATAATGTGTCTAGGTGTGGATCTCTTATGATTTTGCACATTCGGCGTCCTGTAGGCTTCTAGGATTTGGGATTCTGTCTCATTCTTCAAGTCTGGGAAGTTTTCTCGTATTATTTCGTTGAATAGATTGGTCATTCCTTTGGTTTGGACCTCAGTACCTTCCTGTATCCCAATGACTCTTAAGTTTGGTCTCTTTATGTTATCCCATATTTCTTGAATGTTCTGCTCATGGTTTCTTAACAGCTTTGCTGAGCTGTCTATGTTCTTCTCCAGTTGAAATACTTTGTCTTCATTGTCTGATGTTCTATCTTCTAAGTGTTCTACTCTGCTGGTAGTATTCTCAATTGAGTTTTTAAGTTGGTTTATTGTTTCCTGCATTTCCAGGATTTCTGTTTGTTTGTTTTTTATAACCTCTATCTCCCTGTATAATTGATCTTTTGCTTCTTGGATTTGTTTATGTAACTTATTGTCAAAGTGGTCGAAGTGGTCTTTCATTGTCTGATTTTGCTGTCTAATGTCTTCCTTGAGACTCCAGATCATCTGAAGCATGTATATCCTGAATTCTTTATCTGACATTCCATCTGCTGCAGATATTACCTCTTCTAAAGTTGAGTTGACCTGCATTGCTTGTGGTCCTTTCTTTCCTTGTCTTTTCATATTGATCGTGTTTCTTTCTGCTTGGTGAAACTGTTGTGTTATTGATTTTTCCCCCTATATATTTATATTGCTCTTGTATAGCTGCAAAGTCTCCCTCGCAGGCTTTGGCGGTGGTTCTGCCCCTCCTCCAATTGAGGCAATGTGCCTACCACGCCGGGAGGCCGCTGTGCCTGTACTTTCGATGGGCCTGTTCTTTCGGTGGTCACAGGTCCACCTATCTTGCAGGCGTGAGCAGCGGCTTTGTCCCTCCGCTGGCCACTAGGCCTGTTCTGTCTGTCGGTTGCAGGTCTGTCTACCTAAAAGGCGCTGGTGGCGGCTCTGCCCCTCCCCCAACCGGGGCGATGTATCTGGCGGGCCACTGGGCCTGTTTTGTCAGTGGTCACGGTTCCGCCTACCTTGCATGTGCGTGGAGCAGCTGTGTCCCTCCGAGAGTTGCTGGGCCTAACCTGCCGGTGGGTGGCAAGTGCGCCTACCTTGCAGGCCCGGGGGTGGCTCTGCTGCTCCGCGGGTTGCTGGGCCTGATATGCTGGTGAGACGCAGGTTTGCCTACCTTGCAGGCGCCTGGCGGCTCTGCCCCTCCCCCAACCGGGGCGGGCGATGTGTCTGGCCGTCCTCTGAGCCTGTTCTGTTGGTGGTCAGGGTACTGCCTACCTAGCAGGATCGTGGGGCAGCTGTGCCCCTCCGCAGTTTGTTGGGCCTGACCTGCTGGTGTGTGGCAAGTGCGCCTACCTTGCAGGCCCGGGGGTGGCTCTGCCGCTCCACGGTTGCTGGGCCTGATCTGCTGGTGATTCGCAGGTCTGCGTAACTTGCAGGCGCCCGGCGGCTCTGCCCCTCCCCCAATCTGAGCGATGTGTCTGGCAGTCCACTGGGCCTGTTTTGTCGGTGGTCACAGTTCCGCCTACCTTGCACACGCGTGGAGCAGCTGTTTCATTAGTGCCTGGGCACACTCTCCTTGTTTGCCTCCCTCAGGCCCTAAGTTTGTAGAGCTTGGGGCTGAGAACCCCCAGCAAATTTGCTTACCTTCTGGTAGCCACGCCCCCGTATCTGATGCAAGAGACCTCAGTTGTCAGCACTGGTGGGAGCGGTAGCCGTGAGTCCCACGCCAAGGCGAGTCGGTGCAAGAGACCTCAGTTGTCAGCACTGGTGGGAGCGGTAGCTGGGAGTCCCGCTCCGCACGGTTCCTGCCGGCTCCTGTGCCAGCGCCGCCGCGGCTCCCACCGGCTCCCGTGCCGCCCTCGGTCTGGCTATTGCGCTCACAGGAGAGCTGGGAGGGGCCCTTAAGTTTTCCCCGCTGATCTATAGCTGAAAGAGCTGTGATCAGTCAAAAAAAAAAAAAAAAAAACAGAGATGATGACGTCAGCTCTCCAAGATGGTGGCCGCTGGCTTCCTCTGTGGTCTGACCGATGTGGAGAACCGAATTGGATGGCTTCCTTCCCCGTCTCAAGCCCAGAATTCAGCTCTGAGTATAGTATTTGCACAGCTGACGGGAGCCTGCAGAATCCGTAGCGCTGTATCTTTGCATTGTTATCTTAGCAGAGCCAGAGGGGAATGGCAGGAGCTGTCTGCCGGCCGGGCGGGGACCCTTCTCGCCAAGCGGGGCCGCTGGGGGCCGCTTGTAAAATGAACATAGACTTTTTATTATCATTATTCCCTGAACAATACAGTATAACAACTGTTTACATCGCATTTACATTGTATTGGGTATTATAAGCCTTCTGGAGATTATTTGAAGTCTATAAAGAATGCGCACAAATTTTATGCATTTTATATCAGAGATTTGAGTATCCAAGGATTTTGGTATCTGAGGGTGGTCCCCAAACCAAAGCCTCATGATACTGAAAGATATCTGCACTCGGAAAAACCTCTATTCTACTCTGTCCCTTATGTTAATCATCGTTTTATCACTATGACAAAATTTCTGAGAAAAACAACTGAGGAAAAATTTATTTGGGGTCACTGTTCCAGAGGTTACAGACCACGGTTTCTTGGTCCTGTTGCCTCCATGCCTGTGGCAAGGCAGTATATCATGGGAGTGTGGGTTGAGGAGATTCAGGCTTATCATTTTTCAATGGTAACCTTACAATGAAAACTTTAGGAGAGGTTTGCATGCAGGATAGAACATATTTAGGGAGAAGAGATGATTGTCCCACCTTCTTGCCTAGGAAGATAAATTGCTAGTGTTGTTAAAGTGACAAATGGAAAAATCCCACTGAGTCTGAAACTCTAAAGATGTAATCAATTTAATCCTTATGATGGAGGCACTATTATTATCCTACTCCACAGATGATGAAACTGAGACACAAAGATTAAATAACTTGCTGGAAGGCAGCACTGCTTTAAGAATTGATCCTAGACAGTATATGAGTAGGTATTACTACTCAGCCAGAATCCCCTGGAAACCTGTAAAAGGCAGGCTGCTGGGCCCGACTGTAGAATTTCTGAATCATTAGGTCTAAAACTGGGCTTGAGCCTTAATGTTTCTGAACAAGCTTCCAGAAGATGCTGATAACTGCTAGTCCAGAGAGCACAAGTCAAAACCTATGTTAGTACTTCAGTGGAGTGTGGATCACCATGAGCAGAATTGCTGATCAAAGTGTCAGAGAGGTAAGGACTTGAAATGGGAAGAGACTAGGCATAGAGGAGGAAGCAAGGCATTGAAGCAAAGAAAGTGAAGCTGAGTCTAGATTAGCCGGGAGGTGGTGTGGGAGCTGATAAGGGTTTTAGGTGGAGAAGAGGGGTGACATGAAAATGGCAGTGTTAGAAGTAGATTAGGTGACATCAGTACACAGAAGTGGGTTGGAGAGATTGAAACCAATGTTCCCATATACCTAGGTAGAACAGCTGAGAGTTCCTAGGTGAAAAGAATTTCACATGGATGCAAAGGCTGTAAGTCAAACACTGAAGCTCTAATGCATCATCCATTTCCCTCCTCGGTCAAATGGGGAAAGGAAGGGGAGTTGTAGCCCTAAAAACTGCGGTTTCTCTCACCTCTTTAGGCTGGGTACTGTACACATGGACAACAGAGAAGCAGAGTGAGCCTTCTCCTAATCACCATGGCTGCTCAAAGCTGGACCCTTTCTTAGATGATGAAGAAAGAATCAAATGTTATCAGCTGGTTTAAGAGGTAGAAGAGGAGTGGCACATGCCTAGGATGTGTTGTGATGCCTCAGGGTGCCCCAGGGAGAGCTCTCCCCTCCCTCACCCTCTGAGGCCAGCAGCATTTCATGTGTCATTTACCAGAACAGGCTAGGCAGTGATCAGGTAGCCCTTTTAGGGCCTTCACTTTTCAAGCCCATTACAGGTGGGCGGTGAAATAAGCCTCTGGAGTACCCCAGTGATCCTTTTTGCATCAGCTAAACGCTTGTAGTGTGTTTACTGTTCAAATACAGTATCAGCCTCCACATCTACACTGTTATCACAGTTATATTATATTGGCTTGTGTCGTATTATACTTAACTCATTATTTGAGTCAGTTTTGCATTGCTGTGACCAAAATGCCTGACAAGAACAACTTAGAGGATGAAAAGTTTCTTTAGGGCGTACAGTTTCAGAGGTCTCAGTCCATAGATGGCTGACTCCATTGCTCTGGGATCAAGATGAGATAGCAATCATGGGGGAAGCTCCCAGTAGAAGAAAGATGGTTAGTAGTTTGTGGTGAGGTCAGAAAGCAGAGAGAGTGAGAGAGGGCGAGAAACCACAGGAAGGACACACTATTCCAGAACATACCCCTAGTGACCCATCTCCTCCAGCCATGCCCCACTTGCCCACCCAGTCAGTCTGTTCAAACTAAGATGGACTGATTATGTTACAATTCTCACAATCCAACCATTTTACTTCTGAACATTCCTGCATTAATAGGGGCTTTTGGAGGACACCTCATATCCAAACCATAATATCCATTAAATCCCAAGTCTTTAATTCTGTGTGAATATTTCAATGAAATTGACTCAGGTGAATTAAAATAGTTTGAAAATCATAATCTAGAGCTTATTTATGCTTTATGTATTTTTCATATACATACAAATATGTGAAATATACATAATATATATTATTAATAATATATGTGAAATATATATTTTTTCACTCTACTAACTCACCTATTATTTTCTCAAAAGAATAAAACTCTAAACATAATATTTATTTCAAAAGTTACCTTAAGTGGCACATTTGTTGCTCAGTTTAAGTTTTCATATGTGTCCCATATCTGGGACAATGGGACTTAACATGTTAAGGCCATTAGGCCTTACCTGGAAGGACAATATGATGACCCCATAAAGTAAATCGTTTTTCAGATGGCATTTATTTACTTGGACTGATCTAGGCTAGTCCTGCCCACTAAATGCAAATCCTTACCTTGCCTCTAAGGCCAACTGGATCTTACCATGGTTCCCTATCTGACCTCATCTCCTACTTCACTCCTAGTTCACTTCCCTTCAGCCATACTGATGGCCTTGCTGGGGACTGGCGCTCTCCCCCAGCTTACCTATGTGACTTGCTCTCTTATCACTTTGAAGATTCTACTCAGGTGTCATGTCATCAGTGAGGTCTTTCCTGACCAAAGGTGTCAGGGTTCACAGGACCAACCCTAGGCTTGATAAATCTTTGAACGGACTAATAGAACTCAGAGTTCTGCTAATGGCTAAAAGAATAAAGCAAAGTCTGCACCCTCTTTTCTTATTCTTGTCACTTCTTTATCTGACATAGTAAATGTTTGTTTTCTGTTAGTCTTTCCTCACTAGAAGAGGATGTGAGGACAGAGTCATTGTTTGGTTGTTCCTGGTATCAAGGGCCAGGACTAGGTAAGGCAAGTCAGGTGCTTTAGTTGGAGGTCCACATCTGTGGCCTCACTCACTTTCCCTGAGTCCTGACCCCATTCCTAGGTCCCTAACACGTAAAAGGTCAACTTCCTCAAACTAGGTGCTCAATATGTAATTTTTTAAAGATTTTTTTTAAGTTGTAGATGGACATAATATTTTTATTGTATTTATTTTTTATGTGGTGCTGATGATTGAACCCAGTGCATCACACATGCAAGACAAGTGCTTAACCACTGAGCTGCAACCCCAGCCCCTCAATACATAACTTTTTAACAAACCAGAGTAGAAATAATGAAAAATTGTGGCAAGTGAAACTGGAGAGTTGACATTTAGTTTTAAAAGAACAGTGAAATATTCCTTTTTCCCCCACTTACTATTGATGCTTTATAATAAAATACAAATTTAGCATCCTAAAAATAATTCTAAAAATACTAAATGCAGACAGAATATTAATGATATTTCTTGTTAATATGCACATAGTTTTTATTTCTTTCTCTATCCTTAATATTTGTCATATATTTAGATTTTAAAAGATAAAAAAGATGCCAAGATCCGGGAGCTTGAAGCCAGAGTAAGTGACCTAGAACTGGAAAAGGTGAAGCTGGTGAATGCAGGCTCTGAGCGGCTCCGTGCAGTGAAGGACATCAAACAAGAGAGAGATCAATTATTAAATGAGGTGAAGATGAGTAGGAATGAATTGAACAGTCTTTCAGGTATGTCATTTGAGTTTGAATTCTACTAAAATATAGGGATGCTGTCAAGTCCAATGTGGCCCTAGCACAATTGTGAAAGAAGGGTGGCCATGTCACTTCTCAAATACAGAGGGTTGTGCTGCCCCATTGAACTTACTCATGGCTAAAATCCCCATAATTCTCCATGAAGAGCTTCCATATCTCATGCTCACTAACCGTTAACATTATTCAACCCTAAGAGTCCAGGAAATTCTGCACTGAGTTTCCAAGAGATGGGCAAGGTATCTAGATTCCAGATTTCCAGAAGGAAGGCAGGTGTTCTTCATAAATCATATTATTTGCTCAGTTTGTTTTTATGGAGGTGGAAATGTTGAATTCTTTGAGTGACATAGCTTGATTACAGCTCTAATAATGAATATGAATTGTAAATAGATTTATGCAGATTTATTGACAGGAAAAATCCAAGGCCTTACATTAAGCAATGAAACACTCCAGCTTCTGACTGTGTGATACAGTTATCATGTACTACACACACACACACACACACACAGAGTCAGTAACTACTGAGCATTTATTATGCCAGACACTGTGATAGGTTCTTTTTTTTTTTTTTTTAAAGAGAGAGAGAGAGAGAGAGTTTTTTTTAATATTTTTTAGTTTTCGGCGGA
Organism: Callospermophilus lateralis; assembly: GCF_048772815.1. Classification (NCBI taxonomy): domain Eukaryota; kingdom Metazoa; phylum Chordata; class Mammalia; order Rodentia; family Sciuridae; genus Callospermophilus; species Callospermophilus lateralis. The sequence continues at coordinate 58,086,923 of NC_135312.1, read as the reverse complement.
CACAACATCTTTGTTTGTATGTGGTGCTGAGGATCGAACCCGGGTCGCACGCATGCCAGGCGAGCGCGCTACCGCTACCCAGCCCTGTGATAGGTTCTTGAAACACTATGTTAGGTCCTAGAAACTCCCCACTAGACTAGAAACTCCCCACACTGGAAATGTGCTGGCTGCAAAGGTAGCACAAAGAATAGAGAACTGGCCTCCTAAAGGAAGTCACATCTCTGTTGAGTTTGAAAGAGGGAAAGGAATTTGGTAGATGAAAGCGGTAGAAGGACATGCCAAACAGAGAGAACATAAAAGCATGGAGGCATGAATAACATAATGTGATCTCAGAAGTATCAGTTGGAGCAAAAGTAGAAAGGAATGCAGGCTAAGAAATGAGGCAGAATAAACAGGTAGAGCTAGACAGCATGGAACCAGCAAAAGATATTAAATTGGAGATTATTGTCATCAGCTTTTACAAGACCACATCAGCAGGTAAATTCAGGAATGACACGGCTAATGAGACAGACCAGTCAGTTAAGGGGGACTTTGCAGTGGTCTTGGTAAATATGATGAGGACTCCAACAAAGGAAGTGACAGTGAGAATGGAAGATTAAAGAATTAAGAATATTTTTGGTGGTTGGATCAACAGGACTTAGTGATTGGGGGTTGAGTCTACTTTTGGGTTTTTAGTTTATAGTATTGGGATAATAGCAACAACTGCAGGAGGAACCTATGGAAGGACAAGCTTGAGGACAAAAATCCTGAGATATAGTCAGTGGGAGGCAAGTAGTTTGGGGTGGCACTGGGACCTCTCCACTGAGATGTCTGGATAGATGGAAATTGATCTTGTTCCCTTTGTAAATAAATCTATATCATACATTAATGCATAAATATAATAAATACATGGATGAATGTGTATTTTCTAATATAGAAAAAGATGAACTTGTACCAGGTGACTTAGTAGATATGAAAGAAAAAGATAAGACAGAGCCGTGCCTGGTGACACACACCTATAATCCCAGTTACTCAGGAGGCTAAAGCAGGAAGATTGCAAATTCAAGGCCAGCCTCAGAGATTTAGCAAGACCCTGTCTCAAAATAAAAATTAAGAAGGGCTGGGGGTGTAGCTCAGTGGTAGAGCAGAGCACCCTGGGTTCAATGTATCCCCTCCACCACACACAAAAGATAAAACTGGCAATATAACTTATTTGTAGAGTGCTTGCCTAGCATGTGCAAGGCCTGGATTCAATCCCCAACACTGCAAAAATGAAAAAAGACACATGGTAGTCAATTTAAAAAAATACATGGGAGCCTCAGATTATTTATAGTTTCATGGAGATTGATCTACCTACAGATGGTGGTGAAATTTTAATGGTGTATATAGAAGGTTTTTAAGATAAAATAGATCTGAGCTAATTATAATCACAATGAATACTAAGTGGATAAAGGAAGAGGATCCACTCAATGGATTAAAAAGGGTCTGATAGATCCTTTGTATATATATATATATATCATTTCTCTAATAAATAAAGATATAATTAAATAAATTTACTTCCAATCTCTAAAATTCTATGATCATTAATTACAAATGAAATATCCTTCATATCAGCCTGATAGAAAAAAGTAAACAGTTTTATTGATTATTGTATTATATAGAGGACTATGAAGTCTTGAAAAGGAATTTTCGAAACAAAAGTGAAGAAATGGAAACTACTACAAATAAACTGAAAATGCAATTAAAATCTGCACAGTCTGAACTCGAACAAACAAGAAATACACTAAAGTCAATGGAAGGATCTGATGGTCATGGTATGTTCTACCAGATATTTTTCTTTTTCTTCTGTTTTTAATTATATTAGTTTAGCTTTATTAAAATATCAACCCATATATATTGCCTACCATCTTTTCACGGTGCCAGATAGTTTGAGAAATATACAGCTATAGGTATTAATGGTGGATATTATGGAGGAGTAGTTCTGCTTAATTTTTTAAAGCAGAATTTTTTGAGGGAAATTGCTGTGTGCTTAATGACCTCTAATGTATTTGAAATCACTAAAGTATCTGAATCTTTCTTTTCCTGTGGTATTTCAATATACCTAACTAATTTGAATGTCTATAAATGTTGGCCAGTTCTCTTTAAGAATATAAATACAAGTTACTGATCATTTCCCCTGACCTCGTTTTTCACATGTGTATTATCTACATAAACTCTAGATCTGTGACTACTTGGCAGTTCTTTATTTCTTCTCTGTGATAACAAATTGAACTACTTGCTGAGGGGTCCCTAGACCTGTTTACTTTTTTACCTTGCTGCCCATACTGGTCCAGTTAAGTTATTATCTTAATGACATTAATGAGTATCTCATTGTCTTAATGAGACTAAGTGTTTTGTGTTCTTTCATGATGTTCATATCATTATTGGTATGAATTTATTAACCAGGTATAAGAACTAATATTTATCAAAGTATGCATTTTTCTTTTTGTCAATATTTTTTTTTAGAGAGAGAGAGAGAGAGAATTTTAATATTTATTTTTTAGTTTTTTGGCAGACACAACATCTTTGTTTGTATGTGGTGCTGAGGATTGAACCCAGACCGCATGCATGCCAGGCGAGCACGCTATCGCTTGAGCCACATCCCCAGCCCTTGTCACTATTTTTTAAGGTCAGAAGATTCATATGTGCTTTGGCAGCATATATGCTAAAATTGGAATGATATAGAGATTACTATAGTTCATGTCCAAAGATGTCACACAAAATCTTAAGTGCTCTATATTTTGTGTAGTTCTTAGCAGTTTGGTTCTTTGCTAGTTAACACAGAAAAAATGGTAAGATTTTCCAGAGGTTGTCAAAGAGGCCTCTTTGGGGTGTCCCACCCATAAGGCATCTCCAGTCATGTTACAGTTATTAAGTTACCTAGGTAATCTTTTTATTTGTTTTCAAATGCTTGTTTTAATTGATTAAAAACCATTCGAGAAAATTACGTTTGAAGGCCAACTATGATTCATTTAATCAGACCAGAATTCTTTGAAGTAGTGAACAAATAATGTTAAGACTTTTGATATATTAATAAATCAATTTACTGTGCCTTTATTAACCCTGTTTTTGTCAGATTAGTGGTAAAACATTATCTTGTTAATGAGAGGTCAAGTTTTTCATTCTTTCTGATTGCTTATTTTAAACAAATAGTACATTTTCTTTTTTCTTTTTAACCTTTAAGCTATAGCCAGACTTGATTCAAAGCAGTGTCATTTCCAAACTTCTTTCGTCAGTTGACCTAAAAAAAGAAACATACATACACACACACACACATACACATACACACACAAACATACAAACATAGGGACTTCTGACTTTGAATTTCTGATAAGGATAAACTTCCTATATTTTTAATGTCCTACCAGGTCTTAAATATTCTGTGCCTTGTACCCATCTAGAACATTTTCATTCTACCATGAGTTTTCCTAAAATAATCACATATATGTTTCTGGTGAACACTTGACTACTACTAGTTCCAATTGCATGACCATAACTCTGAGACTGAAAATTAAATGGTTTATGATATCACTGGAATCTTTAAAAAGATCATTAATAGTAGATGTCTTTTGTGGGTATTTTAAATGTTTCTATAAAAATAATTTTAGTAAAAAACAATAAACATTATTCTTTATATGACTCTTTTTATGTATCTGTTTCCTATATGTGTAAGTATGAGTTGGTTTGTATTATTGTTACCATTGGAAATGTGGCAAATTGAATTAATTCAAGTAGCAAAGAAACTGCAAAACATCTTCATATCTATTTTTCCCAGCTCAGCATCTCTGAAAATTGTTATATCCCAATACAGTGAGTCCTGGAGACCTTTTTCCATAATCTTTTCCTTGAAACTGCCCAGGTACCTCAGAGAATCTTACTTCTCACAGACTAAATTAGCAAGTTACAGTACAAATATAGTGACCTCTCAACAATAGAATCTTTAAGGCACAGTTTCCTTTATTTTTTTTTTCAAGCTATGAAAGTGGCAATGGGAATGCAAAAGCAAATCACAGCCAAAAGAGGTCAGATAGATGCCCTTCAGAACAAGATCCAGTTTTTAGAAGAGGCCATGACAAATTCGAACAAGGTGAGTCCCTGTCTTTAGAATAGGGAAACCAACATGCTCACTCATTAATGTACTACAAGACAGAATGAGATGGTAGACATACTACGTGCAATGGGAAAAAGAGAAAAGCTTATTTTTTACTTACAGAATAAAGGAAAAACTCCTCCTAAAGGAGCATTGAAACAGGATCTTGAAATATAGCTAGTGATTTATTTATTACCAACACCACCAACACTTTATTATTATTACTTGTAGTAATGGGGCCTCACGTGTTAGGCAAGTGCTCTACTACTGAGCTTCATCCTCGGCCCTTTTATTATTTTGAGATGGGGTCTTGCTAAGTTGCCCAGGCTGGCATTGAATTTGAGATCCTGCTGCCTCAGCCTCTTAAATTGCTGGGATTACAGGTGAGCACCACCACTCCTGACTGTAGCCAGTGTTTTAAATGGCAGAAACAAGAAAAATAACATTCTGGGTAGAGACAGGGAATAGTTATAAACAAAGTACAATCCGTTCTGTTATAATGTGACATAGGTGTTCCTAAAAACCACTGTACTATGCAAAATTGTGTAATAAAAACTACTGGATTGGGTAACAATGGAATTAAGAGCACACTAACAAATTTCATTTGTGAAACACTGAAAAACAGGAAACTAATAAAAACAAGTAGTACAGTTTTACGCATGTTAAGTTGTTAAGAAATGCTACAGTTAAGTATGGCATTTTATCTTGAAAAGACCTGTAGTTTGCTTATGTGAGAGTGCATGAAGAATTGTAGCTTGTACGTTATTGTGAAGGGGTGGAGGAAGATTTTCTATAACATCAGATGTGGCTCATAACACAAAGTAAACTGAGGAGCTGGCAGATAGGTATTTAAGGAGGGCATGAAGGCTTTTTGTGCATTCCTGTAGAGCTCTGTTTAGTTAGGTGCAGTTTTCTACTTTGATTTAGTGTTTCTTGTGACTGAAACTATGCTTAAACAAACATTTACATTGTGGGCTTAAATGTTCCCTGATATCAATCACTTTGGAGAAAATCTGAATTTTTAAAAGATTGCTTACAACAGAACTGACTATATGAAGGTAGGAAAGTAAATGGTATAAGTAGAAAATATAAGTGCAACTTAAGTAATTGCTGGTTTATTACTCATGATGAGCACTGGAACGCTTTAGAATGCAGTGAAACATTCACAAATATTCACATTCATCATATCATATTCATATTCATCATATGGATTTATTTCCTCTTTTTTCAGTTCTTTCTAATTTTTCCCCCCTCATTTTCCACTCTCATTTCATTTTATCCTGAACAACTTCTTTCCTCTTTCCCCTTCTCATTATTTACCTCTGGGAATCCAAAGTACTGCTCGCCTTCCCTTTTGGTACTGAAGGCTTTAAGAGGGTACTGCCTGCTCTCACCAGGATACCTGCTCCTGCCTAAAGAAAGGTATTCATTAGAGCTCAGTGACATCCCTCAAACAAATAGGAGAACACCTGTAAAATTAATCTTTCTTTCTGAAGCCTTTTCTGTCCATCTTAATCACCATAGGAAAAAGCATTTGCATACAAAATGTGCATTGTAGTGACAACCACCTCCTACCTTACTTATATTAAACATTTTTCACATGAGAAAATATATTTAAAAATATAGACAATAAACTGATGTTTCGATTTTACCTTGAAAACTGTAAACATCTTTTTTCTGGGTTTGACTATCTGAGTGTGTGTTTTGGGAGGGCGAGGTGCTGAAGATTAAACCCAGGATTTCTCACATTCTAGGCCAGTACTTTACCACTGAGCTACATGCTTTTTATTTTTTATTTTGAGACAGGACTTCACTATGTTGCCCAAGCTGTCCTCAAACTTGTGATCCTCCTGCCTCAATCTCCTGGGCTCATAGGTGTGCACCACTGTACTTGGCCCCTCCATAGTGCTTTTTTTTTTTTTTGCTGGGGGAGGGGTGTACCTGGGATTGAACTCAGGGGCACTCAACCACTGAGCCACATCCCCAGCCCTATTTTGTATTTTTATTTGAGACAGGGTCTCACTGAATTGCTTAGTGCCTCAGTTTTGCCGAGGGTGGCTTTGAACTCGAGATCCTCCTGCCTTAGCCTCCAGAGCCATTGGGATTACAGGCATGCCTCACCATGCCTGACTTTTTTTTAAAGGAGTAAACTAGTTATAATTAAATTTTATTTAATACCAATGACAGTATACCAGTAAGCTTATTTTTATCACTAGATTGACAAATTGAGGACAGGGACTTTGTGACTCATTTGTTTTTATGTCAGAGTGTACAGTAGGCATTTGAGAAATGAATATTCAACCTTGAAATAAAATATAAGCCAATAAAACTTTAAAACAAATGCATCCTCTTTAAATCTCTTCTTTTATATTTAAAATAAATTTCAGTTTACCAGAACATACTATTTTTTGATCATTATTCCATATTTTGTAGATTTCATGAAAGATTTCTTAAGCCTAAAAAGAAATAATACGAATAATGACTAAAATAGAGAATATGTTATAGTACAGTTCTAATAGCTCCCAATTCCAACTCAGAAGCAATTAAATGATTTAAATAAACCTCATTCATTTCCATATATGAATATACTACTGTGAATCTCACCATCATGTACATACACATAATTGGAATCCTAATTAAGTAAGATATATTCTAAGCTTGTATAAATATATCAAAAAAATTTTTTACTGTCATGTATAGCTGAAAAGAACAAATAAATATATACATCTAATTAAAATCCTTTAATAAAATTTTAAAATTTTCATCTCCTCTCAACATCTGCACCAGCAGATTATTTCTGTTATTTGTCTCCTCTATAATTGTAGGAAAAACATTTTTTAAAAGAAGAAAAGTGTAAACTCAGTCAGGAATTGAGCACAGTTGCAACAGAAAAAAACAAAATGGCTGGAGAGCTAGAAGTTCTGCGATCTCAGGAACGTCGTTTGAAAGAAAAAGTTGCTAATATGGAAGTTGCTCTTGATAAGGTAGTTACTAACTAAATATGTGAAGCAATTGCCATCCAACTAGTTACTAACTTGAGAGAATTGTTCAGAATGAAAGTTCTATGTCAATAGGAACTGAATCCATCAACTTGTATCATATCTCCAGTACCTAGCACAAAATTAAAAAGCAATATTTTATGGAAGATGCTCTTCTAAGGTTTAAAAACATAATCATAATATGTTTTTGCCAAATTACCTTTTCCAGGCTAACACAGCCTTTGGAGCAGTTAGATATAAGATGTAAGATGATCCTGGCATCCATAGTGGCCTGAATAAGCAAAAATGTCTCCATGAGCACATAACTTATCCCTAAAGAGTGGTGTGATCATTGGGAAGAATATAGCTTCTTTTTAATGTAAAGAAAGTAATGTTAATGTCTAGAACATTGTGGGGTCCGGAAAGTGCAGGTTAAAACACAGGTTAAAGAACGAGAGGAACCAGTGATACTATGTTTACCATTGCAATTTATCAGGGAGGATAAACCTGTTTTTTTGTCACCTAGAAACTCTGGAAGACTAAGAATGTACCCAAACCAATCCTTGATCCCGAAGAATTAGAGCCTTCATGGTCAGATAAAACAATCTGTGACCTCATCTATGCCATCTTTGTTTCTAAAATCATGTTATATTGATATAACAAATTTTAGTTGTGTTTATTTTTATTCTTTGCTAAGGCTATTTGCTCATTCTATGCTTAGTTCATTCATTCTTTGAGTGTCCTTCACATACTAAATGCTGAACGTATGCTGAAGATACAAACGATAAAGATTTGGCCTTTATTCAGTTTACTGAATAAAACAAATGAGTTAATATAATCATAATTTAGTACTAGGAGTGGTTCATTTCCTTGAAGAGATGGCAACCCTGCATTTAGAGGTTAATGAAACAGAAGTTTATAAAGAATGGCAGATAAGCCCTTTGTGGTTGCTTGATTATAGGCATCTTTGCAGTTTGCAGAATGTCAAGATATAATCCAGCATCAAGAACAAGAATCTGTGCGTTTAAAACTTCAACACACTTTGGATGTAAAGGTAAGGATTTCTTTAAATTATAAATAGCAGTTTAAGCAGAATTAAAACCTTTGTTTGATAATCTTTTAGGTTTTCTTCATGTACTTTACATACACTTAAATATACTTTAAGCATTATTTGATACTAGCAATTATTAAAATCTGTGCAAACATCCTTATATATTATAGCCATACTTTTTATGTAGGATAACAAATGGAAACACCACATTTTATCCTAAGTTGACAGTAAGCAAGTAAAATACAAGTACCTGCCTGGGGAATACCTAAGAGAAGAGCCTTCCACACAGAGGCATGGAGCAAGGGCAAAGAATCAAAGAACTAGTGTTTGGCTTATTTGGGAAATAACAAAAGTGATGTAATCTACATGACCAAAATGTGTTTTTTAAGAACAGTATACTTTACACTGAAATATGTATCTGTTTTCAGAAGTATACTACAAGTTGCCAACATATTTTAAAGTCTTTTTCTTTTTCTTCTTTGTATGTACAGGGCGTGGTAGAGGATCCTGGGATAGAACCCAGGGCCTTGTGCATGTAGACAAATGCTCTACCAGGGAGCTGCATCCTTAGCCTTTAAAGTCTTGATTCAGATTTCATCTGTGAAGATTAAAAAAATGCATTTTGATTTCACAATTCTTTGGAGTTGTATGAAGGTACAATTTTGCTCATATCTGTATTGTTTTCCAGGATCTTCAGGGCCCTGGATATACCGCAAATCCTTCATTGAAACCACACCTTCTCCAGACAGCATCTGGTATCCGTTCTCATTCTAATGTACCATCTTCCCAGTCCACAGTCAGCTTCCTATCTCATGTAAGTAACCAATCTTTAATCCATGACTCAATAACATAATATGTAAGTAACTTTAAACTGGGAAATTTTCACTAAAAAATAATAAATAGCATTTTCAGTTACTAGGTTTTAGATTTGTGCATTTTCCTATAAATCCAATGGAGACCATGTGAATGAAAATACTTTCTTCAGTTTTTGGTATTTTCCTGGGGAAAACAAAACTGAAATATTCAGTGTGAAATTAACAATAATGATTAAATTATTTAATAGCATTATATTGAATTCTTTAATTATTTCCATTACAAGCATTTTTAGATTACAAAGCAAACATTGATATGGCTAAAACAAGCATCACTTCGAATGCCAAGGGCAAGTTGGTATATTTAATATTCTACCATGTTGAAAATTATTTACTGTGTATTGTTTCCTCATGAATTTATTTTAAGTAAACCATTTTATTAATCATAAAATTTTTAAGCCCTTTAGTTAAAATGTAAGTAACTTTGGAAATTTTTTAGTTTAAATTTAATTTCATGATTTTAAAGCTCAAGAAAAAAAAATGTACAATGTAAAATTTAGATTTTGTTTCCTTGGAAGATATAAATTCCGTATAATCACTATTGAGCTGTAACTCTAGGTAAATGAGACTTATTTAATCAATTTTACTAATTAAAAATCCTGTCTAATGTATGGTAGCAAGATCACCAGTACCATTACTAGTTGTCCTTAGTACTAGTCATTTCAGTACCATTTAAATCAAAATTGTTCATTAATTAAATGACTAAAAGTTGAAATGGACTCTCATCCATTTAAGATGTATGCTCTGATAAATAAACTACCACAAAGAATCTTTTACTAAGTAATAGAATAATTATAATAATATTAGAGGTTGAACATTGTCTCTCTGTCTCACTGGAGTTCAGAAGATGGCAGGTGAAGGGCAGGAAACTACAGCTTTTTAAGTGTTCTAAATTGTTTTAACTTAAAAATATGATCATGCTACATTTACAAAAATTAAATTAACCCCCCCAAAAGTAATGAAACAAATTATAACAATGAAACAAATTATAACAACAAAGATAATCCCACTAGAGATTGTTGGGGCTATGAATGTATCTTTAACTTCTTTCTGTGACCTTGGGCAAGTCTATTAGATATATCTGTTAGATATATTCATCTCTAATAAAAAGTTTCTGGACAAGATGATCTCTAGGGTCATTTAGCATATGTGAGGCCCTGGGTTCAGTCTCTAGCGCATAACAGAGGAGAGGGGAAGGGAGGGGAGAATTAGCAAATTTTACCTAGCTGCTTAATACATCACTATATTTTACTAGGAAGAATCTTGTGTTATTCAGCTTTCCATCACTGTGACAAAATACCTGAGAAAAACAACTTAAAGGAGGAAAGTTTTATTTTGCTCACAGTTTCAGAGGTCTCAGTCCATAGTCAGCTGGTTCCATTGCTTTGGGCCTGAGACAAGGCAGAATATAATGGTAGAAGAGCATGGAGAAGGGAAGCTGCTCACTTCATGTCATCCAGGAAGTGGGGGCTGTCAGGGACAAGATACAGTACCCAAGGGTATGTGTTCCCAAGCACCTACTCCCTTCAACTAGCTCTACCACCTCCCATTATTCCAGTCATCTATGAATCTATCAATGGATTAATCCATTGATGAGGTCAGAGCCCTCATGATCCAATCACTTTCCAAAAGCTCCACATCTGAACACTGTTACCTCAGGGACCAAGCCCTCAACATGTGAGCCTTTGGGAAATAGTCCAGATCCAAACTATAACAGATTTCATTCATCACTAAAAAAATTACCAGTCATATGTCTTTTAAAGTGTTTGGCTTTTTTGTTTTGTTTTGGTAGTGGGGATTGAACCTAGGAGTGTATCACCAGCTACATCCTTTTTTATTTTGGAATGGCCTTACTAAGTTGAAAAGGCTGGTAGCCTCGAACTTGCTGTCTCCTCCTGCCTCAGCCTCCCAAGTAGCTGGTATATCAGGTATATACCACTGTGCCCAGATCACATTTTTAAATAACAATTCTAATAGTAAAAATTAGCTATACTTCTTGGGAGACTGAGACAGGAGGATCACAAGTCTGAGATTAGTCTGGGCAATGCAGTAAGATCCTGTTAATAATAATAATAATAGAGAAACTGTCAAGAATGCTTTCTGCAATTATAGTGCTGAGGTGTAGCTCAGTGGTAGAGTACATGCTTAGCATGCACAGGCCCTAGGTTCAATCCCCAGCATCAAAAAGAACAACATACATTCTTTGTTTTGTTCACTGATGTGTCCCAAGTACCTAGAACTCTCTCTCTTCAACTAGGAAATAGTAGGTATTCCATTTATTTAACAGGTGAATGAATTTACTGTAGAGAATTTCTTCAAATTTTCATTGTTTCTTCTGACTAAGTCAGTTTTAAACTATACTTTTGCTCTTTGGAGGTAATTTTGTCCTGAGTGCTCTTAAGATTCTGTTTTGGGTTATAACTGTTGTCTTATAGCATGCTTAGATATAGTCTTTGTATCTGTCCTTAGGATTCACTGATCTTTCTGGATGTGTATATTGATATGTGCATTGATTTTAGAAATTTTTATGCCTTACTTTATTAATTACTTTTTCTGCTCAATTTCCTCTTTTTCTTCTGAGACCCCAGTTACACCTATTTTTTTTATTGGTTGTTCAAAACATTACAAAGCTCTTGACATATCATATTTCATACATTAGATTCAAGTGGGTTATGAACTCCCATTTTTACCCCAAATACAGATTGCAGAATCACTTCGGTTACACATCCACATTTTTACATGATGCCATACTAGTAACTGTTGTATTCTGCTACCTTTCCTATCCTCTACTATCCCCCCTTCCCTCCCCTCCCATCTTCTCTCTCTACCCCATCTACTGTAATTCATTTCTCTCCTTGTTTTTTTTCCCATTCCCCTCACAGCCTCTTATATGTAATTTTGTATAACAATGAGGGTCTCCTTCCATTTCCATGCAATTTCCCTTTTCTTTCCCTTTCCCTCCCACCTCATGTCTCTGTTTAATGTTAATCTTTTCCTCCTGCTCTTCCTCCCTGCTCTGTTTTTAGTTGCTCTCATTATATCAAAGAAGACATTTGGCATTTGTTTTTTAGGGATTGGCTAGCTTCACTTAGCATAATCTGCTCTAATGCCATCCATTTCCCTGCAAATTCCATGATTTTGTCATTTTTTAGTGCAGAGTAATACTCCATTGTGTAGGGATACTGCCACATCGATGTTCATAGCAGCACAATTCACAATAGCTAGACTGTGGAACCAACCCAGATGCCCTTCAATAGTTACACCTATTTTTATGTGTCCTTATACTTTTTCTCTTTTGTCTATCCTTTCCTCTCTCTACTTCAGTCTGATTTTTTGTAATTTATTTTCCAGATCATTCATTATCTCTACACCTGAGTCCAACATACTACTAAAGCCATCAAATAAGTTCTTAATTTTACAAGTTATCATTTCTCAATATGAGGTATCCATATTGAAAAACCATAACATGAGATATCCATTTAATTCATTTATTACACTTCTGTACAGAAAGGTTTTTTCTTATACTATTAAATAACCATGATGGTCTAACGTTTCTGTCTTCCTGAAATTCAGTTTGAAACTTAACCCACAAGGTATGGTATTAAGAAGTAGGACCTTTGGGAAGTGATTACGTCATGAGGGCTTCACCCTCACAAAGGGGACTAGTGTTCTTTGAGAAGAGGTTCTGGGCTGGAGGATGGAGCTCAGTGATAGAGTGCTTGCTTAGCATGTATGAGGCCCTGGGTTTGATCCCCAGCACTGAAAAAATGAATAAATAAGAGAGAAAGGTTCAAGGGAACTTTTTCACCCTATCCCCCATGTGAGAACATATGGAAGGCCCCATTTATGAAGAACAGACCCTCAATCTGCTTGATTTTGGAGTTCCCAGCCTCTAGAACTGTAAGCAATAAATTTTTGTTTCTTATATGCTACCCAGTCGATGGTATTTTGTGAAAGCAATTCAAATGGACTAAGTAAGTATTTAAAATTTTGAAATAATTCCATTATCTAAATCTCCTCTAGGCCTATGAACCTTGTTTCTCTTGATTTCTAGTTTGTCTGGTTTCTTTGTTTCTCTTTTTAATAATTGAGTTATGGACACAGGAAAAAAATTAGATAATTTTGGTTCCTGGATAATATTTTTCCTTCATAGAGTATTTACATTTGCTTCTGGCTGGTAACTAAGTGAAGAACACTCACAATCCTATATCCCCTAACTCATTAAAGGATTGAAGTGATTCAAATTAAGGTTCTTATTGCAAAGTCTGAATCTTAACCAAATACCATCCACCTCTGATATGATTCCAAGTTTTCTCCCTCTAGCTTCTTGATTCTGCTGAAAGTTCATGGTTCATAGTATTTTCTTAGTCTCTCAGCAGCTTCTTTTAGAACTGGCAAATGTTTCTAGAGAAAAGTGACTCCAAAATTTCACTTGTCTGAATTTTGGCCATAATTCTTTGGTAAGCTCTCTAGGCTGACTTTTTTTTTTTTTAAATTTTTATTTTTTTGTAGTCCTGGTATTGAATCCAAGGCTTATATAGGCTGGACAAACACTCTTTCACTGTGCTACACCCATAGCTCTAGGCAGACTTAGAAAAAAAAATATTTTTCTTGTTAATTCTGAACAGAAGGGTTGATGACTGGAAACAGAAAGGTTCGATTATTGGAAAAACAATTCCTGTATTGTTATTCCTTGTTGATACAATTTTAGATAATACCTATAAACTGTTGTAGAGCATAAAAATCTGGCTCTCCTTTAGCCTCACACACTTATATGCACATGCACACATTTCTTTTCCTTATTTAACATTTAATTTCATAAATTTTGGTTAAATCATGTTGAGTGTTTACATATTTATGACTTTGTTAACAGTATTCCCTCACTGAATTGTGATCATATTTCTTGTTTTTTTTTTCTTTTGCCTTTAGATTTATTTTGTTTTGGCTTACAGTTCCAAAACCTTGAACTAATTGTCTCTCAATTTCTCTGAAAGAGAATTGTAGTGGTCCTTTTAGTCTGAGCCAGTGAGTCAGTTATGTGAGCAGTTCCTTTGTTGAGTGTGCGTTTTACAGCCCTCCGTCTTCCTGCTCTCATCTGGATTGTGCCTCTCTACGCCTGCTGCATAATTGCCTTCTTGGATTTTCCTCCACCAAAACCTGGAGAATTCCCTAATCTTTTTTTTTCTGTTTTCAGGTTTACTTCCTTTCTTGGTTTCTTTCTTTCTTTTGGTGGAGCATATAATGCCCTAACTTCCTGGTGTGAAGGATGCATTTCATTATTTTCTTTCCAAATTTTGTGTCTGAAAATGCATTTATTCTTCACTTACATTTGATTTATGCTAAGAATTGTGTTGCTCTTTTGACATTTTTATTCCAGAGCCTTTGTATATGATCTGTATTTTCTGTCTTAAAGATTTAGGATCTTTTCTTTACCTTCATTTCAGGATGATTTCTGCTGGGGGGAGTCTTTTTTTCTCCATGTTATACTGGATTCTTAGCAAGCTCTGTGTTGTTTAGTTCTCAGAAATTTTCATATTTATTTTTGGCTGCAGGAGAAGAATATAAGCTCCATTTTCTTGGCTTTCTCTTTCTAGAAATCCTATTAATCATCTATTAAACCTCCTAGAGTGATTCTCTAATTTTCTTTAATTTTGATACCTACTTTATCTCATTTTTTGTTCTTACTTTTTAAGAAATTTTCTCAGCTCTTTCTTCCAAACATCTATTTACTTTTTTCTTTGTGTGTATATATGTATGTGTGTACACATACATATATATTGTTTCTTCCCTTTCATTTTTTTTTCTGCTTAGATGTCTGTGTTTCAAGTTAGACACTTTCCTTCCATGCTCAGTGGGTTGTTGGATGTCCCTTCATATTTAAGATGGTTGGGCTCTAGAAAACCAATTCACAGCTCTGTAAGGTTGGTAGGGTTTGTCAACTGGTAGATGGTTAGGTATTGCTTTTTTATTGAGGGACCCAAAAATGACCTATAGATCTTTATCCTTGGGGTGGTTTACTCAAGGGGAGCATCTGTGATCCCAACAACACCTCCTGTAGACTTTGAGCCAGTTGTTCCATTTTGTGGCCCCTTCCTTTCCCTGGTCGTAGGAACCTGAGGCTTGAATTCCTGAGCGATTTGGAAATATTGTGGTGCAGAGAAACTTGCTCCTTGTTGGCTATTTTGTGCAGGCATTTCAGGTGTTAGCTTTCTTTATTATTATTATTTTATTAGTTCTTTTTAGTTGTACATGACGGTAGAATCCTTTTTTTTTTTTTTTTTTTCCTACTGGGGATTGAACTCAGAAGCACTCAACCACCGAGCCACATCCCCACCCTACTTTGTATTTTATTTAGAAACAGGGTCTCACTGAGTTGCTTAGTGCTTCAAGGTTGCTGAGGCTGGCTTTGAACTCGTGGTCCTCCTGCCTCAGCCTCCCGAGCCACTGGGATTAAAGGTGTGTGCCATCATGCCTGGCTAGAATCCATGTTGATTATACAAGCATGGAATATATTTTATTCTAATATATTTTATTCTAATTCAGACCCCAGTACCTCTCTTTCCCCTTCCCATTCCTACCCCCTGCTCCCTTCCCTCTATTGATCTCTCTGCCATTTACCCATAGTTTCTTTTTTTAAATTTAATTTCCTGTGGATGTACACTATGGTGAGATTCGCTGAAAAAACCAGGAATGGAACCATCATTTGACCCAGTTATCCCACTCCTCAGTATGTAGCCAAAGGATTTAAAATCAGGTTTTAGCTTTCTTTGTTTTGCTAAATCAACTACAAATTACCAATTTGCTTTCTAGCTTCCCGGCCCCTCCCCCCACCCCGCAATGTTGCCATTACTCAGTGATCTCTCTCCTTTCATCTTTATTCTTCTTAGTTTCTTTAATGTATTTTAGTGGAGGGCTTCAAATAGAGCACAAATAAATGCCAATGTGTCTTGTTCAGAAGTAGGTCATTGCTGTCTGCATTGTTCTTCATTGCCCCTTCATTTATCTTTTATCTTTATTTTAGTCCTTTTATTTCATGATTCTAATAGTAACTGAGATTTACTGAACACTCATGTGCCCAGCACTGTGCAACGTATTTTATAGATTATCCTACTTATTCCCCACAATATTTACATGAGGTAGATGCTATCATTATAATACCTGTTTTACAGACAAGGAAACTGAGATTTGAGGAGCTAGGTGACATAGAGACTTCAGTCAACAAAAACACAGTTGAATCAAGACTTAACCCAGACATCGTGAGTCTAGAACTTGTGTTCTTAACCAATATACAGTCATGATTCTCTATACTATTTTGCTAAATGCTATTTCAAAAATAATTTAAATAGCTGTTATGTACATAGATACTCTACCTAAACTAATATTGTGTTTTATTAGGTCTTTGTAAATGAAGATCATACAGTTAGAGCTTCAAATGTGTTTATAGTAATTCAAGAGCTTTCCCTTGTGTTATAGGTGAGAAAGTAGGCAAACCAGGAAAGTTACATTATGTGATCTGGTCCATGCTCAGATGCCTAGAACATGTATGTGTGTATATATATATATAACTGGAAGTTTTATTTAGAAGTCTTACTAGTTTGATATAGAAGTATTTTAGATTTATGTTTCAGAAAGACTATTTCAGCATAAAAACTGAAAATATTTCCATGATTATATAATTTATTTGATTATATGTCAGATTCTATACATATGCACTATAATTTGTACTGGCTATACTTGATCTTTGCCACTGGAGTACCCATGGTATGCACAAGATTTTTTGCTAAAAATCTTTATTATTACTTTATTATGACTTTTGTCCTGTTTTCCCACTCATTTATTTTTAACATACTATAAAAATAGTGTGTTCCATTTTTATTACATTCTCTTAAAATGATATAAGTTATGAGAGGATGGATTTGGTCAGATATTCTCAGAATAGAATAGTCTAATTCAAACTAAATGAAATCAAGTTTTTATATTCAGCTTTTTCATTTATCTTTTGTCTTTAGAGAATGGAGATAGAAATAGTCAAGAAGTGCACACTCTCCCTAAGCATTACTTATCTTAAATCATCACTTATAAATGAGCCTGTAATGGACTCAATGCCATTAGAATAGTATTTGGAAGTACATTAGAGATATAATTTAGTAGTAATTTTAGAAATAAATCTAACATAAAATGAATTTAGAGTAAAATTAATAGAAATATAAGATATAAGGAAATATAAAAATATAGAAAAATTAATAGAAACACAAAATAAACCTTAAGTCTAACAATAGCAACATCAGCTTATATTCTTTTCCTGAAGCCAAAAGGTTGTAGTCTTGCTCTGCAAGTGTATGTTTCCTGGAAACAACCTGTAGTATATCCTAATCATCACAGACTAGAGTGCAGGGAGTAAGACTCTTTGCTGGGCTCCTTACTTCAGGAAGAGTTTATATTTGGTTAGTTCTTTACTAAACTGACAAGAATCATATGTAAATCATATTTTAGAATTTATTTCCCAGGTATTTTCTAAGTTTAAAAGTATATTTTGCTTATGTTATAAATCAAAGATGAATTTCATATGTAATAAGCAGTAAAGTATTTTTAAAAAATGAACAAGCTGCGTATGGTGGCACACGCCTAAAATCCCAGTGGCTGAGGAGGCCAAGGCAGGAGGATCGCAGGTTGAAAGCCAGCCTCAGCAATTTATCAAGACCATAAACAATTTAGTGAGACCCTGTCTCAAACTTAAAAACAAAAAAGGGTTGAGGATGTTTCTCAGTGGTTAAATGTCCCTGAGTTTAGTCCCCAGTACCTACCTACAAAAAAGAAAAGATTGTTAAAAAACAAACATTAAAAGGAAGGATTGATAATTTTGACTATTTGACTAAATAAAAATTCTTAAATCACAGACCACTATAAACAGAAATTAAAAGGAAACCACAACCAATAGCTAAAAAATGAATAACTGTTCATCTATAGAGGAAAATAGCACACGCACTAATAGTGTTCTAAAGATAACACATTCACCAATAATGTTATCTAAAGTAACAAATTCACAAAGAAGAAATGAAAAAAACCCATAGATGTGAACAATTTTCAAACTCATTTGTAAACAAACAATGAATGACCATATTCACATGTTAAATGATAATGGGAAGGGTATAATATGATGAGCACTCTTGGTATCATACTTGACTGATCAGCATACACATTGATATGACTTTCTGATTGTTTTTTGCTTTCAAAGCTCATAATTTCTTTTCTTAATTTAGTAAACTTTATTTTTAGGGCAGTTTTAATTTTACAGAAAAATTGAATAGAAAGTACAGAGAGCTCCCATAGATTCCCTCGCCCACCCCCAATCCAGTTTCTCCTATTGTTGTGGTGCATTTGAAATAAATTACCAGGTCAGTCTTGAAGCAAGACATGGGACTTTATTCACAGATGTGGATCAGAATGGCAGTAAGCAATTTGCCTCTGCAACCTTCAACCCCTTGCCAGAGGTAGGGTATCTCTTTTATAGCCCAAAACTACAAGTCAAAACCATAGCAATATAGGAAGTGGGTCAGAATGACCCAGTTCAAGATACTGCCTAAGAAAAATGGGAATTAAAATGAGAACATTTTACAAATGCATTTCTTAATAATACATTGTATAAGAATAACAGAAACACTTTCAACCACCCTGAATTGCCAAACAGGATATGCTTAGAAGGAGGTGGCAGAGGCAGGGTTTTCTCAGGAGAAGCATTTCTTAAATGAAATGGAGTCTAAGGGTAGAAAGGAGTTTGTCTGGTCAAGGCACATGTAATTTGGCCCATAACACCACTATTAACATATTGCATCAATGTGGTATATTTGCTTTAATTGACAAGCCAGTATCAATTCATTATTAACTAATGGTTTACATCAGGGTTCATTCTTTGTCTTATAAATTATATAGATTTGGGGCTGGGATTGTGGCTCAGGCTCGCCTTGCATGGGCGGGACCCAGGTTTGATCCTCAACACCACATAAAAATAAAAGCATTGGGTTGTGTCCATCTACACCATCTACAAAAATAAATATTTTTTAAAAATTATATAGATTTTCACAAATGCCTAAAGATATGCATCTCCCATTACAGTAGCATACATTAGTTTCATCACCCTAAAAATCTCCTGTGCTATGCTTACTCATCCCTTCATCCCTTTCCTTGGACTATTGGCAACTACTGATCTTTTTACTATCTCCATAGTTTTGTCTTTTCCAGATGTCTTATAGTTGGACTCATATAGCATATAGGCTTTTCATATAGTATATTGAATCATATATAGTATATTGGCTTCCCTACATATAGTAATGTACTTTTTTGGGTTGGGAAGTACCAGGGATTGAACTCAGGGCACTCAACCACTGAGCCACATCCCCAGCCCTATTTTATATTTTATTTAGAGACAGGGTCTCACTGAGTTGCTTAGTGCCTCACTTTTTGCTGAGGCTGGCTTTGAACTTGTGATCCTCCTATCTCAGCCTCTGTACCACCGTGCCGGGCTACTTAGCAATATACTTTTTTTTTTTTTTTTATTAGCTACACATGACAGTACAATGATCTTGACAATTTTAATATATTAAAAGTATATATTCAATATACTTTTAAGGTACATTTTCAGATCTTTTCATGGCTTAATGGCTAATTTATTTTAATTGCTGAATACTATTGAATAGTATGGATATCTTGATTGCTTTCAAGTTTTGACAGTTATACATAAAGAAGTGATAAAAGAATCAAGTGAAATTTTTTGTGTGGATATTAAGGTTTCAACTCACTTGGGCAACAGCATATTTAATTTTGTAAGGAACTGCCAAGCTAACTTTCAAAATGGCTGGGGCACAGCATTTGGTGTTATCAGCATTTTGCATTTTAGCCATTCTAATAGGAGTTTAGTAGTATCTTATTGTTTTAGTATGCAATTCTCTAATGATATATGATGTTGATGTGACCATATTTTAATTTGCTGATTTGCCATCTATATATATTTTATGGTAAAATTTCTGTTCAGAACTTTTGTCCTTTTTTTTTGAAAATTGTGATATTTGTTTCCTTATTGAGTTTTATAAGATCTTTTTGTTCTTTTTTATTTGTTTTGTCTATTTGGGGTATCAGTCCATTATCAGTTATGTGTTTTGAAAGTGTGTGTGTTTTGCTTTTTTAATCTTTTGACATTGTCTTACCAGAGCAAAATTTTTAATCTTAATGAAGCCCAACTTATCAATGTTTTCTTTCATAGATCATGTGTTTGTATCCCCTATGTTATTTTCTGGGATTTTCATAGTTTTACATTTTATACTGGGAACTATGATCATTTTGAGTTACCTTTTGTGAAAGATATAAGGTCTGTGTCTGGATTCATTTTTTTCCATGTGGATGTTCAGTTGTTCCAGAACCATTTGTTTAAATACTGTCCTGTCTCTACTGAATTGCCTTTGCTTCCTTTTCAAAGATAATTGACTACATATTTGTGAGGCTATTCTGGGCTCACTGTTCTCTGCCATTGGTCTTTTTGTCTATTCTTTGACCAATACTATCTTGTTTACTGTAACTTTATGGTTTGAATTGTGGTGCTGGGGATTGAACTCAAGCATAGTAGGCAAGGTCTGTGCCATTGAGCTGAATCCCAGCCCCTATGGTAAATCTTGAAGTTGTGTAGTATCAGTTCTCTGACTTTGTTCAATATCATATTGGCTATTCTGAGTCTTTTGCCTTTCCATATAAACATTAGAATCACTTTGCCTATATCCACAAAATAACTTACTGGGATTTTGTTTTGGGATTGCATTGATTTTGTTTATCAAGTTGGGAAGATCTGATATAATAATATTGAATATTCTTATCCATAATATGGAATATCTCTTCATTTATTTAAATCTTTTTATTTCTTACATCAGAATTTTATAGTTTTCCTATCTGGATTTTCTACATATTTTGCTAAATTTATACCTAAGTATTTTATATTTGGGGGCTATTATGAATGGTATTGTATTTTAAATTTCAAATTCTCATTGTTTATTGCTGGTATATAGGAAAGCAATTGAATTTTAAATTAAATTTATATTCTTCCACCTTGTTATAATCTCCTTTTTATTCCAGGAGTTTGTTGGTGATGGTTGTTGTTATTGTTGTCGATTCTTTGGGATTTTCTACATAGGCAGCCATTTCAGCTATGAACAAAGACAGTTTTATTTCTTGTTTTACAAATTTGCATACTTTTTATTTCCTCTGTGAGTATGCTTGCACTCATGTGTTTTATATTGCATTAGCTAGAACTTCTAGTATGATCTTGACTAGAAGTGATGGTGAAAAGAGATATTCTGATATTTCTGATCTAAATGAGAAAGCATCTAGTTTCTAGTCATTAAATATCATGTTAACTATATGATTTTTGTACATTTTCTTTCTCAAATTGAGGAAATCCCTCCTTCTATTTCTAGTTTGCTGAGAGATTTTATCATGGATGGCTGTTAAATTTTGTCAGACATTGTTGAGCGTGGTGGTACATGCTATAATCCCAGATGCTCAGGAGACTAAAGCAGGAGCATCATAAGTTTCAAAGCCAGCCTGGTCAATTAGTGAGAGCTTGTCTCAAAATAAAAAATAAAACGGGCTGGGGATATAGCTTAGTGGTAAAGCACCCCTTGATTCAATTCTAGTACCTCAAAATATTTTAAATATTTTTTTTTAGTTGTAGATGGTTATACATCTTTATTTATTTATTTATGATGCTGAGGATTGAACCCAGTGCCTCATATGTGCGAATCAAGTGGTCTATCATTGAGCTACTGCTCCCAGTACCTTAAATTTTTTTAAAGTTTGTCAGTTTCTTTTTCTGCATTTATTAATATGGTTGATTTTCTTTGATCTTTTGAATAGGAATTCAAGTCTGTCTTTCTTATTCCCAATTTAGACAATGTAGGAAAGTTCAGAATAGCTAATGTGTTTTTTTTTTTTTTTTAGATTTCTTTAAGAGAGAGTGAGAGAGAGAGAGAGAGAGAGAATTTTAATATTTATTTTTTTAGTTATTGGCGGACACAACATCTTTGTTTGTATGTGGTGCTAAGAATCGAACCCAGGCCGCACGCATGCCAGGCGAGCCCGCTACCACTTGAGCCACATCCCCAGCCCTTCTTTGATCTTTTGATGTGATGTATTACATTAGTTGATTTTTGAAAGTTAATCCAGCCTTGCATACCTGGAGTAAATCCCATTAGGTTGAGGTATATAATTTTTTAGATATTGTTGAACTCAATTTGTTAATATTTTCTTGTGAATTTTTACATCTATATTCCTAGAAGATGTTGATCTTCTTTTTCTTGCAATGTCTTTGGCTTTTGTATTAGGCTAATGCTGGACTCATAGAATGAATTAAGAAGTATCCCTTTGACATCTATTTTCTGAAAGAGAGTAGAAAAATTAGTATCATTTCTTCCTTAAATGTCCAATAGAATTCATGAGTGAACCCACCTGAGTCTGGTACTTTCTGTTTGGAAGGTTATTAATTATCAATTCAATTACTTTAATAGATATTTGCCCATTTAAATTGTTTCTTCTTGTTTGAGTTTGGGCAGATTAGCTTTCAAGAACCTGTTCTCTTTCAT
This sequence comes from Callospermophilus lateralis, assembly GCF_048772815.1. Classification (NCBI taxonomy): domain Eukaryota; kingdom Metazoa; phylum Chordata; class Mammalia; order Rodentia; family Sciuridae; genus Callospermophilus; species Callospermophilus lateralis. The sequence continues at coordinate 58,064,292 of NC_135312.1, read as the reverse complement.
TTAGGTTATCATTTTTGTGGACTTAGCACTTGTTTAAAAAATTAGAAACGTGAGGCAGATAAGCATATTGCCACCACCCCCAGTGATATTGATCATTTGTAATGGATTGTTTTTCTTCCAGTACTAGGGATTGAACCCAGGGGTGCTCTACTACTGAGCTATATCCCCAGTCCTTTTTATTTTTTGAGACATGGTCTCACTAAGTTGCTGAGACAGACCACAAACTATGATCCTCTTGCCTTCGCCTCCCACATCACTAGACTGCATGTATGTTATTACATCAATTGTATTTTAAACTAATGTTCAGTGGGAAAATGCTCATGATCTTTCAAATCTGGTGATTGAGTATGTGTATACACAGACAACTTTTTAAAAATGTTTTTAGTTGTTGATAGACCTTCATTTTATTTATTTATATGCAGTGCTGAGAATTGAACCCAGTGCCTCACACATGCCAAGCAGGTGCACTACCACTGAGCTACAGCCCCAGCCCCTACATAGGACCTATACCACCTATACCACACAAGCTAAAAGACTGTGATAACTTCTTCACTACTCTTGGCTTGTCATCAATTCAAGATTTTGAAAGAAGAGAGCGTGGAAGTTGAAGGGACCCATAGAAAGAAATATTGGAGGGGACTTGTCTGTGAGCTTTTTCCCTCCTCCCCTGCAGCAAGTGAATTATGGAGTTTCAGGTACACTTTTCCAGAGCCTGACAAGTGTTTCGTAGGGTTTGGTTTATCATACTTCTTGAGAGAAGTCTATAATGAATAGCTTATCTATAGTTGGCAAAGTAAAGAGTATTGCCTTCTTGGTATTATGTGACACTCTCCCCAGAGGAGGGCAAAGTTAAAAAACCTGCTTCTTATGAACCATATACAGGCCCTAGAAAAGGGACATCTTAAAAAGAATCCTACTAAAGGGGACCACCTAGTGGGATCACCACAAATATAAAAACTGCTGAGAGTTCAGGGCTGGGCAGGAGCATGTATAAATAAGGCTTAGAAACCTGGTCCTCTGCTTCTAAAGTCCCCAGACATCACACCAGGACCACTCAGGTAGGGCCTTCTTTCCCCACAATACCTTTCTCTCCTACTCTCTCAACCTCAGAGGGGCCCAACATAGCAGCTACCAGAGATAGAAGGTGTAAGGTAAGAAGAAAAGAAACTTACTCCTGTTTTACTAAAAACCAAACCTAAAATAGTCCTTTCAACTTGTTCTATAAATTTGCACATCCCAAAACAATGGGAAGCAAACACATCAAAATGTTAAAGGTATTTTTCCACCTCCCTCATGCTTTGGTGATCAAGCAAGGGCAGATAAGCATATTGCCACCACACCCAGTGATACTGATCATTTGTAATAAATGTCAAGTACTTATACATTTTAATAATTGCCAGAGCTTATTAAATATACTTTCTAGTGGACAGAAGATATGAAGTCCAGGATAGAGCTAAAGTGACTGAGGACTACAATAGGATTAAGTTTTCTTAATCAAGTTTATGAGATGTTATTCCACAGTGGATATTATGTGTCTCAAGGTTAGAATAAGAACAAACCCAGGGATTAGTAAAATGGGATAATCTACTGGGAAAGAGATGTTTTCACTCATGATTAAGAAACTGGTTCACATCTTTATACTTTCTAAGTGAAGACAATCAAATTTAATAATTTAATGGAATCTAGTTTATGAAACTTTAGACTCATTGTGGCAAGATGACTATTGGTATACTAGAAAGACAACACTGTGACACTTTTGAGTTAGAGCTCATGATATCTCCAGCTGGATATTGTACATGCTCTATCAGTGAAGGTGGGAAGTGGGGAAAAGCCCAAAGAACCAAAATTTTGCGGTGTTCAACCCTCAGAATCAATCTGCCCTGCAGATGTAAATCTACAATGGAATGCACGACTCAGGTAGAATAGCTCAGTGACACACTGAGTCCACATACTCACTGTGGCAACTTCTGACTACCATGTGGCTTCCCTTCTTGATGTGCCTATTAGGTACTTCTACACTTATTATTATATTGTAAATATTCATTGGAGAATACTACATCAGTCTTTATCAAATGTCAACTAACAGTTTGAAAATATTGGATGTCTTTTTCTTCATTAGTGAAATGGAAATAGATTAATTCATCTTTTTTTTTTTTACTTCTAAAGTTCTGTAGCTTTATAAAATTAGTTTATCTCTATGGGCTGGGGATATAGCTCATTTGGTAGAGTGTTTGCCTCACATGCACAAGCCCTGTGTTCAATCCCCAGACCATAAAAAAAAAATTAATTTGTCTCTAAACAAAGTAACAAAATTGTTTTGCCCAGATGTAATTGAAAATATTTCATAGCATGTTAAGGATGTTCATACCACATTGTTAAAATTAAAAATTAATGTGTATAATTTGAAACCACATATGTATATATAAATGCACTTGAATATACAAACACACACACATATACATACATATACACACATTAAGTTATAGTACTCTATCAATTATTGATTGATTGTTATTGCTTATTCCAGAGTGGGGTAAGATTTTTATACCTGTGTAGTCAATTTTATTTTCCTCTTCTTGCTCTTCCATAATTTCTATTTAAGAGCTGGTTAATTTTATGACAGAAAATAACATTCACATCTGAAAAAAAAGTCTTTGTTTTGTTCATTGTTTTAATTCAGCACTGCATGAAGGCTAATGTACTGAAAGAAGACCCAACAAGGGACCTGAAACAGCTTCTCCAAGAACTGAGAAGTGTGATTAATGAGGAGCCGTCCTTGCCTCTGACCAAACCTGAGGAGAGTGGGAGAACACCATCTCTCGGAGCCTTGTATGTGCTGCATGGGACCAAGCACACTCGGAGTAGGGAGCTCCTCTCATGAGTGGTTTGCCATTAAGTTGTCCACGTTCCTCTCTGGGAGGCTGAGGTTAAAATAATTTGTAAGAGTGTCTGAAGTTAGCAGGGGGAAGCAACATGAAAGAGGAGGAGTTAGACAAAAATTAACCAAAAGCAAAAAAAAAAAAAAGCTTGACATCAACAAAAAATAATATAGTCATTCATTCAAAAAGTAGCCAGTCCAAGGTGTTACTCAAAGTTATATTTGTATAGGAATTTATAATTCCCAGCATATTTGAGAGCCATAATCTTATTTGACCATCACAACAACCAGCACGTGTTTGCTTACAACACATGCTCCAATGGTGGAGCTAAAACTAGAAACTTGAGAACTACAGAACACTCTCAGTGTAAACTAGGGAAGAACCTTCATTCTCTAGGCATTCATGACAATTACACACACCCAATTAATAAAAGGTCAGAGCCAAAAAGGATTTAGTACCTCACTAGTCTGTACTGTGTAAATCAATGAGATTCTCATATTCTTTTCAAAAATGCTTTTTAACTTTATTGTGCATTGTCATTTACCCTACCTTATCTTAAAGCATTTTTAAATGATGTATATTTTTTATATTTTTTCATTTTTCTAATATTTATTTCTGGTTATTTGGCAAATATCTAAAAATACTACTTTCTGATATAATATCTATATAAACAATATTCATTTCCTTAAGATGTTCAATTAGTATATATTTACTAAAGGTGCCAAAATATTTGCTGGATTTATCTCATTGTTATAAATATTATTAATAATAATAGTAAAACATCAGTAACAGTACAATTGCCTAACATATCATTGCATTGTTTGAATCATGTATTGTCAGAAATGTTCTGTTGGCCACTCCATTAAAGAATACTTTCACTTAAAGAACACTTTCATTTTTGTCATAACTATAATATGCCTTCTAAGATAGAATAGTAATATTTAGTTCATTAGATAGATGAGTGAATTTGGACATAGATTAACTCCCCTCCTTCTATGAAGCTAAGAAACAAACCTAGAAGTAAAAGCTAGAACCCCTGACTCCTAGCACTGATCATCCACAGGATTAACGTGGCTTCCCTGGTCAGGTTTCCATTACTCCTGCCACTAGTGACACACTTGAGCTGTTTGGACTATGTCAAACATGAATGTATTTGATCCCTGCCTTTAGAGAACTTATGTTAATTTTTTGTAATCCTACAAAACGACCTTTGTCATGACAGCCTACATTCTGCCTAACACTTAAGAATCCATAGAAGGAAATTATTTTTGATTTTATGAATTCCAGAGGTAACCCTTTATTAAATTTGTTTGGAGGCCTAAAATCCACATTTTTAGCTCATAAAAAATTGAATTCATGTGAGCAATTGATTTTTAAAAAGACATAGAATCTGGAAATTGACCTATATATAATTAACTGAAAATTATATGTGTCTGCACAGAAATGAAAGAGTAAGAGATTGCATGACTGAATCAAGCATGAGATCAGAGATATGCCATAGGTAAGAAGAATCTGAAAATCTGAATCTAATTAATTGTCCAGGATTTATATGTGGGCTGGTAACTTACAAAGTCTATTTGGACTGTTTTCATGGAACTTCATGGGCATATTGGTTTCAGTGAAGAAAACTCGTTCCATTGTTAAATTGACTCTAAAAGGGATTTCAATGAAATGAACTTAATTTACTTTCTAGAAACCAACTTTATAGGCATTTCTTTTTTGCTTATTTTAGATTTCACTGATTATGTCAGCTTTCTCTCACTATAACAAAATTCCTGGAGATGTCATCTCAGCAACTCAGAAGGATGAGGCAAGAATATCACAAACTCAAGGCCAGCTATAGCACTTAGTGAGATCCTATATTAAAATCAAATATAAAAAAGAACTGGGGATGTAGCTTTGTGGTAAAGTGCCCATGGATTCCATCCCCAGTACAAAACAACAACAACAAAAAAACTGAGATAATTAACTTATAAAGGGTTTATTTAGTTCATAGTTCTAAAAGTTCCCGTCTAAGATCTGGTAGACCCATTGCTTTGGGACTCTGTTGGGCTTCCTGATAACAATGATGGGAAACAAGTGATGGAGCAAACTGCTCACATCATTTACAGGAAGCAAAAGAGAAATAGAAAGAGCTGGTTCCTACAATCTCCTTTGTGCCCATGCCCCAGTGACCTAAGGACCTCCCATAAGGTCCCATCTCCTAAAGGTTCCACACCTTCCAATAGCACATCCTCGGGACCAAGCCTTCCACACATGGGCCTTTGAAGGAACTATGAACATTTAGTCCAAAGCACTGATATTTAGCCATCTGATGCTATTTATTATAAGGCATGCCATACCAAAAAGATTGTTCTATACATGTTTACAATGGCTTATATAAATGTAAAGAGAAGAATGGTCCAGAAGGGAATTATAACAACTTCAACACAGGTTTATAAAAACCTTACTAAAAACAAGTCTACTTTCATCAGTAGTTGAATAGCTGAATTTTAAATGAACTCATTAAATAATAAGAACATAAAAAAATGAAATCCACAACCTTAAAGTAAGATACAAAAAAAAAAAATCAAGACAACTTCTGAGAATACTTTAGCCAAAAAGGAAAAAGAGATTACTATTAATTTATTATTCATTGCTTGATATTTTCAGTAACTCACTGCCTGTTGCAAGAAGTACATTGTCCCTTAGTCTGCACTGAAGAATCTTCTAATTTATCAGCCGTCCGCCTTTACTCCCATTTTATGTTCTAATCAAACCAGATTACTCCCAATTCCCAGAGCTTCATGTCTTTTTGTCTTCAAGCTTTTCTCTATATAATTTTCTCTCTACCTGGAAAAGTCAGAGGCCCAGACTCCTTTGAATCTGCATCTATCTGAGAGTAATATTCAGATGAACTATTTTATTTTATTATATAATTTTGTTATATAATTAATGCTCAGTGATATGTTAACCTGTCTACCATATGGTATCATTTCATCCTGGATGAGACTAAATCAGGCTAGGGTGTAGCATGCACAAGGCTCTTGGTTCAGTCCCCCGTGACAAAACAAAACAAAACAAATTATTTCTCTCACAGACCTTTACTAGACTGATAAGGAAGTAACATTGTGTAGTATTTAATTTTTCTCATTCTTCTACTGACAGAAGCAACAATTCATTAAGGGACTCTACCGAAGGGAGCAAGTCCAGTGAAACACTCAGCAGGTAAGAAATTATCTTACCAGCCTCCAATTTTCAAAATGTACCTTTTACTATTCTTCATTAATTAACTCAAAGATTTTTTACTAGGGGCTGGGACTGGGGCTTAGTGGTGAAGTGCTCCTCTTGCATGTGTGAGGCCCTGGGTTTGATACTCAGCACGACATAAACAAAATAAAAGTATTGTGTCCACCTACAACTAAAAAAATATTTTTTTAAAAAAGATTATTTACTATCCATAATGTGCCATGTGCTGTGCTAAACCCTTAGAAAATTATAGTGAGCAAAATAGACCTATTCTCAAGGTCTACTTATTGACCAGCCACTGGCAAAAACTTATTTTTATTTTTTCTGTTTTTACCACCCATAAAAAATAGAGCTATCAGAGCCCTCTTTTTGTCTTAAGAGTAGGAAAATGGTTTCTACTGTTGTAATTTCAGTTAAACTGAGGCTCATTCATCACCACATCTTCAGCACCAAGCATAATGCCTACCACCAAATAGCCCTTTAGTAAATACTTATTTAGGGAATGATTCAAGACAGCATTAAAAATATTATCTTACAGCCTCTGCTACTTGACCACAAAATTGTAAACTTGAGTCTTTCTAAATATACCTTTCTATTAATATAAAAAGTGAAATTTTGATTTCCTTTTCACTTGAGGATATAACACTACGTAGTACCTATTAATAGTAACTTTACTGTATTTTATTTTTTTTATTTTCTGGTTGTTTTAGACATATTTAATCTACCTCATCTAATCTATGAGGTAGGCATTATTTTCCCATATGTAGGTTAGAAATGAAAACTGAGAGACTTCTTCAACAATTTGATAAGGTTAAGTAAGTAAGTCTGCTAAGTCTGCTAAGTACATGCTAGTGACTCCTACTATGTACTGCCTTTGGGGACCAAAGCTGAACTATGTAGGTAGAGGTGGGTGGAGTAGTTACTCCCTTGAGACAACTAAAGCTCTCCATGACTTAGAAAAAATTGCTTTCTTCAACAATGAAATTACCAGAATACTACATTTTATGAGTGGATAAAAAACCCTATATCCTTCAAAAAAATCATGGAGAGGATATTGTTCCATAGTTTAATGTATGGCTTAATAAAACACAACTGGATATGTTGTGTCATTATTCTCATTTACTGCTAAGTATTTTTATTATTTCACTCTGATTTCTTCTGCTACACATTGATCATTCAATAACATATTGTTTAGTCTCCATGTGTTAGAATAGCTTCTATTTTATTTTATCATTGATTTCTAATTTTATTCTAATATGGTCTGATAGAATGCAACGTATCGTCTCTAGTTTTTGTGTTTGCTAATAGTTGCTTTGTGGCCTAAGATATGGTCTATTTTAGAGAAGGATTCATGTGCTGCTGAGAAGAAAGCATATTCAGTCATTAATGGACAAAATACTATATATATATATATATATATATATATATATATATATATGTCTATTAAGTCTAAATTTTTGATTGTATTATTTAGTTCTATAGCTCTTTGTCCAGAATTGGAATTATCAAGAATACAAATAACAATAAATTTTGGCAAGGATATAGTGAAAAATGTACACTCATACATTGGTGGTGGGACTGCAAATTGGTACAACCAATCTGGAGAGCAGTATGGGGATTCCTCAGAAAACTTGGAATGGAACCACCATTTGACCCGGTTATCCCACTCCTCAGCATATACCCCAAAGACTTAAAATCAGCGTATAATGGTGACATGGCCATATCAATGTTTATAGCAGCTCAATTCACAATAGCTAAACTATGGAACCAGCCTAAATGACCCTCAACAGATGAATGGATAAAGAAAATGGTGTAATATACACAATGGAATATTGTATATACTATATATATACTATATACTATTCAACCAAAAAGAGGAATTAAATTATGGCATTTGCTGGTAAATGGATGGAACTGGAGACTATCATGCTAAGTGAAATAAGCCATCCCAAAAAACCAAAGGCAAATGTTTTCTCTGATATCCAGATGATAACTCACAATAAGGGAGGGAGTAGGGAAGAATAGAAGTACTTTGGATTAGACAAAAGGGAATTAAGGGAAGGGGAATGGGAATAGGAAAGATAGTAGAATGAATCTGACATAACTTTCCTATATTTATATATGAATACATGACCAATGTAATTTCACATCGTGTATAACCAGAAGAATAGAAAGTTGTACTCCACATATGTATAATATGTCAAAATATATTCTATTTTCATTTATAACTAAAAAGAACAACAACAACAACAAAAGACAATTGTAACTACTTGGGAGGCTGAGGCAGGAGGATTATAAATTCAAGGCCAACCTGGGCAATTTAGCAAGACCCTGTCTCAAAAAAAATAAAAAAGGGTGAAGATGTAGCTCAGTGATAGAGCGCTTGCCTAGCAAGTGCAAGCCTCTAGGTTCAATACCCAGTATCACAAAAATAAAAGAAAAATAACAATTGGATCTAACTTGCCATGATATCAGCTATCAGCACAGCACCTGGTGGGGGAACTCCTCTGGTATTTTCTGAGAACATCTTAATGAAAATAGCTTTGATCTCACAAACCACCTTGAGAACTGCTGTGACCTTCTTAGACTACCCAATTCACAAAGAACTGCATAGTTTAACTTTTTTATTTAATTAAGTCTTATACTTTTGTAAACTGATACTACTAATGCTAAGAGATTTTTGTTGTTGCTGCTGTCTTTGGTTTCTTCAATTTTAAATGAGTCATTAAGATGCATTTCTTAAAATTCATGAAAAGATGATTTGGGTTTGTAGGATTATTACTCAAACATGAATTTTCTGACCAAAATTATATGTTACTTCATCCTGAAAAATGTTCATGGGTGCAGAATGCAAAGTGACAACGCAACTTCAAATCTCCATCTTAGGGTATGTTAAGACTCCTACAGTTTAGGATTATGATTGCTACCTTAAGTTTTACTTTAAGCCATCAAATTTGCCTGTGTTGACAGGAGTTCATAAGAATACTTTATAACCAGAATAACCAGAATACTTTCCTTACTGATTTTATGTTTCAGAGAGCCAGTTATGTTGAACGCAGGAGACCTAGAAGATCCATCTAGTTGTTTCGCTTTTCAATGCACAGGTGAGTCTTCAATGAAAGTGCTACCAAAAGCTTGTCCTTGTCCCTGATGGCAATTTAATAAAGACACAGTTTTGAGAAAAAGAAAAAAGGTTTATTGCTTTTCTAGCAAAGGAGAAACACAGGGGACCCCTGTCCCAGAGGCTGTGATTCTGCCCTTCAGGGAGAAGAGGGCTTTTAAAGAAGTTCTTCAAAGGCAAATCCTCAGTGGGGGGAGGTTGTAATTCAGTTGTTAATTTGGGAGATAGCCATTCCTTAGATCTAATGGTGCCAACCTCCAAGTGTGAATTACTTGGTCACTGTGGTGGGTGTGTGCTCAAATACAGATGATGAATGAGGTCTCGGATGGGTAAAGGGTAATCCTGTTCCCTGCCACTGGGTTAGGGAGGGGGAGAGGGGGAAAAGGAAAAGAAAAACATGTCTCTTTTAAAATGAGCTGTGAAGGGTCTATTAAAAAGGTGCAGTGGACCACTGTTACAAAAGCACAAAGACAGGACCTGCTAAAAACCCTGCAACTCCCCATTTTCATGAGCTTGAAAGCCAAAGTCATGACTGTAACCTCTAAGTCCCCATTAACTCTCCTGTTACTTCCTCCATTCATTCTGCTTTATCCACTCTTGAATTGTCCTTGAACATGTCAGGTGCTCCCCATTAGGGCCTTTACACCTACTGTGCCTCCATATTGTTAACCCCCTCACCTTTCTTAAAGTTTTGCCCAGATGTTATGTTCCCAGTGAGACTTAACCCTTACCACCTTTTTTGAAAACCACAACCTTTTCCTAATACTTTCAATCCCCCTTAACCTTTTCCTTTTGAAAGTTACACATCATCTTGTAGCATACTATGCAACTTACTGATTTATGTTAGCTCCATAAATTAAACAAAAGCTACACAGTCTTTAACTATTTAGTTTCCTGATAAATCTCAGGAACCTTGAACCTATCTGATAGAAAACAAGTGCTCAACAAATACTGATTGGGTGAAAGAAAAAGGAGAATTGAGCCAGACAGCACTCTCATTTCTAAGAATTATAAAAAAAAAGTGATCTTTATAACAGCAGGCTTCTGATGGAAAAAGTTAAAATAGTGAAACAGGAGTTTTTGAGATTAGACTAGATTCCCGGTTTTGCCAATTTCCTCTGGGTTCTTGTCTCGCAAATTTTAAAGAATAAAATCCGGGGACAGTCATGAAAGGGAAGAGTAAACAGAGCAGGATTTATTTAAGCAAGAAGGGATAGAACTCCCACCATGCAGGAGGGGGCCTAATAGCAGAAAAAAACCCATTTTGGTGTGCTAGCTTGGGAACTTCTATATAGTTCTGGGTAGAGCATGGAGCAAAATAGGCATTGAAAAACAGCCCCATGGCATCTGGCCTTCGAGTTTTGATTTTTTCATTCAACTTTCATCTGGGTTCAGCCCTACCTCTAGTTTTCCCACCTCTGGAACAAAGGAGTTGGTTGAAGTGTTTCCACAGGTGAGTCCCATGGCCTTTTACCTTTGAAAAAGGCCTTGATGGTGCTCATTAATATTTCTACAGGTTGGCTTCCAGGTGTGATTTCTGCATTTGAACAAGACCTTAACTGGGGGCTATCATTTCTGATTGCTGATCATTCATTATTTTTATTCATTAGGAGAACTGAGATAGACCTTGCTCTCGTTTCTAAGAAATCATAAACAAAATGATCTGTATAAAATCAAGCTCTCGCGATGCAAAAGTTTGATATAGAATGCTATTTTTAATCACTTCTTTTACTTTTATTCTTGCAAAATTTCAGCAAGTCCAACAGTGAAAAATTCAGCTTCCCGTTCATTCAGTTGTTCTCCTAAGAAATCTCCAGTGCATTCACTTCTGACTAGTTCAGCTGAAGAGTCAGTGGGTTCCACATCACAGTATAGATCTACTAAATCTATTCATTCACCTGATTCCGTTAAAGGTAAGAATAATCTGATATAGTTTATGGGATTAATTGATTTTTCCTCTAGTGAATTTCAAGTTCTTTTCCATAGTCAGAATTAACAAAATTTTGCCTGCCGATCTTATATGCAGGCTCTAATTGATGCTATGTAAAATGGTCTTAATTAAAACAGCCACTATGAACACATATGTAAAAGCATATGCTAGTAAAAACATAGATATTATATGTAAGTATTTTCTCTGACATAAATTATGGACATTTTATCCTTTGGGGGGGTCTCCTTTTAAATGCTCTGAGTGACTTTTCTCTTATTTACATCCTTTAAAACATGGCTTTCCACCAGTTCCAGCCTTTGTAAACGAACGTTTCTATTACATAAGCCCGTCAAAATGTTATCATTTTAAAAATTTTAAGTTCATTTGTTATTTGACAAGACAGGTGGAAAAAATTATTTGATGTAGAATAAATGCCTGATAAATATATGGGTGTTGAATATAAGTGTGTTAGATTGAATTTGAAATGTTTCTCATCATGTATGACAGTGACCAAATCACTTCTGTGCTCTATGGCATCATTCCCATCAACAAGGGATAAATCAGACAAGCTGTTGCCTCATTGTCAAGTCAGTTCTTTTGAAATTTGAAATTTCAAGTCTTTTAAAATTCTATGCAATGCACATTTCTAGATCCTAAAAAAATGAAAATCAGAACCTAATCACATCTTAGTACACTTTTTATTCACTTCTTTTTGTATTTGTGTCTTCCTTCATCCCTTATGATTCTTTTTTAAATTAATTAATTTATTTGTTGTAATTTGTTATACATGACAGCAAAATGCATTTCAATTCATAGTATACAAATGGAGCACAATTTTTCATTTCTCTGGTTGTACATAAAGTAGAGTGACACCATTCATTTCTTCATACATGTACCTAGGGTAATGATGTCCATCTCCTTCTACTATCTTTCCTACACCCGGTCGGTCTCTCTCCGTTTCCCCCTCCCTCCCCTTTGCCCTATCCAAAGTTCTTCCATTTCTCCCATGCTCCCTCCCTTCCCCCATTATAGATCAGCATTCACTTATCAGAGAAAACATTCAGTCTTTGGTTTTGGGGGGATTGGCTAGCTAGCATAATATTCTCCAACTCTATCCATTTACCTGCAAATGCCATGATTTTATTCTCTTTTCATGCTGAGTAATATTCCATTATGTGTGTGTGTGTGTGTGTGTGACACACACACATATATCACAGTTTCTGTATCTATTTATCTATTGCAGGGCATTAGGTTGGTTCCACAATTTAGCTATTGTGAATTGTGCTGCTATAAACATTGATGTGGCTGTGTCCCTGTAGTATGCTGTTTTTAAGTCCTTTGTGTATCAACTAAGGAGTGGGATAGCTGGGTCAAATGGTGGTTCCATTCCAAGTTTTCTAAGGAATCTCCATACTGCTTTCCAGATTGGTTGCACCAATTTGCAGTCCCACCAGCAATGTGTGAATGTGCCTTTTGTCCACATCCTTGCCAACAATTATTGTTGCTTGTTTTCTTAATAACTGCCATTCTGACTGAAGTGAGATGAAATCTTAGAATAGTTTTGATTTGCATTTCTCCAATTACTAGAGATGTTGAACATTTTTTCATATATTTGTTGATTGATTGTATATCTTTTTCTGAGAAGTATCTGTTCAATTCCTTAGCCCAATTTTAAAATTATTTTTTTTTAAATATTTTTTGGTTGTAGATGGACACAATACTTTTATTTTATTTCTTTATTTTTAATGTGGTGCCAGGGATCGAAACCAGTGCCTCACACATGCTAGGCAAGTGCTCTACCACTGAGTCACAACCCTGGTCCCCCTTAGCCAATTTATTGATTGTGTTATTTGTTTCTTTGGTGTTAAGTGTTTTGAGTTCTTTATATATTCTAGAGATTAGTGCTCTATTTGATGTGTGTGTGGTAAAAATTTGCTCCCATTCTGTAGGCTCTCTCTTTACCTCACTGATTGATTCTTTTGCTAAGAAGAAGCTTCTCAGTTTGAATCCATTCCATTTATTGACTCTTGATTTTATTTCTTTCACTTTGGGAGTCTTGTTAAGCAAGTCAGGGCCTAATCCAACATGGTGAAGATTTGGGCCTACTTTTTCTCCTATTAGGTGCAGGGTCTCTGGTCTAATTCCTAGGTCTTTGATCCACTTTGAGTTGAGTTTTGTGTGTGGTGAGAGATAGGGGCTTAATTTCATTTTGCTGCATGTGGATTTCCAATTTTCCAAGCACCATTTTTTGAAGAGGCTATCTTTTCTCCAATATATGTTTTGGGCACCTTTGTCTAGTATGAGATAACTGTAATTATGTGTGTTAGTCTTTGTGTCTTCTATTCTTCATAACTCTACCAGTCTATTTTGGTGCCAGTATCATACTGGTTTTGTTACTGTTGCTCTGTAGGATAGTTTAAGGCCTGGTATAACGATGCCACCTGCTTAACTCTTCTTGCTAAAGATTGCCTTTGATATTCTGGGTCTCTTTGCAGATTGGTTGGTTGAATTTCATGACTGCTTTTTCTATTCCTATGAGGAATGTCATTGGGATTTTGATTGGAATTGCATTAAATCTGTATAGTGCTTTTGGTAGTACAGTCATTTTGACAATATTAATTTTGCCTATCCAAGAAGAAAGGAGATCTTTCCATCTTCTAAGGTCTTCTTTAATTTCTTTCTTTAGCGTTCTGTAGTTTTCATTGTAGAGGTCTTTCACCACTTTCATCAAGTTGATTTCCCCAATTTTTTTTTGAGTCTATTGTAAAGGGGGTAGTTTTCCTAATTTGTCTTTCAGAGGATTCATCACTGATGTATAGAAATGCATTTGATTTATGGGTGTTGATTTTATATCCTGCTACTTTGCTGAATTCATTTATTAGTCCTAGACGTTTTCTGGCAGAATTTTTCAGATCCTCGAAGTATAGAATCATGTCTTTGGCAAATAGTGATAGTTTGAGTTCTTCTTTTTCTATTTGTATCTTTTAATTTCTTTCATCTGTCTAATTGCTCTGGCTAGAGTTTCAAGGACTACATTAAATAGAAGTGGTGAAAGAGGGCATCACTGTCTTGTTCCAGTTTTTAGAGGGAATGCTTTCAATTTTTCTCCATTTAGAATGATGTTGGCCTTGGGCTTAGCATAGAAAGCTTTTAAAATGTTGAAATATGTTCCTATTATCCCTAATTTTTCTAATGTTTTGAACATGAAGGGGTGCTGTATTTTGTCTAATGCTTTCTCTGCATTTATTGAGATGATCGTATGATTCTTATCTTTAAGTCTATTGATGTGATGAATTACATTTATTGACTTCCATATACTGAACCAATCTTGCATCCCTGGGATGAACCCCACTTGATCATGGTGCACTATGTTTTTAATATGTTTTTGTATTACATTTGCTGGAATTTTATTGAGAATTTTTCCATCTATGCTCATTAGAGATATTGGTCTGAAGTTTTCTTTCCTTAGTGTGTCTTTATCTGGTTTTGGAATCAGGGTGAAATTGGTCTCATAGAACGAGTTTGGAAGTATTCCCTCTTTTTCTATTTCATGGAATAATTTGAGGAGTACTGGTATTCTTTGGAGGTCTTGTAGAAATCGGCTGTGAATCTATCTGCTTCTGGGCTTTTCTTGGTTGGTAGGCTTTTTTATTTTCTTAAAGACATATATATATATATATATATATATATATATATATAGAGAGAGAGAGAGAGAGAGAGAGAGAATTTTTTAATATTTTAGTTCTCGGCAGACACAACATCTTTGTTTGTATGTGGTGCTGAGGATCAAACGTGGGCCGCACACATGCCAGGTGAGCGCGCTACCGCTTGAGCCACATCCCCAGCCCGGTTGATAGGCTTTTGATGGCATCTTCTGTTTCATTGCTTGAAAGTTATCTGTTCAACTTGTGTATATCGTTCTGATTCAGTTTGGGTAAATCATTTGACTCTAGAAATTTGTCAATGTCTTTGATATTTTCTATTTTATTGGTGTGCAAATTTTCAAAATAGTGTCTAATTATCTTCTGTATTTCTGTAGTGTCCTTTTTCGTCATGGATTTTAGTAATTTTGAGTTTTCTCTCTCCTTCTCTTCGTTAGCATGGCGAAGAATTTATCAATTTTATTTATTCTTTCAAATAACCAACTTCGTTTTGTCAGTTTTTTTCAATTGTTTCTTTTGTTTCAATTATTGATTTCAGCTCTGATTTTAATTATTTCCTGTCTTCTACTACTTTTGGTGTTGATTTGTTCTTCTTTTTCTAGGGCTTTGAGTTATAATGTTAGGTCATTTATTTGTTGACTTTTTCTTCTTTTAAGGAATGAATTCCATGCAGTGACCTTTCCTCTTAGTAGTGCCTTCATAGTGTCCCAGAGATTTTGATATGTTGTATCAGTGTTCTCATTTACCTCTAAGAATTGTTAATCTCTTCTCTTATATCTTCTACATTCCATTATTATTCAATAGCATATTATTTAGTCTCCAGGTGGTAGATTAGCTTCTATTTTTATCATTGATATCTAATTTCATTTCACTGTGATCTGATAGAATGCAGGGTAGTATCTCTACTTTTTTGTATTTGCTAAGAGTTGATTTGTGGCATAATATATGGCCTGTTTTAGAGAAGGATCCATGTGCTGCTGAGAAGAAAATGTATTTACTCGTTGATGAATGAAATATTTTATATGTTTGTTAATTTTATAAATTTTATATGTCTGTTAAGTCTAATTATTGACTATATTATTGAGTTCTGTAGTTTCTTTGTTTAGCTTTTGTTTGGAAGATCTATACAGTGGTGAAAGAGGTGTGTTAAAGTCACCCAGTATTATTGTGTTGTTGTCTATTTGACTCTTGAACTTGAGAAGAGTCTGTATGATGAACATAGATGCTCCATTGTTTGGGACATATATATATTTATAATTGTATATCTTGTTGATGTATGGTTCCCTTAAGCAGTATGAAATGTCTTTCATTATCTCTCTTAAGTAACTTTAGCTTGAAGTCTACTTTATTTGATGTGAGAATATAAAACTCTGCTTGTTTACACAGTCCATGTGAGTGACATGTTTTGTCCCAACCTTTCACCTTCAGTCTGTGAATGTCTTTTCCTATGAGATGAAACCCAAGCATACTGTTGGGTCTTTTTTTTTAAATCTCATTTGCCAGTCCATCTCTTTTGATTGATGAGTTCAGGCCATTAACATTCAGGGTTATTATTGAGACATGGTTTGTATTCCTGGTTATTTTGGTTTATTTTTGGTTTTTAACTTGACTTGGTTTCTCCTTTGATTGGTTTTTCCTTTAGTGTGATACTTCCCTTTGCTGATTTTCATTGTTGTTTTTTATTTCCTCCTAATGGAATATTTTGCTGAGGATGTTCTATAGTGCAGACTTTCTTGCTATAAATTCTTTTAACTTTGGTTTATCATGGAAGGTTTTTGTCATCAAATCTGAAGCTTAATTTTGCTGGAGATGAGATTCTTGGTTGGCATCCACTTTCTTTCAGAACGTGGTATATGTTATTCCAGGATCTTCTAGATTTGAGGGTCTGGGTTGAGAAATCTGAAGAGATCCTAATTGGGTTCCCCCTATATGTAATCTGATTCCTTTCACTTGTTGGTTTTAAAATTCTCTCTTTATTCTGTATGCTAGGCATTTTCATTATAATGTGCCTTGGTGTAGATCTGTTGTGATTTTGTACTTTTGATATCCTGTAAGCCTCTCATATTTAAAAATACAGATCGCTCCACGAATTTGCATGCCATCCTTGTGCAGAGGCCATGCTAACCTTCTCTGTATTGTTCCAATTTTAGTATATGTGCTGCTGAAGAGAGCACTTCAATGTGCTTTCTGAAAAAAAAAAAAAAAAACAGTCCTGGGGTACTCTGAGTCTTTTCCATCTTTGGGTTTCACTCTGCATCCCCATCAGGATCAGACTTTCCAATCTGTCCAACAACATAGCTTCCAGGGTACTTTTGAAGTCCCCAGCTAGGATCAGACCTGTAAGTCTGTTCCAAATTGTCTGCAAATTGTCAATCATATGAGCGTTTCCGGCCCCATTATGCAGTTTTCAGGGTGTTTGATAGCTCCTACCTAGGTTTCAAGAAAAGAAATAAGAAAAAACCCTAAAAATAACATTCCTAAGATCTCAAGTAATCTAGGTACATTAAATAATTTGCAATTTCTTGTTATTTAAAATAATAGAGAGGACACAAAACCCTGTAAGGAGCTTAGAGGCACTTTGGGATAGGATAAAGTCAGATAAGTTTTAATTAGAAATCTGTTCATATAATAGGGGTCCACTTTGTTTTGAACATAATGCTCACTGTTCTGACAACTGTTACTTATTTAAAAGCTGACTCCCCCTATTCCTAAGTAAGGGGGAAGTGACATTAGCTATTTCCCATTTTCCACCTTCGGATGAGGTATCTGTCCTTTGGCTCACTGACCATAGGAATGGGATCATGCCTGCACACCTAAGAAACTGTTCTCTCTCAAGGCCACACATAAATCATGACCAGGGCACAGCTTTGCACCACCTTTTTAGTCCCCTGTCTCCCCAACAGTGAGAATGATACTCCCTAGTATTGAATAACTTAGCTGGGGAACTTAAAGTGAGACTGCAAAGAAAGTTGAGAAAAGGGAGTGAGGAAAGACAGGCCAACAACAAGATATTCCTTCAGTTTTAGCTGAAACTTGGGGTCAAGAGATTTATGGCACAAGCATAGAGTTGGATTTGCCACTAAGTGTATTGGGTCTAAATGTGGTGTTTAGTGGGGAGTAGTTTCCTTGATTGTTACATCAAGGCCTTTAACAATGTGTTTTGGGTGAACACCACGTTAGGCAAAACAAAGGGATGCTCAAGCTGGGAGACAATCTCTCATATTCGTTTTAGGAAGCAATTCAAGTTCCCTTTGACTCAGGAAAGGGATACATTGGCCTAAGGGACTCTCCTATCTTCAGTATTTTTATAAACAAGTACTCATCTTCTTAAGGGACAAACAGACTTTTGACCAAGGAAAGGAAGAAGAGAAAGAATAAGAACATCACCTGTTTAAGTCCCACAGAAGCTAAGAAACCTATATGATGCCCACTGTGCAGCATAAGAGCAAGAAAGGGCTTTAAGAGGATCACTAAGCTCCTTTGCAGTTTTAAAGTTCAAAGATTTACTAGATCCCTAGGACCACATCAGCCGCCACCTTATTGACATTTGAATCTACTGGGCATGGAGCTTTCCCAGCCATCTAAGAAGTGGGGGAGCCCAGGACAAATGAGGCATATGGAGATTGTGCTCTCTGGTCTTTGAAAGTAGAAACAGAGGGAGGGGGAGAGAGAGAGAGAGGGAGGAAGGGAGGAAGGGAGGAAGGGAAGGAGGGAGAGGCAGATAGAAATAGGTTACAGGTACAGGAACTAAGCGAATAAGTCATAGTCAAGACACTTACCAAAGTTGATGCCTCTGAAGCCCCATCCTCAGGGGCCAAGAGATGTCACAGAAGAGATGTCTCTGAAGAAGGGTAGGAGGAGTTTCTAGAGAGGGGGAACTCAACTCAAGACCAATGGGGTACTTGGCATACATGATAGAAAAGATTCTCAGCACAAGCCAGACAAAGGCATAGACAGAAGTTTTTTTAGGAAGGTAGTACTCATTCAAAGGACAATGTGGCTGTCTCAAGAGTGAGAAGCAGCCCAAACTCAGACAAGGGGCCCAATATTTATAGAAGAGCTATATCAGGTGCCAAACTGGAGGTGGATGTAGGATGGAACCACACAATTTCAGTTTTCCTGTGCTTGTGTATTTCCCTCATTTTATAAGGGTGTGGGCCAAGGTTTACAACTGTGTTTTCTGCAGCTCAGTGGCTTGACTCTGCATTTCAATGGCTTGAGGGTATTTCCCTTAAAATTCCATATTTCTCTATATATATCCTAAATCCCTATCTTAAGGAGGTAAGGCAGGAAGATCACAAGTTCAAAACCAGTCTCAGCAAATTAAGTGAGACTCTAAGCAACTTAGTGATTCCCTGCCAAAAAAAATAAAACAGAGCTGGGCTCAGTGGTACACTCCTATAATCCCAGTGACTGGGGCTTGGGAAGCTGGGGCTCCAGAGGCTGAGACAGGAGGATCTCAAGTTCAAAGCCAGTTTCAGCAAAAGCAAGGCACTAAGCAACTTAGTGAGACCCTGTCTCTAAATAAAACACAAAATAGGGCTGGGGATATAGCTCAGTGGCTGAGTGCTCCTGAGTTCAATCCTTGGTACCCAAAAAATAAATAAATATAAAACTATCTGGGGATGTGGTTCAGTGCTTAAGCACCCTGGGTTCAATTCTTGGTACTCCTCCTCCCCCCAAATTTAAAGTATCAAATTATTTATCTGTTAGAGCAGTGATTATTGTAGGAAAGTTATCACTTTATTAATTTATGTTACATGATAACTTGGCATTTTTCCCCTGTTGTTAGATAATCAGAAAACATCATGTTTCATAGCATTAATGTCAGAAACCTCTCAAGAAATTGTTTCTCATCCTCTTGAATTAAAATAATAACTAGATGATTGTCTTTAATTCTAATATCTGTAATGAAAAAAGGTGCTTTTTAATTTTATGAAGATTATACAGCTAGTTAGGGGCTAAGATCAAAGTAGAATCTTTAGGGATGGGGGATATAGCTTAGTGGTAGAGCACTTGTGTAGCATGTGTAAGGTCCTAAGTTCAATCCCAAGCACTACAAAAATAAAAATAAAAAAGGATTAAATTACTCAGCTTGCTAATTAGGTATCTTTAGAGATAGACAGGACTTAGCATATTTATTGGAGAATAGCTTTCATGCCTCAGGGTGCTTTTCAGTTGCTATTGCCACTTTTATTGTAGGTCACTGAAGACATGGAAGCACCCACCTGACCCCCTCCCATGATGTCAATACTATTCTCATTCAGGTGACAACTAATGGATGGGCAGTGGCCTCACATATATTTGAAAGCAGCACCAATGTCTGAATTAGATCTTCCTCCCCCAAGCCCTAAGTTAATGGAACTAGTCAGGTTTGGCATGAAAAGCTGTCATTTACAATGCAGAGTATGTCATTAATTAAACTTGAAGTATTCTCACCCATCCCATTTAATACTATGTAGTTAAATAATAGTGAAGATTGGAAACAAAATCAAACTAGCATTGTGATATTTATATAGGAGACAATTTCCTTATCTTAAAAGTTTTCTTTATTTTTAAGGAGAAGTCATTTAACCTGAAATTGTAAATATACTTTAGTTATCACATTTAAGCAATTTTCTAATAGATTCACAGTCTCCCCCACTAGAAACAACAGGAAAAACATGCAGAAAACTTCAGAACAGATTGGAAAGCTTGCAAACCCTGGTAGAAGATTTGCAGCTGAAGAACCAAGGTATATTGCTTATTTTGGGAGAGTTCTTGTTCCTAAGAGTACTTACCTTCACTAGGTATGGTGACACACACCTGTAATCCCAGCAGCTCATGAGGCTAAGACAGGAGGATCACAAGTTTGAAGCCAGACTCAGCAATTTAATGAGACCCTAAGCATCTTAGTAAAACCCTGTCTCAAAATAAAAAATAAATAAAGGACCAAGGATGTAACTCATTGGTTAAGCACCCCTGGGTATAAATCTCTGGTTTAAAAAAAAAAAAAAAAAAGAATCTTTGCCTTCCCTTCAGATTAATTCTCCTAGCTATAGAGCCATTAAAAGGTATTGAATTAGCAATTTAGAAACTTTATTCAACATTTGAGCATCTCAGCCATGACCAACCCCTACATTAATTGTCTGATCTTGGTCCTGCTCCACCCTACTGTTATCTGATAGGGATGACAATTCTGCTGACCAACCCTCAATAGGGTTGAGAGGTTTTTCATGTGAACTTTCCCATACACTGTCCTTCTTGTCTATTTTTTCTATAAACAGACACTTGTATAATGGTAGCCAAAACAGAATTAGAGTTCATAGCCAGAAAACAAAATAATGTTATTTAGCCAACACATAATTTAAATTAGTTTAGAGCTATAAGAGACTATGTCACCCAATGAATGAATCACAAAATAAAAAGTTAATCCACTTGTAAAAATCTAAAGCCATTTGAATGAGAAACTACTACAATCTGCAGATGATGGGCAGCTCTTGCTAAATACCATGGATATGGGAGAACTATCATGTTTCATGCTTTTCTGTTTCATAACTCTACCTTTCAAAAAATATGCTCCATTGCAAATTTTCACAATTTCTTAATTCTATACTGTTAAAAAGTGAGTCTTTATAGAAGCACATAATTTAAAACCTAAGTAGATTTTCTTATTCTAACTTTGTTTTATCAACATTTTCAGCAATGTCTTCAATGATCAGAAATCAAGAAAAGAGGATACAGAAAGTGAAAGACCAGGAAAAAATGTTACTGAAATGACACATTGCTTGCCTATTCTTTACAGAGGGATGATGCCCAATTAATTGTGCTGTTACTTTAATTAGTGCCCTGTGTGCTTTTTTTCTTTTTATGTGAAAATTTAATAAAAGATACCTGTCCTGTAAAAATCTACTTTGAATCAAACTATTTTTGAGTGCTCTCACAGGAAAACTTCAGACAATACTAGCTATATTTGAAAGTATTCATATATTATGACGTGTTCATTTGTGCTAGTTCCAGTGTACTGGAATAACTGTGTGTTTTGTTATCTTTACTGGCTCTAAGACATTAGGTTTTTTTTTTTTTTTTTTTTCAGCTTAAAAAATGCCTGGGGTAAAATGTGATTTCATGTGGAAATGAAGTGGCATAATGCCAAGGACAGGACAAACTCCAGCAGGGCCTTCTTTTGTGACTCTGAACTCACTGTTTGTCCTGTCAATATAAGTGAAGGTAATCAGATAGCAAAACTTTGGGGCCCTTAGTCAAAACTTTCAGAAGTCTTTATTAATTACCAAAGAAAGAAAATATTTTTGTTACTCTTCATCAAGTGAGTAGAAACTTCTAGGTTGAAATAATTCAGTCTTGCTTTAATTAGAATTGAATAAATTAGGAGGGTTTGCTTGTGTACCAAATACAATAAGACAAGAAGAACAGAAATAAACATGTTTCATTTGTGCCAAAACATCAGGGACAACTTGGCAGAAGGCTAACTGTTCAAAAAGCTGTGCTCCTGTTTCCCCATAGAGAACAGTTATCTAGCAGACAGTCTATTTTCCAGTATTTACCTCCTTCACATCTAGTTGTGGTCACCTGACCAGCTCTCACTAATAGAATGGAAAGTGGGAAGAATACTATGTGGCACTTTCAAGCAAAAAGTGTTAATATGCATTTTCTTCCCACAGCTGGATGCAGAGGACGGGAAGAGTCCTCATGGATATTAGCACCATAGGGCAAAAGGGAGCCTGGGTGATTTACTCTGCAAGGAGGAGAGCAGCCGTGCTGCTGAGACCCATTAACTGGTACAGGGACAAGAACTGGGCATCTGGTGTTGCTGCCTTCCATGATAGCCTGGGAACACAGCTTGCTGGGTCCAACAAATGGGCTAAGGACGCGCATGCTCTCAAAACCCTATTGCCACTCTCAATGCAAATAGGCTGAGGAGGACGCACATGCTCTCAAAACCCTATTGCCACATCCCATTTTAAATGATTTTTTAAAACAAAGTTTAATAGTCTATGTTAATCTCTTAAGTCTGTTGGCTTTAGTGAAAGATTTTTATTTCATCAGATAATAAAATGGCTGACAGAATTCTAAAAATATTTTTATTTAAAGTGTTTTACCTTTAATTTTACCTTATAGGAATGCTTGATTATGTGCAATAATGATAAATGCCTTCTGCAGACCTCACTGGTATTATACAAAATTTGTTATCAAGTATGTAAGCAGTATATATGAATTTAACATACAGTACTGTGAGCCCCAAACTGTCAAACAGCTCTGTTTAGCACTTTCTAATGCTACTTTCTGTTGGGTTTATGTTTTTTTCAGCAAAGAGTTTTACTAGGATTATTGTTTAACCAATAGATGTTACACTTACTAGAAGTCATTTTAACATATAAGAATTCATTTTCAAGTACAGGCATGCTGAATTTCCCTCCAAGCAAAAGTTTTAAAAGAAATATTTTAAACTTTTTCTCCAAAGAGAGGAGAAAAACAGACTCTTCATACTTAATTTGATTTTTTTAAATGTGTCTCTTATTAGTTGAAGAAAATATTAGTATTTTATTTTACATGTATGCTATTATGGTACTAAGAATTAGACAAGTAATTCAGACATTTAATAAGGATATTAAAACTCAAATTTTATTCTTTATTCAGATACAATAACTTAAAGCTTAAATGTTTCCTTTCAGAGCAAAGATGTACTTTTGTCTCACTGACCTGGGTAAAATTTGTCACCTGAGATACTACTGGGATGAAAGGAGTGGGAAGGGGGTGAGGGATGGAAACAGTTGCAATGGGAAAGTCCATCTGTTGAGACCTGGTGAGAGAGGGCAGCACTGAGCAGGGAGATGGTCCTAAGGGGCTGCCAGGGTAAGTGATGGGTCAGCCAGGCTGAACCTGGACCTCCTGGTCCTCTAGGAGGTATCCCTCACCTAAGGCCCCCTCACTCATCCAGCATCTGAACTTCATTTATATTCCCTTTCTCACGGGGATGTTCCCATGCCTGACTTCCTTGAGGGTAGACTCTGATCATTAAGACAAAGAACTCAAATCCACACCTGGCAGGCAAAAATCAGACAAAAACCCTGGGGAGTCTCAGAACTTTACCTCAGATCTTTACTAATTACACATAGTGACCAGACATTTTTCTGGTCACAATTCCATATGGAGTTAACTATTTTAAATGTAAAATGTGTGAAGAGAGTTTCTTCAGCTGTTTCCAAAGAGACTCGTTTATTGCCTTGGTCTCCAGAGCGCCTGTAAAAGCTCAAGCTTGAATCAGTGGAGCTGGTTAG
The DNA here is from genome assembly GCF_048772815.1 of Callospermophilus lateralis. Taxonomy (NCBI): domain Eukaryota; kingdom Metazoa; phylum Chordata; class Mammalia; order Rodentia; family Sciuridae; genus Callospermophilus; species Callospermophilus lateralis. The sequence goes on along the minus strand of NC_135312.1, from coordinate 58,040,194 downwards.
TGTCTGTGCTTCCTGACCACAGTCCACACCTGAAGTTTAGCTAAGTCAACCCCCACCCCAAGGCCAAGCCCCAAGGTAATGATTTATCAGCACAGGTCAGTCAACCCAAGCCACAGGAGAAAAAAAATCCATGCTCACTGGAAACATTATCTGCATATATATATTTCTGACATCAGACAAAAGCCACTAGCGAATTCAAAACAGCTCTGATGGCTAAATTTGGAGTCACGCTGCCTTTAATTTAAATTATTCAGAGTGCTCCATAGCCTCAGCCTTTTCTACATTCTGCTACAGCCTGTTATTTGGCAGGCAGAATCAGTGAATCCCCCACAAGCCCTGAACCACTTTATCCTCATGACCAGTCTCTAAGAGTCTATTGCTGCATTCTTCCCAGCGAGTAACTCCCCCGTTCTCTACCAACACAAACTTCCACTCCACCACTGTATCTGCTGGCAGGAAGACAGAATGAGACCAAAACCCATCCTGGTGATAGTGGAGAGGGATGTAAGTATTCCATCTCCCAAGATTCTCGTGGTCTCCAGTTATTGCGATGAATTGACTATCAGTGCCCGTGATGTAATGCACCTGAAACCTGATGTTAACTTGCCGAGACTCTGAAGCCATTGTTGCGACCTTTTTTGTTTTCCCATTCACTTCCCAACCTCTTGCCTCCACACGAGTGCTTCTGCCACTGTCCATTGAGGCCTCAAGACTGCCACCCAAACCCACATCTCCCCAAGATGAGTGCCTAGACACCATTTCCCAGTCCTCATGGTCAGTGAGGTCCTGACTGTTCAACTGTGCAAGACTCACTTCTGTAGCTCTGTCCATGAGCAGGTTGCTAGAAGGCAACTTCTCTGCAGATGATGTAGCTGCTTTAGTGGGTGTGTCATGTTCTTTTTGGAATTTCTGTTCTCCTCTGTGAGATTCAAGGCTTTTATTTCTTGAAACTTGAGAGTAACCCCTGGAGTTAGCAATCTCAGAGGTAGCTAGAGACTGTGTGTCTGGGATCTGTCTAGCAGGAACATGCTGTCTTGCACTGTCCCAGCATTCTCCAGAAGGATTCTGTGGTCTCTGTAATACTTCCTGTAGGTTACCAAGACCTTTGGTCTCAGAAATCAAATGTCCATTGCTTTCTTGAAGATGCTCTAAGGAACAAAAGGAAAAATGTACCGTGTTAGGCAGTTCACAAAAGAAAGACTGAGAATAGAGACTGTTATTGAAGGCTTTACTATAACTCTGCAGTTCACCAAGTCTCTTAAAATCTAGTACGTATTTATCTGTTGTGTTCCCAGCATTGTGTTCTATGAATATACATGTCTATCTCACAATAAAAGGCACATCCAGGAGCATCAGTGAGAGAGCAGAAGACTCTAAATGAGGTGGCAAGTTGTAAAGGCAGAAGTGTAAACCTGTCCTCAGCCTGGCACAGTCCTGTCAGAGCTGGCATGCAACCAAGTCAAGTTGTTTGGCTCCTATCATCAAAAATGCTGTCCAAGGGCTGAGCTATAGCTCAGTGGTAGAGTATATGCTTCATACGTGCAAGGGCGGGCACACGGACACACACACACACACACACACACACTGCCCTCATATGGTGGGCAGATCAGGAGTCATTACTAAGGGAACAGCAAGGGCAGTGCATGATTGGTCAAGGTAAGAGATGAGGTGAACTGTCAGTTGGGGTGAGCTAGTTTCTCCTTGCCAGTGCCAAAAGTACTTCTTTAGTGGAAAAAAAAAAATCTTTTTGCAGCCCCTTCCACTGTACATACTTAAAAAAAAAGTTCTTAAAACTACACAAATCAAATCTCCTAAAGAATTTCCATCTTGGCCATCTTGTTGGTAATCCAAATAGTTCCTTACAAGACCAAAATCTTCAAAATCACACAATCAGCCCAAGTGGTGTATTTCAGGGGAAAGGGAAGGGCAATCTGGTTTCATTTTACCTCTTTTTTTCCCCCCAGTGGTGGGGTTGGAAATGAGATGTCAACAAATATTACTCTGAATTTGCAATTTTTCTACCTAAAACATGAGGCTGACCTTTAGGGGAAAAAAGGTAATCCCAAACTGATGGCAGGAAAGGCACAGCAGAATTTTTTGTAGTTACAAATGAACACGCCACTAAAAATAAAGTTCGCAGATGTCATTTTCACCATCAGGCTGCTGTCCAGGACAGGCTGTTTGCCAGGGGAGGGCACTGGAAGGTGGGTTTTGTGCCAGTGCTCGCTCTTTGACTATCTTCTCTAAAACACATAGGTTTGAACCTAGATGTCGATTCTACTCATCAGAGTTGGGTCCCCTGTTAAGAGTGCCTTCCGAGGAGGATTATTAGATCACCCTCCGCTGTTCTAGAGGGCCGCGTGTGAGGGTTGGTAATTCTGAAATGGGCTCAGGGCTTCAGCTGCAGCGTTCCTGGCTGGAATCCAAGCTGAACTTTGCCTCCCTGTAGAAGCGTCCAGATAGCAGGAGGGGCTCACGGCGCATCTCTAGTGTGGGGTGAGAGGGCGTGGGGCTACGGGACTGGGCTCAGAAAAAGTCCCTGCTCAGCCAGAAATTTAATAGGGTTGTGGGATGCCCCCCAAACCTAAGACTGCCTTTCCGAAAAGCCGGGAAACGGCAACGCAACAGCAGCCACCCACACTGCACCAAGCGCGGTCAAGCTAAGGGGCCAGTCCCCGCTGGAGCGGCCAGGACCGGGCTCTTGGGCGGGCGCCGAGGGCAGAGACTCTGCGGGGCGCGGCCCTGGGAGGATAGGGTAGGGTATCTCCAAGACTTCCTTGGAGGGTGAGGAACGTGTTTGGGCCTTGGAGAAAGGCGACGTGGGAAGGGTCCAGGCCCTTGCAGGGAAAGCTCCTCCGCCCAGATCGGCCGCTAGTAAAGCTTCAGGTGGGTTTCTTCCCTCCCTTGATGAACTTCACAACACCTGGTAGACACGCCCTGGAGACGCGCGGAGAAAAAAACAATACCTGGTTTGATGACCACCTCCTGCTTGTAAGGTCCGGGGCTCAATCCACCGGGGCCAGCACCCTGGTCGCTTCCAGGAGCCGCAATATCGGCGTCCTTATGCTGCTCGGTGCCCCGGTCCTTCCCGTTGTCCCCGGGGTCGCCCCGCAGCAGCCAAACGAAAAGCGCTCCTGCCAGACCCCCTCCGACCAGCAGGGCTGACCAGACGGAGCCCATGACTGAGAGGCTGCGGCCGCGGGAGACGACGAGAACCTGGACTAAGGCTCAGATCTCGCAGGCAGAGCCACACCCACTCCGCCCGCTCCAGCCTTTTACGGTTTCTGCGGCGGGCGCTCCCGAGCCGAGCCCAGCCCTCCGCGACTGAGACTCAACTTTCCCTGCCCCGCCCACTTCCCGCCCCCGAGCCGCGGCCCCCGGCTGCAGCGGGGCTGGGACTCGAGCGCAAGCCGCACTCAACACTTTTTTCTTGGTTCTTCCAGTCACCCGCTGCAAAGAGCGCGTGGTGCAGCATTCCGCTTATGTCCCGCGCGCGTAAAGAGCTCAAAAGCGCACAATATTGCGCGCGCTCCTGGGTCCTGCCCCACACCCTTCTTTCTCTCGAGGCCGTCGGCGAGGTCCTGTCCAGCCTCGCGCTCCGACGGGAATCTCGTTTCCCCTCCCCTTGACAAACAGCGCAGCCAGCCCGAGGCCAACAGCTTCCAGGAACTTGAGGCTCAAGAGGCCGCTAGGCGTCGGTGACGCGCGGTCCAGGGCCAGCTCCGGAGAGGACGTGCGTTCGAACGAGGGGCGGGGCGGTGAGTAGGCAGATGCAGTGCCCAAAACCTGCGAAACCCTATGGAAGCTCCATTGGGTAACCAATTACTTGCGCTTAGCCTCCCTAAGCCTTTGCCTCATCATCTATAAAATAGAAGGATAGAACTGACAACGCGCACATCTATAAATGCCAAGTATTTCAACCACCTCTTCTCATCGCGTCTTCCTTGAACTGTGTGAATTGTTGCTGTGAATTGTGCGCCCACCTATCTGGACTGGATAGTGTCCAGGCACAAGCTCCTATACATAAATTTATTAGTAAAAATAGCAGTTCCCTATTAAGCGCTGTTTGTATTCCAAGTGTTTTATATATGTGTTTATTTAATCCTCCGAAAACAATAGCAACCCTGAAAGCTAAGAAGTATACACTACCCTGCCCCCAAATTCCACATCCTCTGCAAATGTAATGACTTTACAAACTTACTTTCAAGTTGAACATCCCCCACCTTTGTGTCTGAGTCAAATCCAACTGCTGAAGGCCACAGATGGCAAATATCCACCTTGGAGTAATTAACATGCCTCCTTAGAGTAGGACAAATGATTCCAATGTACCCCTTGCTGGGAACAAACAACTTCTGACAGGAAGCTCCTAGAGGGTTGGCTCAGCCTTCCTGCAGGTGGCAAATTCTACTATTATACAGTTAGAACACACACACACACACACACACACACACACACAATTATAAGGGAGGGGTGGAAGACTGGGTGATGCCTACTGGGTGTCTCCTCCTGGGTGCCTAATGGACATCTCCAACCCAGCTCACCCAGATCTGCACTCTTCAAACCTGGTACTTGCCCCACAGTTCCTAGCTCAACAACTGAAAACTATATCCTTCCTGTCACTACAGTTAAAACAAAACTACTTCAAGCCATCAGTCAGGGTGATTTTGTGTAACCAAGACTATCATGCCAGTCCTCTGCTCAAGATTCTCCTATTGCAAAAACTTTGAGGACTCTGTAGCATCTGTCCCCCATGACCTCTCAGGACTCATCTCAAACTTGTCCCCTCCAGCCACACTTACTTTTTTGCTTTACAAAGATTCTGTATGCATTTTAACACAACAGAGAACTCACCTTTTTATCACATAGGTTTCCTGTCTTCAACTAATTATGGTGTCAATGGAGGATTTGAGGGGCAAACCATATCCAAACCATAGAATTTATTATTATTATTATTATTATTATTATTATTATTATTTAGCAGGAATTGAACTCAGGGGCACTTATCCACTGAGTCACATCCCCATTATATTTTATTTAGAGACAGAGTGTCACATTGAGTTGTTTAGGGCCTCACTAAGTTGCTGAGGCTGGCTTTCAACTGGTGATCTGCCTGCCTCAGCCTCCTGAGCCGCTAGGATTACAGGCATGTGACACCACATCTGGCCCATAGCATGTATCTTTTATAATAAACCAGAAAATGTAATTAAATTGTTTCTAGCAAATCATAGAACCTAAGGAGGGAGTCATAGGAAACTCCAGTTCATAGCTGATTGGCCAGAAGTAGGAGAGGCTTGGACTTGGGATTGGTCTCCAAAGTTAGAGGAAGTCTTGAGAAATTAAGTCCTTAAACTTGTACGATCTTGGTGTTAGAATTAGCTAGTGTCCACAGAGAGTTGGAAAGTTGCTGATTGTGGAACTACCCTTTCCTCCAGTTTTGGTGACCAGAAGTGAAGTAGCAGAAAATAAACAGTACTTTTCCATTGCCTTTTTCCTTGTCATTCCCAGTGCCCTCACCCCACTCAGACCTCTCCTTCATCTGTCCAAACCACTACAGTCACTTCCCAAGTCAGCAGGGTACCTCCATCTGCTCCGGTTCTCATCCACTCCACAACTATTCCTGATTTAATCACACTCAAGTATAGTCCTGAGTAAGACAGCGCTTATCTGCCAGATTGAGTTCAATCCTGATTTTAGCCTTCAAAGTGTCCTAGGACACAGCTCCAAAGACCACTCCATGCCTTTCTCCACTAGTGGTCTGTACTCCAGCCCAACTCGGATTCTCCTGCCAGAATCTTCATCATTGATCAAAACATTTCCTGATGCCACTTCCTTCTGTGAAACTTTTCTCCAGCTAAAAATCCCTCTCCACACCCCCCATTCCTCAAATTGATGTCATTATTTTATTTGAACTCTGAACACATTGTAACTTTCTTAGAACAAAATGTGAGTTTTTTCTCCTGTAATAGTATTATTTTTGTAGTTTGTCAAATCCCTATCTTAGATCATATATTCCAAAAGGTCAATGCTTGTTCATTCTTTGTATTCCTTGGAACACCAAGCCTATCTTCTAAAGGCCTCCCTCTCGTTGTTCTTGTTTATTGAATACTTAAGATATGCATGCACAAGACTAAGTGCTTTGTGAGGATTATCTCCTGTAATGACCTTAGAGGAGTAATTCTGCCCAAGGACATTCAGATGATGAGTGACCAAGCTGGGATTTGAACCTGGTCTTCTGACGCTCTAACTACACTGAATCCTGATGGCTATTAAACTATGTTCAAATTTCAAAGCATAACTTTTAGAGGTGAGTGTGCAAATTTGGATGTGTGACATGTGATATCCTTTCTGGGAATATTCCAACATTTGTGGTGATTTCAGACACATTCTTGGTTTGTAATTCTTCTGTCTACAAGCCCTGCCTCCCTAGGGAAATGTATTTATCACCACTAGCACCTGTCCAGTGCTGTCAAACCTCAGCTCCTGGGTCCACATAACATTCAGCACAAACAAAACCTCCCTGCAAAGCAGTCATGTTGGAGCCACCCGGCTTCAGGTTTCACAGAGACATTTTCTAGCTGCAACTGTTTGCAAACCTCTGACTCATCTTAGTTCCAGAATAGACACCAAGCTGAGCTGCTATGCTAAATGACGAAACCTCTAGAAAAGGAGACTCTGTTGGAAAAACTAGCTCACTGTATAGAGAAAAAATAAAGCTGGATTACTACTTCGTGCCACATAAAATGGCAGACACAAGAAAGAATAAAGTCTTAAGTGTTAGTGGTAAAACTACAAAGCTAATAAAACTGAATGTAAGAAACTATCATTGTGACATTCCCTAACACAGGAGACAACCTTTTTTTTTTTTTGGACTTGGAATTGAAACCATGGAATTATAACCACTGAGCTACATTGCTACATACCTAGTCCTTTTTATTTTGTTTTGAGACAGGGTCTCACTAAGTTGCTGAGGGTCTTGCTAAGTTGCCCAGGCTGGCCTTAAACTTGTAAGTCACTGGGATTACGGGTGAGTGCCATCATGTTGACAGGGATGCTCTTTCTTCAGTGCCTGCAACAAGTCCTGAAACATAACAGGAACTTATGGAATGCTTGATTGGATAAAATTAACAGATATAGAAATGTTCACTCACAGGTATCCACATGAATGAAAATTAAAATAATGTTATGCCATTTTACATCCATCAGAAAGGCAAACATTAGAAAAAATGGCACTGCTTTTAGAGAAGTAAACAGGTATAAACAATCTGTAAGAATTTTATGAAATTAAGAATGCATATACCCCAGGACCCAGCAACCCCACTCCTCAACATGTGTGGGCTAGAGGCCACCTAGCTGCACGACAAAATGAAATCACTAAGTAAAACATGGTGGATGCCTATGAAGTACTGCATTACTATGTAATATTTACTGAATGGATAAATGGATTTCAGGAATGGTAAAGCTCTAGAACATATTACCAAAATTATAGCAGGTGAGTGTCCAGAGATCCTTCCTTCCTTTCACTGACTGTTATCTTGTTGAGAAAGAACGAAGTAGATTAGACAAGGTCAGAGGTAAGCAAACCAAGACGAGGACAACCTGGGGTACCTCTACCTCCTGTTTCTTGTCTTCTTTCTTTTTTCCGTATTATTCTTTAACTGTTTTCCTGATCCCACCCACATGACCATGATACCAAAAATATTATTTTCTGTTAACCTTTAACAAAAAGAAAGCTGATGGGATGCCAATACTTTATAGAGAATTTGGCTGAGAGTTTAAAGTAAAACTAGATGGAGGACCAAAAAAAAAAAAAAAAAAAGAATTTCTAGTGGAAAACCTTTACACCCTGGGCACCTGCACTGGAGGGTTTTGCCCTAGCTCTTCCCACAAAAATATGCAGCGTAGACTGTGAGGGCACCACTGCTGCTGTCCAAGGAAAGACAGGCTAAGTCACAAAGAAATGCAACAAGCCAAAGTCATTTCCAAAATGTTCAAACTCACCAATAACAAGAGGAATACAAATTAGAACAACATAGCAATTTTTGTCTAATAGGCAAAGTTGTTTTTTTTTTTTTAAAGAACACTTATATTCAACCCCCAAAAGAAGAAAAACATAGAAAGATGTTTAGAGGCAATTTATACAATACACCCAAAGCCTTAAAAACCCAAACAGAACAAACAACTTTGTAGGTATGCACACACTTGTCTGGATACCCACGTAAGTTCTCTTACACAACAATTCCACTTCTGAGTGAGTAGAAGTCAGGGTTGCTGCTATAGATCCTACACTGCACAGGACAGGGCAGTAAGATTAACCCTGCCTGAAACATGGATCTTCTATGCTGAGAAACTCTGTCCTAGAGAATCTGAGCCAAGAGGATGCACAGTGCCTCTTACGACCTAGTGACCTGGTCTCAGAATCACCCATCACCGAGATCCTCACCAAGACACATAATAATGAAGATGCCCAACATACAGAATAAGGAGAGAATCTTAAAAGCCACAAGAGAGAGGAAGCAGATTACATTTAGGGGTAAACCAATCAGGATAACTGCTGATCTTTCAACACAGACTCTGAAAGCTAGAAGATCCTGGAACAACATATTTCAAACACTGAAAGAAAAAGGGTTCCAACCAAGAATCATGTATCCAACGAAATTAAGCTTCAGGATTGAAGATGAAATAAAAATCTTCCACAATAAGCAAAAGTTAAAAGAATTTGCAGCTAGAAAACCAGCTCTTCAAAACATCCTTGGCAAAACATTACAGGAAGAGGAAATGAAAAATAACAATGAAAACCAACAACAGGAGGGAGTACAGTAAAGGAAAAACTAAGCATAGAGGAAAAACAAATCATGTTAAGTATCGTACATAACCAAATATGGCTGGAAATACAAACCATATCTCAATAGTAACCCTAAATGTTAATGGCTTAAATGCACCAATCAAAAGACATAGGCTAGTAGAATGGATTAAAAAAAAAGATCCAACAATATGCTGCCTACAGAAGACTCATCTGATAGGAAAAGACATACACAGACTGAAGGTGAAAGGTTGGGAAAAATCATATCACTCATACGGACCCCGGAAGCAAGCATGGGTGTCCATACTTGTATCAAATAAAATAGACTTCAAGCCAAAGTTAATCAAAAGGGATAAACAAGGACACTACATACTGCTCAAGGGAACCATACACCAACAAGACTTGACGATCATTAATATATATGCCCCAAACAATGGTGCAGCTATGTTCATCAAACAAACTCTTCTCAAGTTCAAGAGTCTAATAGACCACAACACAATAATCATGGGAGATTTTAACACACCTCTCTCACCAATGGACAGATCTTCCAAACAAAAGTTGAATAAAGAAACCATAGAGCTCAATAATACAATTAATAACTTAGACTTAATTGATATATACAGAATATACCACCCAACATCAAGCAGATACACTTTCTTCTCAGCAGCACATGGATCCTTCTCAAAAATAGACCATATATTATGTCACAGGGCAAATCTTAGCAATTACAAAGGAGTTGAGATACTACCATGCATTTTATCTGATCATAATGGAATGAAATTGGAAATCAATAATAAAATGAGAAAGGAAAAACCCTACATCACATGGAGATTAAACAATATGCTACTGAATGAACAAAGGGTTACAGAAGACATCAAAGAGGAAATTAAAAAATTCTTAGAGGTAAACGAAAACTCAGACACAACATATCGAAATCTTTGGGACACTATGAAAGCAGTACTAAGAGGAAAATTCATTTCATGGAGTTCATTCCTTAAAAGAAGGAAAAGCCAACAAATAAATGACCTCATACTACACCTCGAAGCCTTAGAAAAAGAAGAACAAATCAGCAGCAAATACAGTAGAAGGCAAGAAATAATTAAAATTAGAGCTGAAATCAATGAAATCGAAACAAAAGAAACAATCAAAAAAATTGACAACACTAAAAGTTGGTTCTTTGAAAAAATAAATAAGATTGATAGACCACTAGCCACGCTAACAAAGAAGAGAGAGAACCCAAATTACTAGCTTACGGGATGAAAAAGGCAACATCACAACAGACAATTCAGAAATACAGAAGATAATTAGAAATTATTTTGAAACCCTATACTCTAATAAAATAGAAGATAGTGAAGGCATCGATAAATTCCTTGAGACATATGAACTACCCAGATTGAATCAGGAAGATATAAACAACCTAAACAGATCAATATCAAGGGAGGAAATAGAAGAAGCCATCAAAAGACTACCAACCAAGAAAAGCCCAGGACCGGATGGATATACAGCAGAGTTTTACAAGAACTTTAAAGAAGAACTAATACCAATACTCCATAATCTATTTCAGGAGATAGAAAAAGAGGGAGAACTCCCAAATTCATTCTATGAGGCCAATATCACCCTGATTCCCAAACCAGAGAAGGACACCTCAAAGAAAGAAAACTACAGACCAATATCCCTAATGAATTTAGATGCAAAAATCCTCAATAAAATTCTGGCAAATCGTATACAAAAACATACCAAAAAGATTGTGCACCATGATCAAGTAGGATTCATCCCTGGGATGCAAGGCTGGTTCAATATACGGAAATCAATAAACGTTATTCACCACATCAATAGACTTAAAGATAAGAACCAAATGATCATCTCGATGGACGCAGAAAAAGCATTCGACAAAGTACAGCATCCCTTTATGTTCAAAACATTAGAAAAACTAGGGATAACAGGAACTTACCTCAAAATTATAAAAGCTATATATGCTAAGCCTCAGGCTAGCATCATTCTAAATGGAAAAAAACTGAAGGCATTCCCTCTAAAATCTGGAACAAGACAGGGATGCCCTCTCTCACCACTTCTATTCAATATAGTTCTCGAAACACTGGCCAGAGCAATTAGACAGACGAAAGAAATTAAAGGCATAAAAATAGGAAAAGAAGAACTTAAATTATCACTATTTGCAGATGATATGATCCTATACCTAGAAGACACAAAAGGGTCTACAAAGAAACTGCTAGAGCTAATAAATGAATTCAGCAAAGTGGCAGGATATAAAATCAACACGCATAAATCAAAGGCATTCCTGTATATCAGCGACAAATCTTCTGAACTGGAAATAAGGAAATCCACCCCATTCACAATATCCTCAAAAAAAATAAAATACTTGGGAATCAACCTAACAAAAGAGGTGAAAGATTTATACAATGAAAACTACAGAACCCTAAAGAGAGAAATAGAAGAAGATCTTAAAAGATGGAAAAATATACCCTGTTCATGGATAGGCAGAACTAACATCATTAAAATGGCGATATTACCAAAAGTTCTCTATAGGTTCAATGCAATGCCAATCAAAATCCCAACGGCATTTCTTGTAGAAATAGATAAAGCAATCATGAAATTCATATGGAAAAATAAAAGACCCAGAATAGCAAAAAAAATTCTAAGCAGGAAGTGTGAATCAGGAGGTGTACGATACCAGATTTCAAACTGTACTACAAAGCAATAGTAACAAAAACAGCATGGTACTGGTACCAAAACAGGCGGGTGGACCAATGGTATAGAATAGAGGACACAGAAACCAATCCACAAAATTACAACTATCTTATATTCGATAAAGGGGCTAAAAGAATGCAATGGAGGAAGGATAGCATCTTCAACAAATGGTGTTGGGAAAACTGGAAATCCATATGCAACAAAATGAAACTGAATCCCCTCCTCTCGCCATGCACCAAAGTTAACTCAAAATGGATCAAGGACCTTGATATCAAATCAGAGACTATGCATCTGATAGATGAAAAGGTTGGCTCCGATCTACATACTGTGGGGTCGGGCTCCAAATTCCTTAATAGGACACCCATAGTACAAGAGTTAATAACAAGAATCAACAAATGGGACTTACTTAAACTAAAAAGTTTTTTCTCAGCAAGAGAAACAATAAGAGAGGTAAATAGGGAGCCTACATCATGGGAACAAATTTTTACTCCTCACACTTCAGATAGAGCCCTAATATCCAGAGTATACAAAGAACTCAAAAAATTAAACAATAAGAAAACAAATAACCCAATCAACAAATGGGCCAAAGACCTGAACAGACACTTCTCAGAGGAGGACATACAATCAATCAACAAGTACATGAAAAAATGCTCACCATCTCTAGCAGTCAGAGAAATGCAAATCAAAACCACCCTAAGATACCATCTCACTCCAGTAAGATTGGCAGCCATTATGAAGTCAAACAATAACAAGTGCTGGCGAGGATGTGGGGAAAAGGGTACTCTTGTACATTGCTGGTGGGACTGCAAATTGGTGAGGCCAATATGGAAAGCAGTATGGAGATTCCTGGAAAAGCTGGAAATGGAACCACCATTTGACCCAGCTATTGCCCTTCTCGGACTATTCCCTGAAGACCTCAAAAGAGCATACTACAGGGATACTGCCACATCGATGTTCATAGCAGCACAATTCACAATAGCTAGACTGTGGAACCAACCCCGATGCCCCTCTATAGATGAATGGATTAAAAAAATGTGGCATTTATACACAATGGAGTACTACGCAGCACTAAGAAATGACAAAATCATGGAATTTGCAGGGAAATGGATGGCATTAGAGCAGATTATGCTAAGTGAAGCTAGCCAATCCCTAAAAAACAAATGCCAAATGTCTTCTTTGATATAATGAGAGCAACCAAGAACAGAGCAGGGAGGAAGAGCAGGAGGAAAAGATTAACATTAAACAGAGTCATGAAGTGGGAGGGAAAGGGAGAGAAAAGGGAAATTGCATGGAAATGGAAGGAGACCCTCATTGTTATACAAAATTACATATAAGAGGTTGTGAGGGGAATGGGAAAAAAATAAGGAGAGAAATGAATTACAGTAGATGGGGTAGAGAGAGAAGATGGGAGGGGAGGGGAGGGGGGATAGTAGAGGATAGGAAAGGTAGCAGAATACAACAGTTACTATTATGGTATTATGTAAAAATGTGGATGTGTAACCGATGTGATTCTGCAATCTTTGTAATGTTTTGAATAACCAATAAAAAATAAATAAATAAATAAATGCAAAAAAAAAAAAAAAAAAAGAATCACCCATCACCAATTTCACCACATTTAATCGTTAGAATGGAACAATTAAATCCAGCCCACATTTAAGAAGAGAATTAAGGCTGGGCATATGCCTGTAATTCCAGCAATTTGGGAGGATGAGGCAGGAGGAGGATTGCAAGTTCGAACCCCACAACAACTTAACAATACCCTGTCTCAAAATCTCAAAATTAAAAAATAAAAAATAATAAAAGGACTGGGGATGTGGTTCAGTGGTTAAGTACCCCTGGGTTCAATCCCCAGTACCAAAAAAAAAAAAAAAAAGGAGGAGGAGGAGGAGGAGGAAAAAAAAGAATAACTCCATCTTGTGACCAGAACAATCTGTCCTCTATCCACAGATTATTTACATTCCTCTCATATATGAAATGCACTTACAAAATTCCCCCCAAATCTCATTCCTTTATAGCATCACCTTAGAATCCAGAATGTTAGAATCCAAATCAGCCTTAAGTACAGATGAGACTATATAGATGTGATTCCTTAAATAGTTATTCTAGTACATTTCCCTTCAATCTGAAGACTTCTTTAGAGACAAGTTAACTGCACCCCACCACAACCACCCAGCAGACTATGGTAGCAGAAAGAGGGAAACTGGGAACCCAGAGGAGTCAATGCTCTGTAGCAACTAACTAAATAACTAACCAAGGAAGTGCTGGGGCTTCCTCCATTAGAATTGTGTCCTGCTTCTGCCTGAGAATAATTCTCCAGGACTTTGACTCCTCTGTCTGGGTTCTGTCCTGAGTCATGTGTTCTACAGTGGAATCACACATTCACAGCTAAGAGCTTCTCTCATTAGCTTTCTGTTATTTGAATTTTACAGACCCAAAGGGTTCTTTTCATTTTGTACTGTCTCTGACTCTTTTAGCCCAAGATGGCAATGTTTATGCCAATATAATTCTTTGAAAAATTCTATGGGTCTCCAGTGAATTTTATTGGGCCCATACAATTATTCAAAAGTCAAAGCCCCAAATCTCTTTAAGCTAAGCTCTTGTGCCGCAGTCTCTGGCTGGGCACAAATCACGAGCCACCACACAGCTTGTAGATTCAAACAGCAATTCTTTATTCCCGATCTCACACCGGCCTTCTACAAACACGTTCTGGGGAAATCCACGTTCTTTGCCCAAATTCACACTCCTCCAGGCTTCTGTCTCCCAAAATATACTGTCTGACCCTAAGAACTCAAGAGGAACTCAGCAGCAGGATACGCCCTATTCTAAAGGGGGAACACCCTAATCTCCTATTATGCTAAACCGCCCTATTCTAAAGGGGGAACACCCTAATCTCCTATTATGCTAAACCGGGGACACCCTAAACACGGATCCGCCCTGGTCCTTGAGCAAGGTCACCTTTCAGGAGTCCTTCCACTAGACAGCATGGGAGTAGCTGGCAAGGAAATTGTCATACCTACTTGGCTGATGGCTCCCAGCAGGTCTCCAGTGAATTTTATTGGGCCCACACAATTATTCAAAAGTCAAAGCCCCAAATCTCTTTAAGCTAAGCTCTTGCCTTCCTTGGGTTTCGGTTGAAGAACATCCTTCAGCTTCTTAGAAGCTCTGTTGTCTGATCCAAAGAATCTGTGCAGCAATCCATAGCATTTTTAGTGGGCTTTTTGTCAAAGTGACTGGGACTCTGAAGTAATGCTTTTGATCTTCCTGAGGTCTTAACAAGAGATTTAACATTCACACCCTTGGATTCATCTTTAGACCATGTTGCAGGAAGTGTCCCGGATTTGCCCTCTGCTCTAAATTTTCTTAAATTTAACATCATTGCCCATGTGTGAGATTAGTCATTTTCAAAACCATAAAATTCCAGTTCCTTTTTAGCTGTCCCATTTGCTTATCTCTTTGTGAATTTTATTATAAGCAGTGAATAGAAACTAGCATTTTCTGTAGAAAATATTCCTAGTGAGTTCATCCAGTTCATTAAGAGCATTTGCCACTTTCCATGTGTGTTGGAAAAACAAACTGCATATGTTTCCTCTGTTTTCACGCCACAATTGATAGAGAAGGCTCCTATGATCAAATGTGTGCACGTTCTCCCACACAAACCGAGCAAGCGACTCTGAACACCAGCTGTGTGTTCTCTAATTGAGTTCAGTTCTGATGCTGTCCTCCTGGAGATAGCATCAGGTCCCACAGGTTGACAGCTCAGTCTCAAGACGGTCCCCTTCCCCATTGCAGATGCCAGTCCAAGCCCCAGGTTGTTTCACCTGTGCTTTTAACTAACCCACTGTAAATTGGGTCCTTGGGCTAGACGTGTAACTCAGTGGTAGGGGGTGTGCTTAGCACATGGGAAGCTCTGGGTTTAAGCCCCAATACCAAAAATAAAAATAAAATATCATTTGAATTAATAGCTTTTCCAGATGTCTGATGGGAAGATGTAGCATTGACTGGGAAAGAGCGAATCCCTGAATTCTGAAATGAGAACATGTGGGAAGATGCAGATGGCTTCAAGTACCTTAAACTCCCAACCTAATGAACTCATCCATGCAGGACTGCTAGAGAACATAACTGGCTCTTGGACCCAGCTGCTGCCTCCCCTGGATCCTCTACCCTCACACTGAGGTCATACTGTCCATGGGCTACTCCCAGCCAGTGACTGAACATGGCACATGTACCAGGGCAGGACCTTCTGGCAAGTTCTAAGACTCCTCCTCTGGACAGCTTCAACCATGACTCCTCACTAGGCCTCCAGAACCTTTATTCACATTGTGCTATGATCCAAGATTCTTCTTATACCGATCCTCCTTCCTTCCACAGAGATCAGACCTGCATCGCAGTCTAACAGCTCTCCTTATCTTTTCGTGTTTACTTCCCTAGTGAAGTTCATGAACATCTAACCCCACCTTAACATCTGGCTTCTTGGCACAACTGAACAAATGCCATTGTCCTCACCAGAGAAATTATCTCCACATCTCTATGTGTGATGAGGTTTTCCCATCTTCCATAACAATGGAATATTCGATCTTTTTGTGGAATTAACCTTGGATTTGCTGACCTGGCTTAGCAAATCCATCCTTTTTATTCTTCACCCCAGCATCCCTCACTGCCTTGAATCTTATAAGCAACAATGTGCTGGAAACCAGTTGTACCAATTCGTAAAACCTCACTAAATTCCTGACAAAGTCTCAGGAATTTAATGAGGCCATTATTAAAACATATATATTTACAACAAAATAAATGAGTCCTTACAAAGGTAATGACTCAAAAGCTTATCACTCCCTAATTATTGAACAACTTTACATTGTTTTCTATGCGCTCTGGTTATTTATATTCATTATATTGGGTATTGGAAATATTATAGAATGGTGTGCATCTTGCACTTCTCTATGGATTTTGGAGGCCAGATTTACACTTGGTCTTAGCCAAAAGGCTGAGAAGGAATAAGGAGGTCAGATTTAGACATGCTGTTTCAGCTCATTTCTTTAGTCATCTGAGAAGCTGCCAGCTTTGAGAGCAGCATGAAGCAAGAGAAGGTTTTCTAGCCAGTCCAGGAGGCACTGCCCTCTGGGCCAGTGAAGCCAATGTGCTTTCAGCACCTGTGGCTGCTGAATGGAGCTTTGGTGTGTCCAGAAAGGAGAAGCATAGCACAGATCCTCAGGGTTTTGCAGTCAAGCCACAAACCCTCTGGCTAATAACTGTTCTCCCTTTTGAGAAACAGATGGGGGCTTCTTGCTGGGCACTAGTAAATACAGCAGTCTGATGATGACACAGTTGGTACCATGTGACAGATGCCCATGATAAACAGGGGGTTATCTGATCCACCAAGCCGTAAAGTCAGCTAACATTTCGTGTGTGTGCATGTGTGTGTGTGTGTGTGTGTGTGTGTTCATGTGCCAGACTCTGTTCTAAGAACTTCTAACATTTCTTCTAATCCTTACCACATTTCTGGGAGATAGTACTGTCTTTTTTTTTATGGTCCCTATTTTAGATGAGAAGACTAAAGCAGAAAGAGTGTGTTGGTCAGCTTTTCTTTGCTGTAAGCTAAAATACCTGATCAGAACAATTTAGAGGAGAAAGGGTTTATTTTGGTTCGGTCCACGGTCAACAGACTCCATTGCTTTGGGCCCAAGGTGAGGCAGAATGTCATGGTGGAAGGGAGGTGGTGGGAGAAAATTGCTTACTTATGGTAGCCAGGTAACAGAGAGAGGGGAGATCCAAGGAAACAAGAAATAATTGCCAAAGGCCTCCCCCCAGTGACCTCTCTCTAACAGTCATGTTTCACCTGCCTACTGTTACCACCCAGTTAGTCCTCTCAAATTATTAATCCATCAAATGGATCAACCCACTGATTAAGTTACAGTTCTCATAATCTAATCGTTTCACTTCCTATGTTAAACCAGGAGCTTCAGGGGAACACCTCATATCTAAACCAGAACAGAGGGGATAAGCAATTTGTCCAAGTTATAGTTAATAAGGGGCACACCTTGGTTAGAATCTAACCCCTAGCTCCAAGGTGCCCATGTTTCATTGCCAAACTGCATTGCATCTCATGAGCCAGTGGAAGTCTTCTGTCCTGGATGGGGTCGAGCAGACATCGAAGACAGGTGGATTGCATGATGTGTCACTCCCACCACACCACCCTTTCCTCCTCAGCCTCAGTCTGCACAGCTGTGCACTGGCCACAAGAAGACAGCTGCAACATTACAGCCCAACTCAAAGGTGGTGCTGAAGATCAGCAGGGAAGGGAAATTTTCCAGAAAGCAAATTTTAAACATTTCATCTTTCTATAGTTTAAACGTCCCCACCAAAACTCATTCTGAAATTTAACTCCCATTCTGAGGTTTTAAGAGGAAGGAAACAATCTAACTATGATATTTAGAGGTGAGACATTTGGTAGGTAGCGAAACTTCAAGGAGGCAATAAGGGTGGGGTGCTAATCCCCGCTAATCAGATGAGACTGTGGCTTCAGAGGAGAGAGCAGAGCTAGTATATTCTGTCTTGCCATGTGATGCCCTATGCCCCTTGGGAGTCCCCACCAGCAAGAAGGACCTCACCAGATCTAGTAGTTACTGGATCTTGGACTTTCCAGTCTTGTAACCATGAGCTTAATCATATCCCCCATTTATTTATTTATTTGTTTGTTTGCAGTGCTGGGGATTGAGCCCAGGGTCTCATTGCATGCTAAGAAAGCACTCTACCACAGAGCCACATTCTCACCCTTATTCTTTACAAATTACTCAGTCTGTGGTACTCAGTTATAGCAACATAAAATGAATTAAGACATATCCTGTTGACCACTGTATCTGAAAAGAGAAATGGCCTGAGGTGCAGATATTATCAGTTAATAGTCAGTAGCTGATGTTTTAGCTCAGCAGCCTGAGACTTGGAAGGCCCAGAAATACAAGGCTATTGACAAGAATGTTTGAGGGAAGAGATATATATGGATTCAGAGAATGGATACAGACTTGACAATATTTAATTCTTTGTAAATATTCATCAAAAGACCTTTGTGAGAGAGGAGGTGCTGAATAATCAGGTGAAAAGTTGACCAGTCCTCTGTGCGTCACCTACTCCTTCCTCCAAGCACTCCAGTAGGGTCCAATGACTCATGAGCAAAGTGGGCTTGGTGGTAGAATTGCACGTTGTATGTGGGTTCAGCAATTTGTGGGTCCAGCTGCATCAAAGATGATCTGGCTATTGCTGCTGTTGAATATTTAGTTGTTCAGTAATTAAAGCCAATCACAAGTCCCTGACATGCAACAGGCTTGGATATAACAAATCCAGGAATGATGTGGCCAGGGAAGGAAATGAGTTCTTTCCACCCCCCCACTGCCAGCCCACTTTCTGCTTGGCACCTGAACTCGGAATCCTGGGACTAAATGTCAAAAGCCTGCCACATCCACAGATATTTGTTATTTTCAGGGCATCCTGGAAATAACAGATACTAAGGGATGACTTTATTTACTCATCCAGCAACTAATGCCCTTTCTCCTACAGCCAGAATACACATGGGTCTCAGAGCCAAGGCATTAGGAGGAAGGCCTCCTTAAGGTTCACCTACAAAATTGTTCCTTAGCTCCAGGACTGTGCTCTGATGATTTAAAAGCTTGAGAAAAGACTTCCACCAGAAAAAAAAAAAAAATATATATATATATATATATATATATATATATATATATATATATATATATATATATAAAATTCCATTGATTTAGAAGCTCAGACTGCTACCCAGTCATTGTGGGAAGCAGTCTGATCACTAACAAATGCAGACTGATTTATAAAATATTCATGGAAACCAGGAGACCTCTTGGAGTTCCTCCATATCCAGTGATAAAAAGTCCTGTGTCAGGATCACCAAGGCCCAGACTCTTTGTGAAGAAAGGTTTAGGTCACTCTACTAATTATATAATTCCTACCAGCCAAGTGACTAGCTAAAAATAACAAGCATCTGGCATGGAAAATAGATGAGGGAAATGATATAATAGCAGCCATTGCCTCTTAACCAGTTGTAGAAATGAATATCATTGCTCCTGTATGCATTTTCTTTTTTACCATGTTATATCTACCATATTTTCCAAAAAGCTTCTTCTTTCTCTTTTCCTACTAAGGGTGTGTTACTGGTGATCAAATTCGTAATGTAGTTAGTTGAGCATACAGATTATCGTGATGGGATCGTGACAGAACCAGAGGATGAAAGGCCCTCACCCAGAGATTTTATATTTAAGGGCAGATGCAGTAATGAATAACATTTTGAACCAACCACTTTTGAGAAGATGATTGTGCCTTCTTCTGTAGAAGGGATGATTGTGTTAATCAAGGAAAGTCCTTTGTGATACTTTTTCCCCCAACCAATGCTAAGGATTGAACCTAAGGCCTCACCCTTATATTAAGCATATATTCTCTTACTGAGCTACATTCCCAATCCCTCTGCTCTTTTTAATTAAAAAATTAAGAAAAATTAGAGCAGAAAAGGAAGAGCAGGAGGAAAAGATTAACATTAAACAGAAACATGAGGTGGGAGGGAAAGGGAGAGAAAAGGGAAATTGCATGGAAATGGAGGGAGACCCTCATTGTTATACAAAATCACAAATAAGAGGTTGTGAGGGGAATGGAAAATAAACAAGGAGAGAAATGAACTACAGTAGATGGGATAGAGAGAGAAGATGGGAGGGGAGGGGAGGGGGGATAGTAGAGGATAGGAAAGGTAGCAGAATACAACAGTTACTAATAGGGCATTATGTAAAAATGTGGATGTGATATGATTCTGCAATCTGTATTTGGGATAAAAATGGGAGTGCATAACCCACTTAAATCTAATGTATGAAATATGATATGTCAAGAGCTTTGTAATGTTTTGAACAACCAATAAAAAAAAATTAAAAAAAAATTAAAAAATGAAAGGTGTGTCTCTTCACACTGCAGAATCTGAAAATGCCATATGCAGCCTTCCTCTGCCTGCCTCTCTAATAGGTATGGACCTGGGTTCCACCCTTCAAATACCTCAATAGAGACTCTGAGGTGGAGTGGGCAGAATACACACTGGGACAGGTTGGTGTGACCCTGATGCTGTACTGATTTTTGGAAGTATAGAGGTGTGGCTCTGTGACTCTGGTGGTGGCATCCAGCATCTATTGCTGATGGCACCCTCCATGCTGATTGACATTACCTGTCCAGAACATCAACAAAGATGTTTTCACCAGTTCAGATTTGAGGCATGGATTTGGGTATTGTTCCAGGCAGGGTAGACCCCCAAATCTGGTCCTCTGACTGTAAAGATTCTCTGCAGGAGCCAATATTCTTTTAATAAATTCATTCTGATTAAATTGACCTGAGTGGGTTTCATGAAGAAAGATCTAGAAGGATACATTTCAATGGATAAAGAGTGGTCCTTGATGACTCTTGAGGACTTATTGATATTTCCAGTATTCTATGTTTTCTGACTTTACTAACATTTGTAGTAATATTTTAATAAAAATAGTTTTTTAAGTAATTAAAGTAGATAGCTTGAGTTTTCATTAAACTTTCTGACCTATGACCTTATATTATAGGTACACACTATCATCAAGATTAACTGCCTAATAAAGAAAAAAGAAAATGCTTCAGCTAGCTTAATTCAAAGTGAAAAAAATAATATTGTAAAGTAAAAGAAAAAGAGGTACTCACTCAAAACCAGGGATAACAATTGGGAAAAATTCAATAAAGCAATTCTGCCTTTATTGTTGTTTCATTTATTTTTACAAATAGTTGATATTACCTATGTAATATTCACAATGATATAAAAATGTGAGAAGAATACATGTGAATATTGATTTCAGATTTGATAAAATATGTAAAACATTAAGGTATTATGTCCAACTACAACTAAAATGAAGCAGGTAACAATGAGAAATATTTGTAGCATTAGATCTTACATTTATGGATGTTGACAAGTTGCAGTAGTATATCCACAGTAAGACACTTAGGACACTTATCATAAATTTTACTTAATGTTTGAAATGGGAAAGCAATAGCCAAGTATGTAGTCAATAAAATATGCCTAATTATCTTTCCAAGATTCTTCTATGCTCAAGTAAGTTTTATAGGAGTCTTATTATATGCACATTTATCTTTCTTCCCAATATAAATCTTCTCAAGGAACTAAAAGAGAACGAGAGAGAGAGAGAGAGAGAGAGAGAGAGGCTTCATTAGATTAGCCAACAAAATCTGTACAGTCCTCCCCACAAACCACTATCACATCCAAATTAAAAATCTCACTCTCTGACATATATCCTTACACTACACAAAATCACATGTTAATAACCTGACCATGAGAGAATGATCTTTAGAAGGTGGTCGCACAGAATCAGAAATATTTCAATTGAATTCACACATGTCCTATGCCCAAGCCTGACCCAGCCCAGCTCAGCAGTCTTATGCTACTCATCTCTGCTGTTAAAGGCCTGGGATCCATTTGTGTAGTAGAGGAAATGAAGTTGTGGGCAATGCATAAGGTAGATATTCTAGGAGCAGATACTGGAATGAGTATATAAATACATATGCTCAAGTAGCATTTGTGAATATACGCCTACACAGTGTAACATACATTATGGGTAAAAAAGAGAAGGAATGTTCACATATAAATTTAAGCAAAAAAAAAAAAAAAAATATATATATATATATATATATATATATATATATATATATAATACTTTATGTATAAATGTGTGTATGAATATGCATCTCATTGCTATAATAGATCCCTTCTTTTAGTTAAAATCTTTTTGATAAGAGACTATGGAATGCAAGAATAAAAGGACAAAATACTGTAGGACTTTGAGTGACAGCTCTTCTCGGAGAACTCAGCTGTAGCCAGAGGCATCGTCCCTCTGTAGTTAAATCAGCTGAAGAATATAGCCAGTATGTCAGGCATGCTTCCTTCGTGCTTCCAAAATTGATCTACATGCTTATCTATAGAGCAGATTAAACCAATAAGAAACAAACCAAAATGGAAAAAATAGAGTGTTTTGTCACTAAAAATGTTAAGGTAGAAATATGAGACAGGGGCTGGGGTTGTGGCTCAGCAGTAGAGTCCTCACCTAGCACGTGTGAGACGCTGGGTTCTATCCTCAGCACCACATAAAAATAAATAAAATAAAGGTATTGTGTCCAACTACAACTAAAAAAAAATATTTAAAAAAAAGAAAGAAATATGAGACACTATAGCATTAAGAACGAATTAGGGAGCTGGGGTTGCAGCTCAGCGTTAGAATGCTTACCTAGCATGCTTGAGGCACTGGGTTTGATCCCCAGCACCAACATAAAAAACTAAATAAACAAAATAAAGCTACTGTGTCCATAAAAAAAAAAAAAAAAAAAAAAAAAGAACCAATTAGGGCTGGGCACAGTGGGGCATGTCTGTAATCCCAGTGACTTGGGAGTCTGAGAAAGGATAGGATAACTCAGTGGTAAAGCACCCCAGGGTTCCATTCCCAGAACAAAAGGAAGGAAGGAAGGAAGAAGGGAGGGAGGGAGGGAGGGAGGGAGGGAATAAATAAGGATATATGTATATATATTATCACATAATTATATATCTGTATATTATGTATGCTTCAATTATGAAAATATAAAATATAAGAAATAAAAATATGTATTCTACACATAAATCTGTAGAGATATATTTATGTGAACCTGATGTACAGCTATCATCACTATATATAAGTATAAAACTATTTGTATAAATATATTAAGCATATCTTGCTGGCCTAGTATTGATGTTCAGAGCTAAAGGAGACCACTGCGATTCTATAATGGAGTCTTCTAATCCCACATGCCCACCTCTTAACTTGTCTCCTTTAACTCTGAAACCAGTTTGGCTGTGAACATGGTCAATGTGTACACTTATTTGTCAGTAAGCATAAGCCATTGTTGGTTCTATCATCCTTGGGGGGGGAAAAAATCTAGTTTCCATGTCTAGGAATGCCTGACCATCTTGGCTGCACTGCCCCCTAATGACCCTAAGGGATGTCCATAAAAGACAGAGGACAAATGCATGACTTACTATTAGCTACAACTTTGGTCCCAAATCTGCTGTGGTTACAGGAGTGGTCTGGGTACCCAACTCCAGACTGCAGACTCTCCTGCTGAACTGTCCTCTCTGCTGACCTCCCCAGTGTCTTCTAAGGGGTGTAGTATGGGAAGAGGCTGGATCCAGCTTTACAATTTAAAGGAACAGAACCCAAAAGGCAGAAGAGAAGGAAGGGAAAAGAGGCATCAGACTCTGAAAGGCCCCAAGAAGTAATCTTTGGCCCTAGTCCTTTTCCACTCGAGGGAGAGCTTGCAGAACAGTGACAAAACAGCAGATCTCAACTCTATCTTAAGCCACAGCTCTTTATTCTTAGACCTGGAAATAAAGAAGATTCAGAAACATCCTAAAATACTCAGTGTGTTTAAGTAACAGTCAGAATTTGCAAAGCATATGCCCAGTACACAGACCTCTTTCACCTGAGTCCCACTCAGGCCAAACCTATGGAAAGTGAGTGAGACAGCAGAGAGACAAGGCACCTCTGACAGTAGCAGAAACCAAGGCAAAATAAAAAGGGCAAAATGCTGCCTCCTGTCTTTGGGTCCCTGTCTATAGAGAAGCATAACCTTTCCTCCAAGAGCATGAGTCTTGGAAGATGCCTGTAGAAGCACTAAGATTCTGTTGGGGTAATAATGCCTTCCTGCCAACAACTGTGAGCTATGAAGCCCCCAGCAGGGTTTTGCCCAATGTACTCACCCTAGGCATCCTGTAGCCCCTGCGTAGGATGAAATCCTTAAAGGCATCTATTCCATGAAGGTCTGCAAGTAACTCTTCCTAAAAGAGGAGTTTAAAGGACATTTAAAGAATCTGGTCAGCAGCTCTTTATAAAGTGCCTCATTTGAAACCACTCCTTCTTATTTCTCATTATGTATATAAATAATGTCCATGAGTTGATGAAGATGAAGGCTTTCAAAGACATGCAACTTTTCTTCCTCATCCTTTATATCACCCTTGTATTAAGGATAAACAACACATTTTAGCAATTAAGACAATTATTGACCAAAGATGTCTGGAACCTAAGCTATTTGAGACTAACATTATGTCCACAATTTATAGATATTAACTCCAAAGGGCATGACAATAAAAAGAAGACTTGATCTAGCCTCAACATCCTTTCAATATGCAAGCATCCTTTCATTTATTCAAAATTTTAAAACTGTATGTATAAGTTTATGCAACTGCAATGCCATACTAGAAGAGCATTTTACCTTCCAAACCCAGTGAATCAAGGATGATCAAAACTCTTGAGTCTCTACAAGACAGTTGTGTGACTCTAGTGACTGCCAGCTGCCAGTACACCATAGCACCTATGTCCTGAAAAGGCTATAGCACCAACTTAGAGTGTAGGGGTAAACCATCCTTGGGGTATTGCAAAAGTGTGATTTATGAAAATAGTTGTAGAACAATTCCATGGTTTTGAATCCTCCTTATGTAAACTTCTTGATAAACAATTTTTTACTATAATAGTTATATCAATCATATTCTCAAAATTTAAATGATGTTCCTTTTTCATTAGCTGACTGTAACCATTTTGGCAAACACCTTTTCTAGCTTTTGCCATCAAAATGAAATATGTTTTAGAGAATTCTTTAAGTCTTTAAGAATTAATATTTAAGAAATTTTTAAAAAGAAAATTTCTAGACACCTTAAATCAAAAGTACATAATTATCTGTGTTTTAAAATATTTAATTCATTGAGAACTTTTCATTATTTTAAAAAATATGCCTAGAATAATTTTATGTTACATATTAAACTCCCATAGACTTAGGCAGTTCCAAAAACCATACCCTGATAAGTTTTGCTAACCATTATTCACATTATTTTGAAACTCACATAAGCATGTTGTGCTCATAAAATTGTGTTACACATCATACAAAATAAGAATTATCAGGCTGGGGATGTGGCTCAAGTGGTAGCGCGCTCACCTGGCATGCATGGGGCACTGGGTTCTATCCTCAGCACCACATAAAAATAAAATAAAGATGTTAAGTCCACCGAAAACTAAAAAATAAATATTAAAAAATTCTTTCTCTCTTTTTCTCTCTCTCTCTTAAAAATAAGAATTATCTTTTATGAAAAAGATAAAAATGACCATTGTTCCTGTCTTAGTTTTCTGATCTAAAGGAGAAAACTGATGAGTGATTATTCATGAATGATAAACCAAATATGTACAGTATTTTGCTTTTCCCAAATGTTTTCAAATCTGTTATCTTGGAGAAGTTTTGGGTCTGTTGAAAAGAGAATATGTTCACGAACGTTCTCATCAGAGTCCTGTGCAAGTGTTGCATCCACATTTTCAAATATCCAGAACAATGTTGACTATCTTCTTCATTAGATACTTGTACACAGAGTTGGGCAGGCACAGAGTTTATTTGTTGTATGTGTTTGTTGCTTTGCAATATTAGTGCTTAACCCTTGTCCCTTTCCTCTCAGACAGAACTTGTAGCTTTGCTAAATTGCATAAAAGAATTTTCCCAGTTGCAATTTTGTATTTTTGGACAATCATCCATTACTGATAGGAAGCAAGCATCCCCCTTAGTAACCCAGAAGCCTCCAAGACAGCATATCGATTCTAAGGACTGAGGTGGTCCTACCATGTCAACTGCCCTTTGAACAATTATTCATGGAATCAATTGTTCCAAAATGGAAGGAGTGAGCTGAGTGGTGGTCCCATCTTTAGAGACATTGTGTTTACCACCCAACTAGGAGGGTTCAGGTCTTGCCTATCACCCATTCCCCACAGTATTGCCAGCCTTTCTCAATGATGAATTAATTCAATATGCAAGCTATAGGACTTTACAGAACCTCAGTGTTCCACCAGAGACCCTGTGATCATCCTTAGCTCAGAGGATCAAGTCTCAGCATACCTACATACCTGGTCCTGTAGCTTCTTTTTAAAATTCTCATTCTGAGATTTAGATGAAACTCTGGGATCAACCAAAGGTTCATCTGCTCTTTGCTTTTTCCATAAATTGGTGTTCAAATACCATGCTCCATACCTCATCTTCACCGGCTTTGGTTTATAAGGTTTCTAAGGGAAATAACATAATTCACAGTGTCAAAAGTTGTTGTTTTTGTTTTGTCATTGAAATAAATCTAAGGTTCTGCTTATGAAAGCAGGATCATTACTTTGAATTTATAGTTGGTCTTCACAGGTTTTAATTTTACAAAAGAAATATGAAAGTTCACAATTGAGAAAATAATGTATTAGCTAAGAACATGGTCTTTAAATTTGGACAGTTCACATCCAGTCTTCTCTAAGTATTTGCAGATTCAAAATGTGTAGACTCATATTCATGGGCCAGTCAAATTCTTCATGAGTGAAATGGAGATAACAATAGTAGTCAATCACAAAGAAAATATATGTAAGGTAGATAGGAATCAAGTAAAAATAACATATTTTGCCCAAGGGTAATGATCTTGAACAACACCCAGTCATAAGTATTGTTATTAGACTCGCTATAGGCCCTGCACTCTGCCTGGCTTTACAAGTGCTGCAGTATATTGTATTAAACTCACACCTTTCTTTCCGCCATCCCTCAGCGGAATGTGAAGAGAACCTCTTGCCAGATGGTGCAGGTGCAACACCTACCACATGCTGCCCATCACAAAAGGGGGTTTAATTCTTGGAAGGGGCAAAGAAACATGAAGCCACACAGATGCAGTCTCTCTCCCCTCTCACATTTAAACTGTGTGTTGGAATGGGTGGGGCATTCTAGAGTTAAGCCAGCAATTCATGTCTAAGACAGAATCGGACAAAGCGGACAGGAGGGAAGTCCCACCGAGAGCTGGATTTGACACACTATTACAATATCCTGACCTCCTTGAGGTTTCTGGAGCATACCTGACACACTGCTGGATCAGTGCCCTTCCACTCATTGTTCCTTCTGCTATATTGTGCTTCCCTAAGAGTCTCCCACAGCTCACTCCTTTACCAACTCATGTCATCTTTCCAGTGGATCTTCCCTGACCATCCAATTTTAAAATGGCAACCCCCTCACAACACTCCTTGCCTTCTCTCCCTGCCTCATTTTTCTTAATGACATTTATCACTATTTGATATGCCATGTTTCTTTGAAAATTGTTTCTCTTCTCACCCTCTAAAATGTAAGCTTTGGAGATTGCTCCCTGCCATGTCTTCCTGACAGCTAGAATAACACTGAGAGGAAATAATAGATGCTCAATAAATATTTGTTGAATTAAAGTCAAGTTTCTTAACTTCAGTACTATTAACATTTGGGATTAGATCATTCTTTATGGGGTAGGGTGTGGCTGACCTATACGTTTGAAGGATGTTTAGCAGAATTCCTGGCCTATACCCACAAGAGGCCAGCAGCACCCTCTGATTGCAAAAACCAAAAATATCATCTCCAAACATTTCCAAATAGTCCTTGGAAGAGAGGGGAGGGAGCAAAGTCTTCCTCAACCTAGAACCATTGAATTAAAGGAAGGCCGAAAGGGAAGAGAGGGGAAAAGGAGGAAGGAGAGGAAGAAGAATGGAATCTACACCACTGTCACACTGCAGAACCTAAGTTCCAGGATATATCACATTGTTGGTTAACCGGCGATTTTTTTGAGACACAGAACAAACATCATTTCTTCTCTGAAACTGCCCTCACCCCATGATTGGTGGAATTGATTATTTCTTCCTATGTTCTGTACACAGATGACATTTTGTTATAGTCAGTCATTTACCTGTTGACCCCACTAGACTGTAAGTTCCTAACTGCAGCAAGCAGTCCTCTAGTTTTATGTCATTTGTTCCTAGCACTTTTGGACACACAGATTCTCAGAAATGTTTACTAAGTAATACATAAAGGAATGGATGAGTTGATATACCTGGCAAAGAAAAATAATGTTAAATTAAAGGCACAGAATTCTACGAGAGATTAGAAGTAAGAAATAAATTTATGTCAGGAGACAACACTCCATGGCCAATAATCCATTGAAAAATTAGCATAGATCCTGTGTCTAAAGGAAGATAGAGCATCTGAAGGGGAACTTCAGACATAGAGAATACTAGGAGAAGGTTAAGGCAGTGGGAAGCTCAGAGTTTCAAAGAATATCAAAGGGCAGATCATAGCAGTCCTGAGAATACTACATGGAGTAGAAAAATAAAGATGAGGACTTCCACTTCCAGAATAGGGATAGGGTTTATCCTCCTACTTACAGCATCTTAAAAACAAAGACACACACACACACACACACACACACACACACACACACAGAGAGAGAGAGAGAGAGAGAGAGAGAGAAAGAGGGAAAGAAGCAGGCTAATGGTTTGCATGACAGTGAACCTCAGATAACAGAAGGACAGTGGTCCCTGAGAGACAAGCAACAAACAAACTAAGCTCCATAATTGCCACCAGTGTGTTGCCTTTAAAGGGTTTGCAGGTCACACAAAGAGAGGAGAGGAGCAACCCACTGTCCTCTTTGAATTGAGAGTTCAGGAAGACCAAGGCAAACTTATTTTACCACACAGAGTAAGAGAAAGGAGGAAGATACAGACAGACAGAACTAACACAGTGTCCCGTATTTGCATAGGCAGGATCAGTGCCTTTAAAAAAAACTAACGAAAAACCTAATGATTCACAGGACACTTGGAAGAATACACCTGAGGGTCTTGCTCAGTAGTAGGGAACAATTAGCCATAGATTGAACACTGCTCTGGTAAATTTTATTTATTTATTTATTTATTGGTGGTGCTGGAGATGGAACCCAAAGCTTTGCACATGCTAAGCAAGAGCTCTACCACTGAGCTACATATCCAGTCCCAATAAATCTTAAAAGCAAGCTCCCAAAGGATCAAAGGATTGGATTCCTCCAAAAAATCCCATAATAAACTTTAAAAATATTTACAAAAATACAAAAATACCCAACACCCAGTAAGGTAAAATTCACAATGCCTAGCATCTACTGCAAGATAACCAAACATGTAGAGATGCAGAAAAACATAAGCCACAATGAGGACATAAGTCAATTAATGGAAACTGACACAGAACATACACAGATGTTAAAATTAGCATATAAGAACATCAAAGTAATCATTAAAACTGTATTATATATTCAAAAGATTAAGAGAGCAGATAAACTCATTTCAGGTAAAATATATTATGCTGTTGGTTAACTGTTGATTTTTTAAGACTTTTAAAAAAAATACTTTTAGTTGTAGATAGACACAATACTTTTATTTAACTAATTTATTTTTATGTGGTACTGAGGATCAAACTCAATGCCTTAAGCATGCTAAGTGAGTGCTGTACCCCTGAGCCACAACCCCAGCCCCGATGTTTTTAAGACTTTGAGGGAAAAGATTCCCCCTTATAGTTTAGAGCTGGAATGTTCCTGAAAGGCTCGTGTGTTGATCTTCAATGCAGCAATGTTCACAGGTGGAACTCTGACTCAATCAGCAGATAAATCCATTGATCACTGCAGATTAATCCATTGATAGCTGAATGGATGAATGGAAGGTGGTGGATAATTGTAGATGGAGGGGATGGCTGGAGAAAGTAAGCCACTGGGGGCAGGGCCTAGAAGGGTAGTATTTTTCTTAGTCTCTTCTTCTCTATCTTTTCTCTTCCTGGCTGCTTGAGGTAAGTGACTCTGCTCCACTGTGCCATCTCCACACGATGTTCTGCCTCACCGCAGGTTCATAGCAATGGAGCCAGCCCACCTTGACCTCAACCCTCCGAAACTGTGAGCCAAAATAAATCTCTTCTCCTTGAAGGGGTTCTTCTGTGTTTTGTCGCAGGAACAAAAATCTAACACATCAGT
Source organism: Callospermophilus lateralis (assembly GCF_048772815.1). Lineage (NCBI taxonomy): Eukaryota > Metazoa > Chordata > Mammalia > Rodentia > Sciuridae > Callospermophilus > Callospermophilus lateralis. Next base: position 58,009,799 of record NC_135312.1, on the reverse strand, counting down.
ACCCACCCAATTTAGGCTCTTAAGTCTCTTGTTGATGTGCACAAATTGAGATATATATATTTGTACTGACACATTAGGTAAAAAAATTTAAAAAGTATTCTAAAAGCTCAGAGTACTTCCCTTCCCAGCATGGCATGCTATTTCTCCTTTTGTTGCCTTATTTTTTCAACTGCATAGCAACTGAAAGGTGAGGAACTTGAGTGATTTGCTAATGATTAGGAAAGCATGTGGTCAGAATGATGGTTTGTGGTCTATAAGATGCTGGTAAAAATTCAAGAATTCTTTGGGCATAAAATTAACAAGAGTTCACAATCGTAAATTGAGTCAATCAAGTAATTTTACTAGTTCTCATGAATAATAAACATTCATGCATATTTCTGCTAGTTACTAGAACTTCAACGTATAAAACACATTAAAAATTTTGTCTCTGAAAATGACTATTCCGATATGAACAATAATTCTGAATGACATGCCTTATTTGAATAACTGACTTTGTTATATGTATTAAATATTCACCCATTTATCAAATATTTGTTAAACATGAAAATATCTTAAGAATTCTGCTTTAAAAAGCCAGTTCCCCTGAATCACAGGAATTCAAGAACTTTTAAGACAACTTATTTTCTTAAATTTTCAGGCTACTCTTTTTCTGCAATCACCTGTGGTTTCCGTTGTGTCCTCTCATGATCTCGCTTCTGGAAGAAATCTGCCTCCTGCAGCTTATTCGGCCCCACTCTCTTCTTCAATTCCAAAGGAACCTGGTTTAGCCTCATCACACGGAGCACATCACAGGGTGGTTTGCTCTGATAGCCAAGGTCAAACTGTTTCAAGATGAACTCTTCATCAATGTTTGAACTTCCCTAGAAAAATACCACAAGCATGAATGGAGGGCAGCAATACAATACTCCTTGCTTTCTCCTTTCATCTAAGCGAGGTTTCTGGCCACTGCTGGGGAAGTTCCAAGAGAGGGGAAAAAAATGCTCAGTCATCACTCACTGCAGACTAGAAGTATTTGGGACTGGAGGGCTTTGTCAGTACATTAAGAGACCACTTAGGACCTGCAGGAAGCGTGAGTCTCTGGGGGAAATAATGTCTGTTTGATCAAAAGCAAAACTCTCCAACACTTCATAGCAGTGACTTATCTAGAGGGATTTTCCAGATGCATCTAGATGTGGCAGTGCTTGTTTTGTCCACAAACCCTTATAAGGAAATCCTCCTTCCTTGTGGCCCCAGGGGAAAGAGGCAGTTCTAGTCAGCCATGTTTCAGCCATACTCAGCTGTAGGTGGAGGGAGGAGAGGTGGGCACATTAAGAACAGCTAATCTGTACTCTCTTAACCTATGATACAGTTAATGCTGAAAGATAAATTAGACTACCAGAATCCCACTCTGGAGGAGAAAATTGGGAAACAGATTGAGGATATTAACAACTGGAGCTGAAGGTGGAGTGGAGTGCATAAGAGAAGTCCAGAAACAGTCGGGGCATAAAAGATGAGTGGAATCAGAATGAGGAAGAAATGAGAATGGAGCAGAATCAGAGCAAGCAGAATCAATGAGATGAAAAACAAATAGCATAAAAGGAAAAAGTTTGAGTTAGTTGCGAAGAAAATACCACAGGGTGATTTGATAAGGACCTAAGTTGTAGAATTTAGGTGAAGATGGGGTCTTGGTCATAAAGGAACACAAAGAAGGCTGTTTATCTGATCAACTGACTACCAATCTAAGGTTCTTCAAATTACCTGCCTAAAGGAGTTATCTCCAGTGGAAGGACAGGAGAGGCTGAAGTGCTGGGAACTAGCCAGATTATGAAGAAGCAGTAGTGGAGGCACCAGATATAAAGTGGACATCATTTATCTTCTCTAGCACCTTTATTCCAATCACCTGCTAGGGAGCTTTCCACTGTTGGGAGCGACCACATGGGAATCCAGCGCCCCCTAGCTTTGAGCGATAAGAGTATGGAGATGTGGCAAGCCAGCCATGGGCTGTGTGTGCTTGAACTCTGAGCATTGAGCGTACAGGGTGGACTGAACCAATGTTGCCCCTCTGTTTGGGTGGGCAGGGTCCTGTCTTTTTACTCACTCTGCCTATGATCCTCACACAGTACCTGAGATGGGTGTGGCCTTCCTAGATGTCAGTCAACCTACTGACAGCAAGACCTCAGGAAGCTAGACTCAACCCCCCTAAACCTGACTCCTTGCTTCATTTGAATGGCTTCTCCAATAAAAGGGTTCAGCACGTGCTCCTCGCTCTCTTTCTTGCCTGCCTTGCCCCCCTTGTGGGAGCTGCGGCTGAAGAGTGGTCACTGAACCCCAAGAAAAGATACTTTCTGTGTCTCTGCCTTTATTTAGTCCCCAAATTCACTTGGAATGATGCTGACCAGTTTAGTCGTGTGATGGGTCGTCCCTCCCTCCCTTTCCATCTGTCATAGCTGAGATGGACACCCTCGCTTCATGGCCTCAGGGTTAGACATGTGACCTGACCTAGACAATGAATATTCTCCATCTTCTTAATCAGAATAGTTAATTCAGGCACAGGCATATGACCCAAGTTAGTTTCAGCCCTGAACTTTTCCCTATTGAAAAGAGGTTATGGGCTGGGGTTGTGGCTCAGTGGTGGAGTGCTCGCCTAGTATGCATGAGGCACTGGGTTTGAATTGTGTCCACCTAAAACTAAGAAATAAAATAAATACTTTTAAAAAAGAAAAGAGATTACTTTCTTCCCACTTAGTTGTTCACTGGTTGAACATAAGCTTGGAAATTTTAATGATTGTTTTTGGCATCTCTTGGGGAAAGACTGCTTGCAAATGAAGTAAGACAGAGGTGCAGGAAAGATAGGGACAGCCTCTAAAAACTTTCCAGCACCTGCATCCAGCTGTGGCCCAACCTCCTAATGCCTCTGGTTAAATTCCCTTTTCTCTTTTAAACCAGTCAGAATTATACTGGGGTCTGGAGGGTAGTCACTAGCGAAGGAAACTGTGATAAATAAATACATTAACTAAAACCAACTAATACACTCAAAACATGGTGGGCAGGGTTGGTAATAAATACTAGAAGGCCTTAAATCCATGGAAAGCATCAGTAAAGTAAATATCTACAACCCAATCGAGTCAAATGTATGAAAGATGATATATCATGAGCTCTGTAATGTTTTGAACAATCAATTAAAAAAAATAAACAATTAAATATCTACAGAGACTCAGAAAGAGAAATAAGTAACTTACTAAGTTCTTTTTTTAAAGTTAGATCTACATGGTTACATATAGTTGGGTTTATTCCAACAAACTCAGACATGCATGGAAATTGATTTCAGTTCATGATTACCCCTTTTCCCTCCTGTCCCGCTCCCTAATAGATTCTTGAAGAAGGGCAAGGAAAGTCCTTGATAACTGAGTCAAAAGTCTCTTCCTGTCTGAAAACATTTTGTAAAGTTTACAGTCAAGCACAGCTGCCCAAGTACTTAGAAATAAATATAACTCAGAGGCATGGATTGGAGAAGGAATAAAGGAGAGAAAAGAAGTTCCTGACATTGAAATGGAAAATAAAAAAAATTTCATATCAATGATGTGAGATATAAACATAAATGTTTAAATTAGCTGCAAGCTTGCAAACTCCAGAAATTTCACCTACCAGAAGTATTTCTATTACAAATGACAGAAAATACTTATTCCTTTATGACTTGGATGATTTGATTTATATTTTATTCAAACAGTGTTTTTGAATGAAAGCAACTTTGAGATTGACTTTTTCAAGTAGGTTTAAGTATTCCTGCTAACTTACAAGAGTGGTAGCCCACTTGCAGAAGTCACTAACTTCTCTGCGTACATTTTCATGCAGAAGAGGACCATCTCCATGGAGCACATCCGTTTTACTTGGCTTTTCTTCATAAAGCCACTGGCCTGAGTGTGACATAGGAGTCTTCTTGGGACTAAAGATAATGAGATCACCAAATAGTTACTATATGAGGCATTAATTATCCTTTGCTATATTTAAGGAATACTTATTAAGTGCCAAATATGTGTCAGGTTGTCATTAGATGTCAGGAATTAGCTATAAATAAAAGTCAGGTCCCTGTCCTCAAAAAGCTTATGATTGAGTAAGAGGCAAAAATAGAAAATACATAAACATATGTCTTTATAAGTGATTACAAGTGATATAAAGAAAAAATAAAATGGGGCAAAAGGGATGGAGAGGGGTGGCAGATGGCATTTCAACACAAAGTCTCTCTACTACAGTGATAGCTGAGCAGAGACCCAAAATAAGAAAGGTCAAACCATGAAATATGGAATCATAAGAACATCAGGCAGAAAAGACAGGCCTGTGCATGGACCCTGAGGTGGGGGTGTGATGAGAATGTTCAGGAACAGCAGAGACCAGTATAGCTGGAGAGGAGTGGTTAAGGATTAGAGTAGAAGAGGAGGAGGCCTGGGAGTTAACAGAGGCCTGATCATATGGGACCTTAAAGGCCACTGTGTTTGGGTTTTGCCCTGAGTAAGTATGCAACTGGAGAATTCTAAGCGAAGGAATGGCACTACCCAACTTAAAGGATCATTTTAGCTATTATGTGACAAACAGATTTGAAAGGGGAGCAAGGGTGGAGGGCATAAGACCAACTGATAAACTACTGCAATAATCCAGGCAAGAGATGATAGTATCTTAGAATGAACTAGAAGTAGTAGAGAGGTGAGACTTTGGATCTCAAAAATAAAGTCATTAAGATTTGTTGGCAGATTGCATCTGTTGTTCTAGAAACAATGGGAAGAATGGAACCCCATTAAATGGAACCCTCAATAAATATTTATTTATTGAGCTGAAGAAGACAGGAGGAGGAACAGGTTTCAGGGAGAAATCTAGAGTTCAGTTTCAGACTTGTCCAGTTTGAACTGCCAATTATACACCCGAGGGAAAATACTGAATTATCTATAAATAGAGGGACTGGACAAGGTCACTTGGGTGTGAGTATACAGAACAGAAGATGTCAGAGACCGAAGCACTTCTGGCTTTAAAGGAAATGAAGAGGGAAAAGGTAAAGAAGACCAAAGAGAGGACTATGAGGTGGAAGAAACACCAAGAAAAGAGTATTCCAGAAGCCAAATGAAGAAAGTCTTATGAGAAAGATGATGTCATTAACTGTGTCAATGGCTGTTGATACATCAAGGGTGTTGATGTTGAAGATGGGTCTAGTAACATAGAGGTCAATGGTGACCTTAACTAAGCAAGTCCAGAGGAGTGAGTGCTAGAGATAAAAGCCTGATTGCTGTGATTTCAAGAGAGAGGAAAAAAGGGGAAGTGTGTTTGTCTGGTTCTGGTCAAGGGCAGTTATCTTCAAGATGGGAGATATCACCTCATGCTGTGGCAGGCTGATAATGGCCTCCAAAGAGAGAAGGTGCTAATCCTTGGGACTCGTGTAACTTTATTTGGAAAAAGTCTTTGCAGGTATGATTCAGTTAAAGCATTTGAGATGGGGAGATTATCCTGGATTATCTGGGTGGGCCTTAAATGCCACTACAAGTGTCCTTGTAAGAGGGTCAGAGGAAGACTGGACACACACAGAGGAGAAGGCAATGTGAAGACACAGCAGACAGACTTGAAGCTGCTGGTCTTGAATGATGTGGCCAAAGTCAAGGAATCCCAGCAGCCACCAGAAGCTGGAGGAGGTAAGGGATCCCCTGGAGCCCTGGAGGGATCATGACCCTGCTCATTTTTTATTTCGGCACAGTGATTCTTATTTCAGATGTCTGGCCTCCAGAGCTGTGACATAATACATTTCTGTTTTCAGCCAAAATGTTTATGTTCAATTTTTATATTATCTAAAGGAAATGGATCATCTGCTTACAGAAAAAAATTCACCATTATGTAGTTATGCACTTATGCTGTGATATGGTAATTTCTTAACATTGTAATATTATTCATGTCCTCTATATTTTACCTTCTCCTCTTTCAAGTAGATAATCCATTCATTTGTAATTTCTTGCCAAGCGATTTTTTGCAGGATTCAACAAGGAAACTGCCCAAAGTGAAAGGCAGATCCTATATGTATATTTCTTATTTTATCATAGATCTTTACATGTAGTACTCCTCTCCCTTCTATACTCAGGTTCTGAGCAATTTGAAAAATAATGCAAAGACCAAAGATAAAAGTAAAAATATCACCTTTATTACTAATAGCAGCCATGTTGGATGATGGCTTTAGATCCAAGAAGGCTTGCTAACTGAAATTCAGATATTGGTGGACTCTCCCACACAGTTCCCCGCAGAGCCGGATGAGAGTCAACTTCCCCTCTGGAGTGGAGGAACAAGAACCTGTGCTTCACATGGGCCTTCTTGCTCCCAAGTGGAAGAGGGGGAAAACTGAGGTGAGCATGCCCAGTTGTTCTCCCAAAATTCATCAAGGAGTAGACTGAAGGGCCAAAAATGTCACTACAGTAGAACACCTATCACTTTAGGTCAACAAACATTATGATTCAATACATGGGATTCTCTCTTAATCCACCTCCATGTAGGTAACTTGTGTGCCTGACAGAGCTCTTCAGGCCACTACTGAGCACACTAACCAGGGTCTCCAAAGCTGTAAACATTATGGGTTCTGTGGCTAGGCTGCTAGATAGTTCTCCCCCATCTACAACACATCCCAGTGAGCTCATTGGGTTTTAAAAGTCAAATATGTATCCCAAATTCATTTATGTCAACTATACTTATCATGGTATTTACATTATTTAATTAAATATTAGGTGAATTGGGGAAACAAGAATGTGATACAAAATAGAGATGTTTCTACTAAGTGTAAGTCTTTGGAAAATTTCAATGTGCAGCTTATGCAAGAAAAATGAGTGGAAATTTCAAGCAGAATACTTTGCCAAAAGGCTTTATATTAAGATTAGCAAGTAAATGCTCCTATGCCTTAGGAGAAAATAAAATATTTCAAGTACTTATGAATCATCCTTTACACTTCCTTGAATTATTAATGATTTTGATTATCCAACAATCTACTGGCCTCAGTAATGTTGAGTAAAAGGGCTTCTGCCATAGATAATTCAAGAACCATTATATACCAATTAGTCAGGCTTTTTGCTGTTCTCTTGTTGAACAGAGTCATGTGGACACCCATGTTTGCACCAGTGCTAAATAAATCATATTTATTTAAGAAATCAGCACTGTTCAGAGCAGGACCCTGGACACTTTTCCTTCCTCCTTAAGAGCTTAGTTATTTTGCTTCTTCAAGGTTATTTTAAAGATGAAAAACTTCGAGAAGGTAATTTCTACAATGTTTTGTCAGGTGACAACCACGAGCGAAGGGTGAAGAAGAACACTCACAGTTCCAGGCACACTTGGGTAGAACTTTTTTTAAAAAGCTTTGCAGGCTCCTTTGTTCCTTTCTTGGTGTCCTGACAATAAGCCCAAGTATCCTCCAGCTTCCTCTCAGGGTCAAGCACTTCCAGCACCTGTAATAAGAGCTACAAACAAAAAAAGCCTTAGCAAGAAAGAAAAAGGTGCTGGCAAGGGGGCCCCTGTTCTAAAGCAAAGCTGACCTACTGGCCCCTTTGTTTGCCCTTTTCAGTCAACCAATGCCATCCATTGAGTTCTGTGCCAAGTACTTTGTGGGATGCTGTGGACAAATCTCTCATCACCTCGACAGTAGGTGTACAGCCTTTATACTATAGCAGTCCCATTTCCTCTAGATGGAATATGCCGCTGGGTCTACCCCATCCCCAAAGGTCCCATAGGTTAAAGTGTCTCCAGAGAATTTCTGAGGTTTTTGCCTGCCCAACCTATATCCTTCCTCCCATGAATAACAGTATCTGGCTTGTTTTTTGGAGAATCACCTCTCCCTCCATCTCAACCCATATGGTCTGAATCAGCCTAACCACATCCTGACTCTATAGGCAGGTCAGGTCAATCAGAAACTCAGCAACTGGTTTAGGAATGGGCTTATCAATTAAGTGGGATGCATAGGATTTTGCTGGGATTGTGGTGGGTAGAATTTAAATCTGGAGCTGCTGGTAGCCATCTTAGCACCATAAAAAGAAGTTCCTCAAAAAAAAAAGCCAAAATATTTAGTTGGGGAGGTCAGACATGGAAATAAGAGCCATAATCCCATGCCATGTCCCTGTGCCATGTGAGGTGTGTGCAAACAATCTCTCTGTCATGGATTCAGAATCTTGGGCCTACAGGAGGCAGTGAAGAAAAGCCCCAGGTGGAAATGAATGGATCAGCAATTCCAGCTGTTCTCTTAATGGACTTCTCTGCCACTAGTCCCTTACTCATTAAAAATATTTATTGAGCATCTACCATAGGCCAAGTATTGGTAATACACAATGAAAGGTCAAGTCCCTGAGCTCACAGTGAGAAGCCAGTGGTGACAAAACCTATGATGACACCTAGAGCCTGCGGAGGGACAAAGGGTGAGGGTAGAAGGGAAGGGCTATTGTGTGCAGGCCTCAACAACAAGGGGACATTTGAGCAAAGAGCCAAAGGAGAGAGCCAGGCAGTCATCTAGGGACAAGTGTTCCAGGCACAATAACAGGGACCAGACATGCTTATAAGTTTCTCAGAACAGCCAGGAGGGCAGAGTGGCTGGAATGGAGTGAGTGCAGAGGAGCAGGCCGTGAAGGTGGAGAGGGAGCAGAGCAGGAGCTCTCAGGGCCTCTCAGACCAGGGAAGGACTTTGGCTTTACCAAAGGTTTTTTTTTTTTTTTTTTTTGAGCAGGGGAGTGACATGATTGGATTTACCTCTATGAACCATGAAAAGGCTGTTAGGGTAGGCGTGAGGGAGCTGGCACTGCTAGTGCCCTGCCCTACCCATTCTGCCCTTTCTCCTCAAATCTAACAGAACCTGGGTTTCGTTCAAGGCTGCAGTGCTCAACTAAGAAACTCAATTTCTAGACACCCTAGGAGCCAGAAGTGATGTTTCCTGGGAAAGCTATTATTTGCATCATTACGAGGCAGAGTAAGCCGGCATGTACCTTTAACCTTTGCCCCTTCCTCCTTTGCTTATGAAAGACAGACTTAATGCCATTCTTAGATATAAGGACAAGAGACATAGGCTAAGGAGTATGGAGCAGAACATCAGAAGTCAAGACACTGGGGACATGACAGAGCTACTGCCCAGCCTTGGCTTTGAGGATCTGGTAGATTTTCCCCCTGACCTTTCAGGTTATATGTGTGGTATCCAGCTGCCTGTAAGTACTTTAGGACACCTCCTAGCTCCAAGCTAATGGGTCAGAAGTAAGATTGAACAATTCCCTCCATTTCTCCTTCTCCCCAAAAGTCACAAAGCAAAGTAGATTGAGGGGGAAAGTCAGAATGTCCTGGTTTGCTGTACCTTTGCAAGTCAAACGGATTCATAGGGGTGAAGGGAGAAGATAAGTGTTGGTGCTGTCTGTGTTTCTTGGGGTCAGAGAAAGGAAGGCTTCTCTGAACCCCATGAGAATGTCACCCTGGGGGCATTCTTTTCTTCTTATAAATGAGTCCCCTCCTCAAGGAGAGTCTCTGGGCATCTCCAGAAAATTTTCTGCAAGGTCCCCATGCAACCCATCCCACAAGCCCTGGGATAGATCACCTGGGCAGGCATGGCTTCTTCCAGGTGGGGATGGAGAGCCAGGGGATGCACAGCCAAGCGGGCTTCCACATCCTCCACAAAAGCCTTCCGAGCCTGTTGGGCCCATGAGAGCCTGGAGAGCAGGGATGCTTCCTTGGGCAGCTCATTCGATCTCTTCTTGGAAGGTGGTGGAGGGACTCCATGATGAATCATGGGCAGAAAGCTCTCCTTGGGGCCCTGAGCGATTAGACCTCCACAAGGCTGACAGCCTTTCCTGAAGTCCAGGCCCTCTCCCACAAACACCCAGCGCTGGCTGTTCAGGGATCTAGGGAACTTCAGCCTTCTGTGCACAGTGAAATACCTGGAGGGCAGATGCTCTTTGTACCTAGAAGACACCAGGTAAGATCTTATGGACCAGAGGATTGGGATGGGAGAAGGAGATCGCAAGGAGGCTGGACTCAACCTTTCTGAGGGAGAGATTATGGGAAGAAGTATTCACAAGAAGGCTGAGTCGATCATACCCCAAGTTCATGGCACAGTATCACTGGTTTGTGCAAAGACTCACCCCAGCTTCCTTTATTCTCTTATTATTACTATTTTAAAATTTAAGATAGGGTCTCACCACGATGCCCAGGTTGATCTCAAACTTGTGAGATCAAGTCATCCTCCCACCTCAGCCTCTCAAGCTGCTGGGACCACAGGAGTGTGTCACCACATCTAGCTCTATTTGCTCCATCTGGTCCCCATATCTCACCTCCACTGCCCCCATCCGCAAAACCACTCTAACGGATTTGAAGTGCATTCTTTGTTTTCATACCTCATTGAAATATCTGAATTGTCCTTTTATGTGCATGTATTCTTAATTTACTTAAATGGTAGACACTGTTCTGTTTCTTGTTTACAAAGCACTGTACTTCAAAGACTCATCCATGTCACTGTATTTTAAAGACCCATCCAAGCATAAGTCTGCTAAGAGTCATAGCCAAGTAATATGATGCATGGCATTTTTGGTTGTAAGGTGAAGCCAGCAAGCCATTGAGATGATATGATTATGTTAAGATCTGCATTCAAATGGATATTAGACCCCTGCTGTTTACCTCAGCCTGCTACGGGACTCCTGGAGAGTTCCCATTGGTTGGGGAAGTGCAGTAGGAGGGAATTCGGGAGGAGGATTTCCTGTTGGGGTCCTGGAGAACTCTGCGAGTGTGGGTCAGCATTCCCCCCCCCCCAGCTTACAGGGCATTGGCGGGAGTTTCAAAAATAAAATTTTTTCCTGTTTGAGTGGCTCGTGATTTTTGTGCCCAGCCAGACTGCGGCATAAGTCTAACCCATTATTCAAACTACTGCCACCACATCTTGTATTCATTCTTGAATTCTTGTGGCTTGAACTCTGTAAGAAAGACATTCAAATTACTGACCCTTTCAGGGACCCTTTGTTTTCACTAAATGGAACACAGTGTAGTAGAGTGGAAAGAATATGGGTCCCAGTGACAAATTAGCCTCTAACTAGCTGAGTGACACTGGCACTTTATACAACCTCTAGGGTCTGTGGTTCCCCCTGAAACTCAGGAGGTGAAAGGTTGTAAGATGGTGGCACATAATCCTGTCACTTGGCCTTCTTTATGTTTTAATAAGAATCATAATAATTAACATAAATTGAGCACTTCCTACATGACAGGCACTGTACTAAGTTCTTTATATGCATTGGTATGTTTAAATCTCATATTATTGTTATTTCCATTTACAGATAAGAAAACTGAGGCACAAGAAGTTAAAAGATAAACACCCATTGTCAAAGCTCAAGCAGCAGCTCAAGAGTAGTAAGGCTGGGATGTTAAGAAAGGTAGTGTGGCACCAGAAAAGTCTGCTTAACAACTACTTTAGAGCTCCCAATATATAAACATGTTCACATAACTAAGCTGGAACTCCAACTCCTCTTGAAAAATCAGGAGAGTTTCCAAGATTTGGGAACCCTGGGTCCACCTTTCTGTGGAGCCACCAATGGCTTAATGGTTGCCCAGTTCAGGCAAATCACATGCTGTCTCCTTCCTAGCCTCCACCTCTCCCTACTGCCTCTTAAGCAGCCTGCTTCAGCCAGCTTCCTTACCCACCAGGCCCCTGTTTGCAGTGAGTATTTAGGTCATGAAGATGAGATGGAAGACATGAAACCAGCTCCTCTATAACCTGACACAACCAGCCAATGCCAAAGCCAGGACTTGGAACCTGAGCACTGGTTATCCTAACACATCTCAGGTCCTTGGTCAGATCTTCGTGGAGCACTGGTGTCTTTTCCTGAAGTCTCTTCTACCTGAAATTCCCTATTATCAATAAAAATGGCTCTTTACACCCAATCTAATCCTTACTGTAACCATAGCCACTAAGTATTTTTAAGAGATTCTAGCCTTGTCCCTATTCTTTTCTGGTGAAACCTAGAAGCTTCTTATTTGCTGAGTACGTGTGTGTGTGTGTATGTGTGTGTGTGTGTGTGTGTGTGTGTGGTAAAGGCTTAACCCAGCTCTACTGTGAAAATTTAAATGAAAGGACACAAAAGGGTGACTTGTAAAAAGTTGCTCTCTGCCCTGTATAAATCACTCTCAAATAGCTAAAAGCAGAAGGGTGTTGAAACTGCATCTAAGCTTGAGATTAACAACCCATTCAGCATGACCTATAGGCAAGTAACCCTCCTCATTATTAAATATTTTCACATTTATTTTCCACATATTTATGACTAACTCAACTATCCAAGAACTTCTTAAAATCAAATCTGAGGGGCTGGGGATGTGGCTCAAGCGGTAGCGTGCTCGCCTGGCATGCGTGCGGCCTGGGTTCGATCCTCAGCACCACATACAAACAAAGATGTTGTGTCCGCCAAATACTAAAAAATAAATATTAAAAAAAAATCCTCTCTCTCTCTCTCTCTCTCTCTCTCTCTCCCTCTCTCTCACTCTGTCTAAAAAAAAAAAAAAAAAAAAATCAAATCTGACAACAAATGTTTTTGCTTAAGCATAGCTATACAATTCAAAATGGGAAATGTGAGCGCCTAGTCCAGGCTTTATTAGATATGTCACCAGTGATGCAATTTTTTATTAGTCCAGAACATTAGAGCTGGCAGAAACCCTGAAAGAAATCTTGACCACCTTCTTCACTTTCAATGAGAAAACAGTTCTGAGAGGTGAACGAGGCTAGAGGGAGTGCTTTCATCTACTTCACATTGCCTCATAGACCTAAAGAGCTCACTTCTCTGCATTTTGTAGGGAACAAGGGTGCTGGGGATTTTACCCGGGGGTGCTTCACACTAAGCTACATTCCCAGACTTATTTATTTATTTATTTATTTTTAATTTTAAGATGGGATCTCACTAAGTTGCTGAGGCTAGCCTTGAATTTGTTATCCTCCTGCCTCAGCCTCCTGAGTCACTGGCATTATAGACATCTGTCACCTCTCGGTATTTTGTTAAGGCCAAGAAATCTTGCTTGACCCATAAAATTGAAAACACTTTTTTGCCATGCATAGTAGTGCATGCCCATAATCACAGCAACTTGGGAGGCTGAGGCAAGAGGATTTCAAGTTGGAAGCCAGCCTCAGCAACCTAGCAAGGTCCTAAGTAAGTTAGTGAGACTCTATTTCAAAATAAAAACCAAAAAGGACTGGGAATGTAGCTCAGTGGTCAAGTACCTCTGGGTTCAATCCCTAGTGCCACCAAAAAAACAAAACCCAAAAAAACCCAATATTTTTTTTTTTTTGAGGGGGAGAGAGAGAGAGAGAGAGAGAGAATTGTTTTAATATTTATTTTTTAGTTTTCGGTGGACACAACATCTTTATTTTATTTTTAAATGGTGCTGAGGATCGAACCCAGTGCCCCGCGCATGCCAGGCGAACACGCTACCGCTTGAGCCACATCCCCAGTTCCCCCCAACACTTTTTTTCCCCAACCAATACTACTTTCACAGACACTAGTATAAGACATATGACTAGTTCCCTCCATAATAATTGCAATGAACTTTGGAAATTTACCATAAAGAAATTTTTAAAAGAAAAAAAAAGTCTTTTTTTTTTTTTTTTTCCAGCACTGGGGATTGAACGGAGGGCCTCACTCGCACATGTTAGGTAAGTACTCTATCACTGAGATACATGCCTAACCCTAAGAAATGAAAACTTAAGTTCTTTCAAAAACCTTAACACAGTGTTCATAGCAGCTTTATAGGTAGTAGAAAAAGAAACTGGAAAAAAACTGCATTTGCTCAACAGGTGACTAGATAAAGTGGGGTACACCCATAACACAGAACACTACGCAGTACCAAAAATGAACAGATGGTTGATACACACAACCTGGATGGATCTCAAGAATCTATGACCAGTGAAAAAGAGCCAAAATCAAAAGGTTGTACACTGTATTATTCTACTTAGCTAACATTCTTGAACAAAATTATAGAAATGGAGAACAGATTTGTGGTTGTCAAGGGTTGGGGGATGGGGAAAGGAGTGATGAGAAGGGGATAGTACAAAGTGGTTCCTTAGTGGTCATGAAACACTTTGCATCTTGCAGTATACACATGACAATGTACAGAGCTATATGCACACACAGGAGTGTAAGTAAAAACTGCCGTGATCCAGAGAAGGTCTGTAGTCTAATTACTAAGTTATATCAATGTCTATTTCCTGGTTTGGTAATGGACTATAGTTATGTAAGACAGTACCCTTGGAAGCAGCTAGGGGGAAGGATGTGTGGGAACTCTGAACTTTTTTTGCAATCTCTTGTGAGTCTACAGTTATTTCAAAACAAAAAAAGGGTGTAAATGGGGGGAGGGACCCAAAATCTCAAAGAGTTCATAATTGCTAACATATATACAGTGCATACTATGTGCCAGTAACAGGTTTCCATGCGCTATCTCCCTTAATCACCCCAACAATTCTATAAAGCTGATTCCTTTTATTGTTCCCATTTCACAGTTAAGAAAAGTGAGCCCAGAAGGAGCCGCTAAGTTACTAAAGGTCACCAGGCAAGCATGAGGAGACCTGGCCTTTCTGATTCTAGACTTTGGCATGTTAACCGCCACTAGGAACAGCCTCCACCGTGAGCCAAAAGCAATTCTTATGAATTAGCAAAAGGAAAAGTCTCATGTTCCTGCCCACAGTGGCTGTGACAAGAACCCTTCAAAAAGATAGGAGGCCTCCCCAGCACCTGATTCATTACCCCACCAGGGGCTTGGCTTGGCTAGAGCCATTAGTTGGCTTGCCAAAGTCTCCAGGTACCGCTAATGCTTTACACTGGATATAAATATCCGGGCGAACCAAGATATCTGTGGAACAGTCGGCCATCGAGGGAAAGAAAGGGTGGGTTAGAGGATCGAAGCTCAAAGGCTTAGCTAGGGCAGCCTCCATGGTTGACTCCTATCTGGCTGGGGATGATAATCTACAGCCCCTCGGTAGTTGTGAGGATGAGGGGAGGGAAGGAAGGGTCCTTTGCTAGGCGCATGGAGCGCTGGATATTTTGCATGACTGTACAAGTACAAGTGCAGAAGCCACTGAGGAAGAAAGGCAGGTGGGGCCTCCACCCAGCCCTCTGCCGCCACTGGCCACCCGCCCCTGCCCCCGCCCCTGCCCCAGCCCCAGCCCCTGCCCCAGCCCCGCGAGCACAGGATCCAGGCGCCCTCGCGCGGCTTCCGCGCGCCGCTTACCCGGGCCCGCAGTACCGGCGCTCGGGCACGGGGGCCAGCGTCCCCGACCGCAAGAGCCGCCTGCAGTCGGTCATGGTGCCAGAGGCTGCGCGATCTCTGCCCGGCCCTGGATGATGTGTTCCCGCCCGCTGTCCGTTGCCTGGGAGACCGCGCAGCCCAGCGCTGCCCGGACCTGCCCAATTTGCCCCGGAGCAACCCAGGCACCTCCCCAGCCCCGCGGTACTGCCTTACCCGGGCTAGCTCGTCCTTCACCCCTGGGGCCGGGACCTGGCCTGGGGGAGGGAGAAGGAGCGGGTTCGTCTCCTTCCCACAGAAATTTAACACCAGCTGGACCAGGCCTTTATGGTCATCACGTTTTTAAAAAGTGTTTACCGAAGGAAAGGAAGGACGAAGGCAGCGGGAGAGAAAGAGAAAGCAAGTGAAAGAGGAAAAAGGGAATGTCTTCCAGCACCAAGATGTTTTCCTGGAGGCCCGGGAACATCCTGTCCTTCAGAAAGGGCTGCACACTGGTACCCAGTCTCGGTTATTTCCATGGTCCCTTTCAGCTCTTGTGCCATTTTATTCGTGTGATTTAACCTGTTTGCCTCAACCCGCTTCCAGCAGGGATGTTCACCATCCAGCTGGATAAGGATTGCAGGGGGATGTGTTTTGGTTTGGCGAAATTCCGCCTCCTCCTTCTGAGTGTTCCTGATTTAAATGTAAGCATTGCTTCCAGAGGAAATACGAGGAAAGTATTCTGTTCCCAAATTTAACAGTAGTTAAATTGTTTGTAATGGTGGATTTTTTTTTTTTCTTTTTTTTTAAGCCAGTTAGCCAGAATCTTCTCATCTTCAAACTCTGGGATTAAGATAGTTTCACCTTTGGGAATCTATCAGATAGTGTTAAAGGTCCTCTGGCCTGAACTAGTTCTGCATTTTCACTGGCTGTTTGTGTTCAGCTACATTTTCTGCAGCAGAGAGCACTGAGGTCCCATTGCCTGTGATAATAAATGTCCTCTTGGGCATTGTTACTTAAACTTCGTTATTACGTAGTCTGAAAAGAGGAAAATAATAGTATCTACCTACAGAGTTATTAGGAGAAATCAATAAGATAATGAATGTAAAGAATTTAGTACCAGAAATCAAGAACTACTGTGTTGTAGTAGTATTCCAGGTGTGAAGTGGGGTCAAGTAATATTGTTCCTCTGTCTACCTCACAGAATTGTTATAAGAGTTAGTGGATGCATTCCTCATTTAGCATTTATCCTAAAGAATTGAATTCACCATACTATAGTGATACATGCATACCATGTTTATAGCGGCACAGTTCTTAATAGCCAAACTATGGAACCAGCCTAGGTGCCCATCAATAAATGAATGGATAAAGAAAATGGATATGCACAATGGAGTTTTATTCAGCCATAAAGAAAACTGAAATTATGTCATTTGCAGGAAAATGGATATAACTAGAGACCATTATGTTAAGCGAAATAAACCAAATTCAGAAGGTCAAGGGTCTTATGTTTTCTCTCATGTGTAGCAACTAGAGAGGAACAAGGATAAGAGGGGGCAGGGATCTCATGAAAATCAAGGGAAATCAGTACAGGAAAAGGACCAGGGGGCTGGAGGAAGGGAGGGAGGGTGGCAGTTCTAGGGAATGATATTGATCAAATTATATTGTTATATTGTGTGCCCATACAAATATGTAGCAATAATCCCATCATTATGTACAACTATAATGTACCCAATAAAAATGTGGAAAGAGAAAAACTTAAAAATAAAACCAAACAAACAAAAAAAAAAGTGGAGAAGGCTTTATGGGTCATCATTATAAGTAGCCAAATTGGTTATTTTTATTATCTTTGATATTAGTCTATTTTGTGCTTAAGGTATAAGGTGTCCTCCAAAAGCACACGTGTGAAATAATTTGAGAATGTTCACAGGTGAAATGATTAGATCCTCCACTGATGCGGATTAACTGGGTGGGAACTGTAGGAAGACAGGGTGTGGCTGGAGGAAGTAGGTCACTGGGGCTTGGCTTTGGAGTTTATATTTTGTTCCTGGTGAGCAGAGCTCTGTATCTGCTTCCTGGCTGCTATGTCTTGAACTGTTTTCCTCCACCACACCCTTCAGCCATGATATTCTGCCTTACTTTGGGCTCTGAGCTATGGAGTCCACAGTCTGTAGACTGAGATCTCGGAGACTTTTGAGACTTCTGAAACCGTGAGCCAAAATAGACGTTCCTCCTTTAAGTTGTTCTTGTTGGGTCTTTTGGACACAGCAGATCAGAAGCTGACTATAACAGTCTGGTAGAAAATTCAAGCTTTTACTATTTTGAAGAGGTAGAATTGTACAGGAGAAGACATGTCTCTGAAGAAGAGTCTGAGGAGTTTCTAGAGAGAAGGGGGAACTTGACTCAGGACCAGTGGGGTTCTTGGCAAAAGTGACGGAAAAAAATTTCAGCGTGTGCAAGTCAAAGGCACAGACAGAGGCTTATTTAAGAGAGTACATACATATTCAAAGAGGCAATTTTGAGAGAAGTGCATTTAGAGTAAAGCAAGAAAAACGTATTCAAGGGAGATAGCAAACCATTTATGTGCGGTGTTAATATTTATAGAGGACTGGTGCTAAGGGCTGGATTAGAGCTGGAAGCAGGGTGGAGCTGCACAATTTTGTGCAAGTTTTCTCTGTGCTTGTACATTGCCTTAATGTTACGATGGAATGCATGGGTTAAGGGTGCCAGCCAAGGGCACGTCACTGAGGAGTTGCAATTATTTCTGCATATCAATGTTTATAGGCACTTCGTTTGAGACTCAATATCTTTCCCTTTATTCAAAATTCCTATCTCATGATTTCTATAGAAAACTGGGAGTAGGCATCCTGTCCATTTTGTTCCTAGTATTCTGGCTGGCACACAATAGGTGCTTTAGTCAGCTTTTGCATCTCTGTGACCAAAATATCTGACAAGAAGAACTGATAGGAGGAAGTGTTTATTTAGGGCTCATGATTTCAAAGGCCTCAGTCCATAGGCAGGCAACTCCATTACTCTGGGTCTAAGGTGAGCCAGCACATCATGGGGAAAGGGTCCAGCAGAGGAAAAGCTGCTCAGTTCATGACAGGGTCAGGAAGGAGAGAGAGAGAGAGAGAGAGAGTGTTACCACCTGGTTAGTCCATTCAAACTAAGACTGGACTGTCTGGTTACTGATTAACTCTCAGGGTCTAATCATTTTGCCTGTGACCATGCCTGCATTAACAGGAGCTTTTGGGGAATACGTCATATCCAAACCATAACAGTAGTTATTTATGACAGAGTGACCAGCACCCTAACAGAGCAGGTTCCTGCTCAGGAGATGTGAGCTGCCTGGGAAAATAAAAAGTCTGAAATAATCAATAAGAAATAAGACAAAGCCAAAGATTAGATTTAAAAAGTGGAGTAGGTCTTCCAGTCCTGATAGGAAGTGGCACTGAACAACTGAAAAAAGGCCCCAATTCTTTATTTAAGGGGGAATATATCAAAGGCAAGGATAAGGTTTCAATGGGAGGAGTCTTATTTGGTGCTTGCTTCTCACTGTGGCAGAAGTCTTACAGTAAACTGGTTGATTGACAGTTGGCAGGCTACACCCATCTCCAAAGGCTGTTTGAACCTAAGGTTGTGAGCTAACACAGGGGGCAATGATTGGGGCATTCTCTAACTGAGGGTTTTCAACCCAGGAGCTCCCAGAAGAGTGGCCTCCCTGCCTTAATGGCTCAAAGAAAGCATAATTTATATATATGGCCTGCAACAGTTATTCACTCAATAACTTTTGATCTGTTGTGTACTATGCTAGGCACTTGAGATGCAAAGAAGAATAAATCAGACTTGGTTCCTCTCATCTAGGCACTTAGTTTCTAGTATTTGTTGAATGAATAAATTAGAAGCCACCTGTTATGGTTTAGATCTGGATTGTCCCCAAGAAAACTCACGTGTCAGGCAATTCAGCAATGTTCACAGGTGAAAAGATTTGGATCATGAAGTCTCTGACCTCATCAGTGGATTGATCCATGTGATAAATTAATAGTTTGAGAGGATTTAGTGGAGAGTGGTGAAAATAACAGATGGATAGGGCATGGCTGGAGGAAGTAGGTCACTGGGAACATAGCCTTGGGGACTATATCTGTCCCTGGCCCCTTTCTGTCTCTTTGACTCTGCTTCCTGGCTGCGATGAACCGAGAAGCTGTTCTCCACCAGGCCCTTTGACAATGGAATCACCATGTACTGGGTCCTCTGAAACCATGAGCCAAAATAAACCTTTCCTCTTCTAAGTTGTTCTTGTCAGGTATTTGGGTCATAGCAATGAGAAGCTGACGGACACACCATCTATTTTTATGACTTTTACATCCTTACAAGTTTATATTTGCTCCATATAGTAATTTTGATTCATATTTAGTAGGAGATAATTAACATTATTTATAACCATTATAATTTAATTCTCCTCCCTTTGCTTTCAATGCAAAGGTAAAATGTGTTACATGCAGCAATTTAAGAAATACGTGTTATTTAAGAATGAAGTAGGTGATGTTTCATGTGTATTTGTTTTCCCTGGTCCTCTACTAGGTAGAGTGACCATTTTGTTTCCAAAAAAAGATTATTAAAATATAGTCTGCCCTCCATACCAGCAAAATCAACCAACTGTGGATCATAAATATTCAGGAAAAAAGATTACATATGTACTGAGCATGTCCAGACATTTTTCTTGTCATTATTCTCTAAACAACACAGTAGAACATTCACTTAGATAGCATTCACCTTATATTAGGTATTACAAGTAATCTAGAGATTATTTAAAGTAAGCAGATAGTTATATGTAGGTTATATGGTAATGCTACACCTTTTTCTTTTTCTTTATTTTTCTTTTTTAGCACTGTGTATTGAACCCTGAGGCCTTGCATTCTACCACTGAGCTATATCCTCAGCCCTTTTCATTTTATCTTGAGATTAAGGTCTTTCTATGTTGCACCTACTGGCCTTGAATTTGCAATCTTCCTGCCTCAGACTCCTGAGTACTTGGGATTACAGGTGTGTGCCACCATGCCAGGCATATACCATTTTATTTAAGGGACTTGATTACCCTTTTGGCATGGGGGGGATGGGGTGCTAGAATGAATTCCCCCATGGTCACCAAGGGCTGACTAAATAACAGGGTCTCCAAGCATTATTATTGCATCTTTCCCACTTGATGACTAATTACTACCTCTGTGTACCTCTGAGCACTTCTTTTGGTTTGGTTGTTTTGGCAGTGCTGGTGATCGAATCCAGGCCTCACACATGCTAAGCAAGTACTCTACCACTGAGCCGAAGCTCTCTGAGCATTTCACCACATACCCAACAATATTTGGTTTATGGTACTTTCAAGGGAAAAATAGCATTTGAAAAACAAAAACATCAGAAACTTTAATATGAGAAATTAGAAAGCAGCCCTGGATCAGAAGAAACCCTAGGTGTCTGGACAAAGTAAGTCCTACAGAGAACCAAGACAACTATATACTTAGCCAGGTTTTCACAAATTTTTCCATAGATAAACTAACAGTGGACATGAGCCACCAACAAAAATAGCAAAATCTACAAAGAATCAAGACACTTTTTTCAAGAGAAAGCAGAAACAATCAAAAGCAGAACCATATTTACAGAGACTGTGCATATTTGTATGTTCAGATACAGAATCTACAAGATTAGTTAAAAATGAAACATGTGTAATAAGCATGTTTAATGTGTTTAGAAAATAGTAGAAAGAATTGGAACTATAACAAAGTATACAAAATTATTTTTAAAGATAGGTTTAAAAAAGAACCATCTAAAACTCATAGAAATAAAAAATATATATACTCTTTGCCATTGAAAACCCTGTGAACTGGTTAAACAATAGAGTACAAATAGCTCAAAAGAAAATTAGTAAACCAAAGAAAACTCTGAACAAACACTAGCATAAAGAAATGGAAACTATGGAAGAGAAGAGATAGGAAGATGTGGAAGAAAGAAGAAAAAAATCTAACTTCTAATTAGCTTTCAGTAAGATGATAGTAGAATGGGAGAGAGGCAATAATAAAACAACAACAACAGCAGCAAAAACACACACAATGGCTGAAAAATTTTCAGAGTTGATACCAAAAAAATTAAAAGAAGGAAGTTTGAAAATTAATGAATCCAACTTAAAAAATTAGAAAAAGAGGTAAACTCCAAAATGAAGATTTTTTTTACATTAAGCAGAAGAAGCCAGATTTTGAGAATAAATTCTGTGCTTCTGTTTACATAAATTTTGAAACAGGCAAAATTAATTTATAGCAATAAATGTTTGGATTGTGGTTACCTGGAGGTAATTGGCAGGAGACATTGAGGGAGTCTACTGGGAAGATGGAAATGTTCTATATCTACATCTGGATTATGGCTTATGAGGATCATATGTAAAAATTTAATGAGTTGCACTCTTCTGATTGTGCATTATACTGTGTGAGTTTTATAGTAATTTTTTAAAAACCCATCATATATATAAGAACATATACATAGAGAAGAATATACTCCAAACACTGAAGAGTGAATGATCATGGAGATGAACAGAAGAATAGAAGTGGGAAATAGGGATAAAAAAGAATGAATGAGTAAATGAATATATAATACCCAATTATTAGTGTATCTGAAATGATTACTTATATACCCAATTGCTAGTGCAGTGCCAGGAATTTAAGAGTAAGATTAACCAATGAAAAAACAGTTGCCAGAAAAATGGTTAGTCACTTTTCATTGTCATGACCATAATACCTGACAAATACAACTTAGAGAAGGGAAAGTTTATTTGGGGCTCATAGTTTCAGAGATTCAGTCCATGGTCAGCCAACTCCATACCTCTGGGCCAGAGTGAGGCAGAACCATGGTAGAGGCGTGGCAGAGGAAAGTGGATCAGCTCATGGCAGCCAGGAAGCACAGAGAGAGAAAGAGAGGATCCAGGGACAAAATATAGTCCTCAAGGGCACACCCCCAGAGACCTACTTCCTCTAGCCCTGCCCCTCCTGCCTACAGTTATCATCTAGTAATTCGTTTGAATTTTTAATCATCAGATGGATTAATCCACCAGTTAGGTTAGAGCTTCTAAATCCAATCATTTCACCTTTGAACATTCTTGAGCTTTTGGGGAGACATCTAATATTCAAATAATAACAGTGACAAACGGTTGTGGTGATAGTTACGTGACAATCTGAATGTCCTTTATGCCATGGAACTGTACACTTAAAATGGTTCAGATAGTAACTTTCACGTCATACATTTTTGTTTTGGTTTGGTTTTTGTGGAGCTAGAGGTTAAACCCAAGGTCTCGTGCCTGCTAGGCAAGTAATCCACCGCTGAGTTATACCTCTAATCCCCTGTATTTTATCACACTGAAGAGTTGGAAAGACAATAATGCTTTTAAACATGTTATGTCTTTGTACCTAACATTGGTAAGCACCCGCTTTTCTCCTTCCCATCACACGCCTCCTAGACTTCCTTGGGAACCTGGGACTTGCCCCTTTTAAGTCTCCTCTTTGCTAGCCTTGAGCTAGGAACCCTACTACTGTTGTGGCTGTATAAAAAATAAAGGTAAGATGAAGAGGTAGATTCCCCCTGGCAGATCCTTTGGCTAGTCCAAGGGGTGGTTATTGTCCATCTGCCCTGGAAAGCACACATTCATATTTGTAGAATGGTAGAAATTTCCTTTGAGAGTTAGATCAAAATTTGACAGGGATTGGAGGTTGATGGGAACCTCTGTCCCTAGTGCTGGAACACCAAACTAGCCTTGAAAACAGCAGCCTGGTCAAGGTAACCTGGAGACATTCCGCTAGACCTGGGTCAACACTGACACAGAAGAGTACTTAGATTCTTGGCAAGCAGAGACCTAATAATCCCATAGCCTTCCTTAAATCCTTACATGGCTCTCCATTAGATATAGAATAAGTGTAGATGCCGCAAGCTCTCCATTTTCCATTGTTATATCAAATTACCCAAGGTTGGATACTTTATTTTTAAAAAGAAGTTTATTTAATTCACAGTTTTGGAGGCCAAAAGTCCAAGATGATGCAGTCCTATCAGTTTGGTCTCTGGTAAGTGCCTAAGAATAGATAACATCAAGGGTCCCATTGCCTCTTTTTTTTTTAAATTTATTTACTTTACAATAGAATGCATTTTTGACATTGTACACAAGTGGAGCAGAATTTATCATTCCTCTGGCTCTACGTGGTGTAGTCATTCCAGTAATATAATCATATATGTATAGAGGGTAATAATGTCTGTCTCATTCTAATGCCCTTCCCATTCCCATAACCCCCTCACTCCCCTCTACACAAACCAAAGTTCCTTCATTTTTCCCTATCCCCCAATCCCACTATGAATCAGCATATACTTATCAGAGAAAACATTCGGCTTTTGTTTTGGGGGGGATTGGCTTATTTCACTTAGCATGATATTCTCTAGTTCCAGCCATTTACCTGAAAATGCCATAATTTCATTCTTCTTTAAGGCTGAGCAATACTTCATTATGTATGTATACCACAGTTTCTTCATCCATTTATCTGTTGAAGGGCATCAGGTTGGTTCCATAGTTTAGCTATTGTGAATTGAGCTACTATAAACACTGATGTGGCTATGTTGCTGTATGCTGATTTTAAGTGCTTTGGGTATAAACCAGAGAGTAAGATAGCTGGGTCAAATGGTGGATCAATTGCAAGTTTTCTGAGGAATCTCCATACTGCTTTCCAGAGTGGTTACACCAATTTGCAGTCCCATCAGCAATGTATGGGACCACATCCTCGCCAACACTTATTATTGCTTGTATTCTTGATAATTGCCATTCTGACTGGAGTGAGATGAAATCTTAGAGTAGTTTTGATTTGCATTTCTCTAATTGCTAGAGATGATGAACATCTTTTCATGTTTGTTGATTGATTGTATTTCTTCTTCTATGAAGTGTTCCTTAGCCCATTTATTGATTGGGTTGTTTGTGGGTTTTGGGGTGTTAAGTGTTTCGAGTTCTTTATATCTCCTGGAGATTAGTGCTCTATCTGAGGTGCGTGTAGTAACCCGTTGCCTCTTAACATCACCACACTGGAGACCAAGCTTCCTCACACATGGGCTCTTGGGAAGCACTCTCAGTCCATATCCAAACCGCAGCAGATGAGTATTCAAAGCATCCAAGTCTGGCCTCATCACCTATCTTCCCTTATTTCCTGCTCTTTCTTCTCTCTAGTTAAATTATTCTACTTTCTATTCTCCCCTTCCATATATTTTCCTTCTTAATTTTCTTCATGTTGTCTAAAAATTCCTTTGTAGTGGGTCTCCACAGCTATCTTGGAAGTTCCAATTCTAATCTCACGTCTTCCCAGAGGTGTTCCTAGACACTCCCAGTTAGTGAAGATTATAGATGCCTCTTCAGTAATTATCCTACCCTTTCCCCTTTCAGCTCTAATTATTGACTCTGATTAGTAGAAACCAACCACTATAATTACATTCCACCAGAGACTAGCTTAGACATAGACAGAGACTAGCTTAGACATAGACAAACCCAGCCCAAGTCAATCAGTACATAGCGTCCCCTAGATACCTAGTTCAAATTGCTCTAGTGTCCAAAGCAAGTTCAAAGGCTTAGGGTAAAGTGCAAATCCCATGGTTGGGGAAGAGATGTTGTCAGTGGCATTTATCATTACAACTCATAATTAATCTTTTTTCACCAAAATTTTTGAGATGATTGACCCTACCATTGAATTTGAGCCATTGGAAGGCTACAAATTATTTACCACACTTCTTACCCCCCACTATGGTTCTTAGTCCATTTGGACTGCTAGAACAACATGTCATCAACTCTTGGCTTATTAACAACAGAAATTTCTCACTATTCTGGAGGCTGGGAGGTCCAAGATCAAGGTGGAATCAATATCTGGAGAAGATCCATTTTCTTGCTTATAAATGGTACCTTCTTGCTGTGCCCTTACATGGTAGAAAAGCTGAAAGTTCTCTCATAGACTCTTTTATAAAGATGCCAACCCCATTCATGAGGACTACAGTGGTGAAGTGTGTCCCCCAAAATTTCATGTATTGGAATCTTAATTACTAAATGCAGCAGTTTGAGAATATGGGGCCTCGTGGACAGAGCTTGAATGAATTAATGCCTTTCTTATAGTAATGGGTTAGCTATTTTGGAGTCTGGTGACCTTTTTTCTTTTTTCCAATTCCCTGCTTCTCCTTCCATTTTTCCACCATTGGTTGAAACAGTATGTGACCCTCACCAGATGTGGTCACCTGCTCTTAGACTTTCCAGTCTCTAGAACTATGAACCAAAATAAACCTCTGTTTTTGATAAGTCTCCTATCTCAGGTATTCTGCTACAGCAACAAAAAACGGACCAAGATCACGAACTAATAATCTATCAAAGGCCCTATTTTCTAATACCATCGCCTTGGGAATTAGGATTTTAAATTGAATTTGGGGGGACACATTCAGACCATAGCACATGGTGGTGTCTTTCAAGAAACTCTACAAATGTTGGTCAAATTTACATTCAGTTTCTGAAGAATTGGGAAACACACACCAGACTCATCCATGGGTTCAAACTCCTGGGTTTATCCCTAAAATAAGTGGAGTTTACTTTCAGTGATAATGAAATATGTGGAATAGACAGACAGACATCTATGGACTAAAGCCTGAGCCTGAGTCAGACATACCTGTTCTTCATATCATGTCCAGACAACTTTCGCATCAATCTGGATGCCACCAGCTGCTGCAGTGTGTCACAGCGCTGCATAGATGATCACCCCTGATCATCTGGTTACATGAAATATGGAATGAAAAAGTTTCAGACTTGGTCAAAGTCAAGAAAACACATTTCAATGACTAGAGGAATGCAGGAATCTGAACAATTGTGCTGATCCTGGAGTGAATCATTTACTGTTTATTTTTATTATGTTCCTTTAAAATTATAGTGACTTAAACCTGAATAGCTAGACTGACAGGTTTTGGTTGTTTGGGGACAACTAATTAAAATATTTTAAAAATCCTTCTAAACCATCGCACATATGAACAAAATTCAAACTAATGATTCCTTTTGTTTGGGTTCAGAGATTAAAGAAGGGTGTTGAGAGCATGAATGTTGGCCTGTATTTGAACCCTCACTCTAAGACCTACTAGCTGTACGACCTTGGGAAAGTTATCTGTGTCCTCATCGATGACAATGAGAATAATAATGTAACTTGTTTCATCGGATTTTGTGAATATTAAATTGGTTACCACATGTTACACTTAGAACAGTGTCTTGCATGTAGCTAATCTCCTGGGAAATATTAAGGTTAAAACACAGAGGATTTCTGAAGTCGAAAACTCCAACTAGAGCTCTCTGATGAGTTTCAGTGGTGTTGTAGATCTGGAAATTCCCAGATATAACTTTTTAAACAACAGGACACAGTAATTAGGTAAAAATTTCCATGAAGATGAAAATCGTATCTTTTTCCTTAATAGATTGATCTCTCTTAAACCTATATGGAAGTTTTAAATTTGCTCTTTTCCCCTGAAGATTTGATAATTTTAGACCACATTAAACTGACTATAAATAATTGAAAAAAGTACAAAGTTTACATACAAATATTACATGTCTAAGGCATGAGAGTATTAGATTCAAACAATTGACCCATATAGAGAGTTTAAAAGGACTGGGACTCAGTTCTCCGGGTAGAAGATGGCACAGGCATCTTATGCAGGTGAAGTCTCTCAAGGAAAAGTCACCTGTGGTCATCTCTGTCTGAGCCAGGTGTCAAACCCTCAACCTCTTCCTTCTGTGGAATGATCCCTTCCCAGAGAAAGGGAGATATCCAATAGAAATGTTCCTGTCTGCTTTGTTATTTACTTTACCAATACAGGTAGATGTGGATTTATTTTTGCAAAGGAACAGCTTTCCAGTGCCACTCCTGTGTATGCAGAAGTCACCAGTTTCTCTGAATAAGTGGCTCAAAATATGCCAAAGAAATATATGAGGGGTGGGGTGTGTTTATCTTTCATCACCCCTTACCTGGCAATCCATATCTGTACCTAGTTATTAGCTTCACAATTGTGAAAAGTTGTCAGAATAAAAATGGAATGACTTTTGTTAAGATCTAATAAAAAATTAATAAAATGAAACTGGGAGGCTATGAAGGAGGATATCTTATGCCTCTGCCTGATAACAATAACTATCACAACAGATTCTACCAGAACCACAACCTTGTACAAAGACCATTACAATATTGTACAAAAAGTACTTCTGCAAAGGATGTAGGCCCAACAAGGGTCTGTTTAATTTTGGACTGATACTGTCCTTATAATTGATTCTTATAGCTAAGAATCATTGCTTCAAAATAATTGATATAATTCTTATTTTTAAAAATTTTGTTCTTTTTAGATAAACATGATACTAGAGTCTATTTTGACCTATTATACATACATGGAGTATAACTTCCCCTTCCTGTAGTTGCACATGATGTGGAATTTCACTGATCATGTATTCATATATGAACAGAGGAAAGTTATGTCTGATTAATTTTACTGTCTTTTCTATTCCCATCCCCCCTCTCTTCACTTCATTCCCCTTTGTATAATCCAATGAACTTCTATTCTTCCCTCTCCATCCCCTTTATTGTGTGTTAGTATCCATATATTAGAACATTTGGCCTTCATTTGGGGGGGGATTGGTTTATTTCATTTAGCATGATAGTCTCTAGTCCCATCAATTTACTGGCAAATGCCATAATTTTGTTCTGCTTTAAGGCTAAGAAATATTCTTTTTTTTTGTTTCAATTTCATTGATTTCAGCTCTGATTTTAATCATTTCCTGTCTTTTGCTTTTGGTGATGATTTGTTCTACTTTTTTAGGGTTTTGAGATGTAATGTTGGGTTTTTGTTTGGTGACTTTCTATTATTTTAATGAATGTGCTCAATGCAATGAACTTACCTCTTCAAATTGTCTTTATAGTTTTCCAGAGATTTTTTATATGTTGTGTCACTATTTTCATTTACCTCCAAACATTTTTCTAAATTTCATCCCTGATTTATTTGGCTATTCATTGGTCATTCAGTAGCATATTATTTAGTCTCCAGGTGTTAGAGTAGCTTCTATTTTTTTATCATTGATTTCTAATTTGATTCCCTTATGCTCTAATAGAATGCAAGGTATTATCTCTATTTTTTTGTATTTGCTAAGAGTTGCTTTGTGGCCTAAAATATGGTTTATTTAGAGAAGAGTACATAGATGCTCCATTGTTTGGGACAGAAATATTTATGATGGTTATGTCTTATTGATATACAATTCCCTTAAGCAGTATGAAATGTTTCTCTTTGTCCCTTCTGATTAACTTTGTCTTGAGGTCTTCTTTATCTGATATGAGGATAAAAACCCCTGCTTGTTTATGAGGTCTATGTGAATGATATGCTTTTTCCCATTCTTTCACCTTCAGTCTGTGGATGTCTTTGCCTATGAGGTGAGTCTATTGGAGATAGCATATTTTGGGGTCTTGTTTTTTAATCCCATCTGACAGTCTATGTATGTCTTTGATTGATGAATTGAGGCCATTTACATTCAATGTTATTATTGAGAAATGATTTTTATTCCCTGTAATTTTTATTTATTTATGGTTTTTAATTTGAATCAGTTTCTCCTTTGATTCACTATTCTTCTAATGTACTTCCTTCTTTTACTGGATTTTACTTTTATTTTTCATTTCTTTTTCATGAAATATCTTATTGAGTGTGTTTTGTAGTGCAGGCTTTCTGGTTGTGAATTTTTTCTTTTGTTTATCATGAAAGGTTTTTATTTTATCAATTCTGAAGCTTAATTTTGTGGGCATAGTATTTTTGGCTGGCATCCATTTTCTTTCAGAGCTTCCAAAACCTCCTCACTTTGAGGGTCTGGGTTGAGAAATCAGCTAAGATCTGGATTGTTTTTCCTCTAATATGATCTGTCATTTCTCTCTGGAAGCCTTTAAAATTCTATTCTTAATTTTTATGTTAGGAATTTTCATAATAATGTGACTTGGTGTGGGTCTGTTGTAAATTGCACATTTGGGATCCTATAAGCCACTTATATTTGATTTTCCATTTCATTTTTTATGTTTGGGAATTGTTCTGATATTATTTTATTGAAAAAAATATGCATTCCTTTGATTTGTATCACCAAGCCTTCATCTATCCTGGTAAATCTTAATTTTGGTCTTTTCAGGTTATCCCATATTTCTTGGAAGTTCTGTTTATGGTCTTTTAACATCTTTTCTCTATGGTCAACTTGATTTTCAAAATTACTTTTTGTCTTCATTGCCTGAAATTGTCTTCCAAGTGGTGTAGTCTGTTGGTGATGTGTTCCAATGAATTTTTAATTTGACTTATTGATTCCTTCATTTTGAAGATTTCTGCTTGATTATTTTTCAGAATCTCTCTTTATTAAAGTGATTTTCAATTTCTATATTTTCTTTCTGATTTCACTCATTATATTGTCCTTTATCTCATAGATCAGTTTAACTCTATACTTTCTAAACTTCTTCTCTGATATTTTTTCCACTGTGGCATCAGTGGATTCTGTTATTGAAGTATCTTTGTTTGTTTGGGGAGATTTGTTCCCTTGTTTTTCATGTTGTTTGTATGTCTACACATCTAACAGTATGGATCTGAGGCAGTAGAGTTTCTACCCTGAGGACTTAGAGTGTCCCTGTAGGTTTCCAGTAACTCACTGTTTAGGGGGAGACAAATAATAACAATAACCAATACAAACAATATACAACATTAAGGCAAATATTTCCTACTATGAAGTCTACAATGTTAATTGTCACAACAAACATAAATGGTATGATCAGTTATTGCCTACAGTAAAAACAGTAAGCTTGCAAAAGCATTTACAATTTCAAATGGCGGACTGAGAAAAAACAGAAGTGATGTAGGCTGTGATGATTTTGAGGGAGAAGGAGAGAAGATAAAAGTAAAAAATTAAAGGAAGTGTGAAAGAGAGAGCAATAGAGATTGGCTATTATCAGAAGAAAAGAGAGAAAGAGAATCCAGGGAATTAGATGAGTGAGAGAATATATATATTAGTAAAAATATACAAGACAAAATTGAAATATACTAATCAAGCATCCTATTCCTCAAAACACTGATCCATGAAAAATAAGTGACTTCATATATTCTACTAAGGGATGGAATTCTAACACAAAGTATTCAAACACAAATAGACTCTGGAGCCCTCCAGAGTCCATTGTTGAGATGGAATTTTATCTGAGCCCTGTACTTCCAGGAAGCAACCACACTTGAGAAACTTCCCAATGCATATGCATTTCAGCTAGCAAAAAACCCTCAACCCGTCAGAGATTAAGACCTGTCTTTATCCTTCCTCAAGATTCTTGTTGACTTTCTCTATAAACTCCCTCAGTCTTCTAAATGGCCCTGTTTCATTCTTTGAAATGTTCCTCCTTAATGAGCATTTTCACCCTTGCAAGGCCTTGTATAGACCCTCTACTAAACTTCTGGTGCCTTTTGCCTTCATTCCATAAAAGCATCAGGTAACCACCAGATCCCAAATACCTCTCAAAACAAATCCAATTCGAAGACTCCTAAACTATTGCTTTGGTTGAGTGAGCCACACTCATTCCACCCATTCTCTCACAATCATTTCAGAAATTTTACCATGGGAAGAAGGTAGATCCATGAGGAGGTGTGAGGTAGGTAAGTTTCTAGGAACCTGATGCAACAACAGAGATTTATGAAAATACAACTCCTTTCCAAAATCAATCTCTCTCTCTCTCTCTCTCTCTCTCTCTCTCTCTCTCTCTCTCTCTCTTTCAGTTCAATGAATGTAAGTGTTCTCAATAGGAAGCACTAGCAAAATTACAATCAGCATTTATGAATATCTACTATATTCTACCACATAATTTTCTAGGGTACAGAAATCAATAAAGTCCATGTCTTGCTCTCATAGAGTTGACACAAAAATTGACCAATAGTCTGGTAGCATTTCATCCTACTTCTCTCTATATAGGATTGCTTATTGGAGCACACTGGTTGAGGACAACCGTATATGGACTTTTCTAGAGCAATGAATAATACCAAGGACGAAGATAGATGACTCTGAAGAGTATTATCATCCTCTCTCAAGAAGAACCAAACTCCTGAATTTCTCCCACCTTAGTGTTTGACAAGTGTGAGTATTCACCTTGCAACAAATGTTAAGAACCTACTATCTTCCAAGACCTCTTTCAGACACTGAAGAAATAATCTCATGGTTGAAGATACCCATGTCTCAGTTTCTCCACTATTTTATGATGTCAGGAGTAAGGCACACAGGTGACACGGTGAGAACGCCTGTATCCCCTTGTGTATGACATTTGCTTTCAATCTCCAGGAGGGAAATCCTGAGAATAGATGGTCAAGATCTCCATCTCATTTTTGTAATTCTAACACATCTGGTACTGTTAGTATTTCACACTTCATTTTCTTTTTGATCAAGATCCATAGAAAACATTCTTTTATTTTTTTCTCTTCTGATATTACCATAGATAACAAGTTTGTGCTGGGAATCAAAACCCAGGGCTTCTCACATGTTAGACAAGTGCCTGGCTACTGAGCTACATTTCCAGCCCTTAAAGCAAATTATTTTACAGTGTCCTTTGTGGGAATTTTTATAAAACACTTCATTAAAATAAATTTGGGGAAATGTTCAGAAGAAGGTTACAAGCATTGAGAAGGCAATTCATTGTAGTACTTCTGTCATTGACTATAATTACCTGCTTTGCTGTTGTTGTCTCTCCTTTAAGACACAATTTCCTAGCAAGGGCTTTCATTTTGCTCAGTATTTTTATTCTCATGGTAGTTGTCATTAATTAAGATGCAATTATTGATGGAAGACAGCTAAGAAGCGCCCTGGAGAGCTCACTAGAAGGGTGTGGCCTTCAGGTTCTCCCCTTCCTGCTCTGCCCAGATAAACCTGTTTACACCCATTTTCCACTTTCTCCCAAATTTCACCTGTTTGCCTTCCCTGGGATTCCTCTCAAATTATCCTCGGCTGAGGAAAGTGCCGGAATGCAATATCCAGCTTCCTGGGAGAGCTGCAGGGATGCCGAGGAGCACATTAGAAAACCAAGGCCAGCTGAGAAGCAAGAGAATGTTCACTGGGCGGGTAAAAACAAATCAAGAAAAAATTAATTTTGCCTAATGCAACAAGGGAAAGAGACCCTCCCCCCATGCCCACCCCATCCCTGCCTTATCTTAAGACATTTGCTTTGTTTCTTTAATACAATGATCAACACATATAAATTGTATGAATTAAAGGATTCATGACATTTCCACACAGAGCTTTTACTTGAGAAAACTTGTCCCTGCAAATTCTTTCTCTGCCCCTTTAAGATGTATGTAAATCTCCTTTAAAAAGCTTTGGCTGCCTTCACAGCCCAGAAATGTCTTTCTCAAGGACCTGAGAGCCAACTCTTAGAAATAGAACCATCAAGAAAGACAGCGACCTTATCTCTCAGTTCTGTGGGAGGGTAGGAGCCTAATTTGGCTGGTGCCTGGCTCCAAGTTGCAGAACTACCTCTTGCCATAAAGATAAGTTTTCTTTTTCCTTGGGATTAAGGCGATGAGCTAACACAGATGGCCAGCCCAATTACCAAGTGAATTTAGGATAAACTGTGTATGACAAATGCTGCCGTCAAGTCCTCTTACTGGAGGACACACATACACAAGGGGCTGTATCGGCCTGGATGTGTACAAGGGCAGGACCTCTCTCACTTTCAGGCTTAGTGTTATTCAATAACAAAACCACTTCTTTCTCTTTTCCCTTTGTGGAGAAGGTTCCTGAGTTGGCAGGAGTTTTTTGTTTTTTGTTTTTTTCCCAGTGTCAGGGATTGAACCCAGGGTCTTGCATGTAATAAGCACTCACTCTACCACTGAGCTACACTGCCAACCCCAGATTTTGTTTTTAATTAAATTTCCCCAACATCTTCAGGACCTTGGAAAAGAGGACATAACTGCATCACATACCCCTCAGAGGCAGAGCTAGCTGTCCAAAAATCAAGCTTAAAAATCCCAGGACAGAGGGATGGTTTGAGGTCCACAGGGATGCTGGGAGTGTAAAGTAGGCCAGGGACATGGTTCCTTAAGTTCAAGGGTGAGTGTGTGTGGAGGGGGTAGGGTGAGAATGGAGACTGCCAATACCATCAGTGAGGTCTACTGAAGGAGGCTTATGAAAAAGCAGGATTGGGACTCAGGCTTGAGGGACCATGGGCAGCCTGCTTTACTACCCATGTCTTCCCATGTCCAGAGGTCATGGGTCGTTTTTGTTCAAATGCAAATTTGGCTTCCATGGTCCAGCCTGTGGCCTGAGATTGTTTATTTCTAAGGAGCTCCCATGTGGTTCTGATGCTCTGTATCTTGGGAACACATTCTGAGAGGCAAAGAGTTAGGGAGAAAAAGGAAGCAGGAGACAGACCCGCACTGGGCATAGGAGGAGCCAGCTGGAAGCCAGAGGAGAAAGTCACATAGCCCTCAGGGCAATCAGAAGTCACTGCCTTGTCCTCCAAGAGGACCCCTAATTATTGTTAGGAATATTCTCTGCTCAGACCCTGGACAGATAATACAAATTCTGGATTATACAGGATCTGCCATCTTCTAATGGTACACAGCCTAGTTTTGACTAATTTTCCTGAAAGTTAGGCTTCTGACTAAGTAGGACCAGATAAAATAGAGGCTACAGGGCCATTTCCATAGGATATAAATTGACCCAAACTCATTGGCAAAGTACTAAGAAGGAGACAAGTTTATCGACCAGAGCCCTTCTCAGACCAAAGCCCTCTATGTCTTTGGAGAACACTTGAATAAGCCACTTGTAGTTTAGGGATGAGATTCCAAAGACAGAGTTAGGGTTAAAATAAAGTGCTTCCAAGGAGGGCAGTTTTCATTACCAATTGTAGGCCTTCCGTTTTACTGAATGTGTGTACAAATATGCTTCCAGAGCTAGACTAGAAAAGAGGCTGATCTTTGCCACCAGCCCCATAAACACTGCATTTGATGTTAAAGGAAAATAGAGCTTTGAAGAGGTGTAAAATTATTGCTAGTCTGATGCACCTACCTATTTAGGTCTGACCCTGCCAGAAAGTTCTTATACCTACAAGGTCTCTTCCCATATACCAGCCTTTACCTGGATCCCTTTCCACCCTGCCTTTCTTCTGAGCTTCAGTTTAGAATTCTTTCTTGACCAAAAATTAAAACTAGTTACTTAGCTGGGGCTCACTAGTCCTCTGTGATGAGAATATTCATGACTAAATGGGGTTTTCTCCCCCCTACCCAGACCTTTGAAAAATTACTGACACAGTCATGCAATGCATAACAATGTTTTAATCAATGACAGACTGCATATATGTAGTACAGTGGTCCCATAAGTGATGGTAGTAGTGGTAGTGGTGTTAGTTTGTGTAAGTACACTGTATGATGTTCACAAAATGACAATATTACCTAAAGACACATTCCTTAAGATGCGTCCATATCATTCGGTGATGTGTGATTATGTATGTATAAAGTACTTAGAATAGAGCCTAAGATATAGCAGGTAATATTTAACTTTTGATAAAAGAGTAAATAGAGAATTTGAGAGGATTTCAACAGTAGCAAGAAAAGTCTGGGTTTATGTTGCAGACCTAACTGATAAACTGAAGGACCCAAAGCCTCTTCTGGTGATAACATAGTGCTGAGTGGCAATTCAAGACAAAACTGGGGAGGCAGAGAGAAAAAAACAAGTAAGGAGAAGGTGGGAGAGTGAAGTGGGAATGTCCAGATGTGGGTACTGTTTGGAAAGGTTGGAGGAAAAAATCATATTTTGCACCATCTAATAATGAATCCCAGCTCTTGCTCTATATATTACAACCTCCCGCAACCTCCCACTATGTATTTGCTAAAGAGGGCTTACAGTTGTAAATATGTATCCTTTGCAACTCAGAAGCATCTCTCAAGGACCCAAGTGCCATTCCCACCAATATAACCATGAAAAGAATGAGCCCTCTGTTTCCAAGACTGCATGGGAAGACAGAATCTTAACTTTGATAATCGCCAGCCAACAAACACCAGCTGGCCTCATCTCCTTCACACTAACCAATCTTTTGTACTATTTACTTTTCTGCCTGCTGAATGCCCCCTTCCTCTAAACTGCCCAAATTAGAATGGAGCTAATCTCTCTTCCCCAACTATTAGGTTTTTTAAAAAAAACTCCTCATTTATAGTTGTTGTATAAGATGTTTTACAGAACATGTGGTCCTACTGAGGCAGGAGAAAGAGCTAGGATAGACAGATAGGAAATATGGGCAGCCTCCAATGTCAAGTTTTCACTGTAACAGATATAAGCCAGGTCTCATCAAGGTCAAGTTGATTCCTTTGTAAGCAAAAAAAAAAAAAATGAGTTGATAGGGAGACATCTGTTGCCTAGTGCCCAGACCCCCTCCAAAAAGGGCACAGTAACCAAATTGGACTAAAAGGTTCATGGACACTGAGTGTCCTACCCAGGATTGGGTCGAGGGCTAACTTCCTTGGCTCAGTAGATGCATATAAACCCCTAGACAACAGACACCCATTGGCAACCTCCTGCTTTGGGACATTTCCCCCTTTGGGACCTCTGCTTTCTTTTTTCTATTACTCTAATGAATCTTGTTACTTGGCTCTCACCTTTGTCCATTGATTTTATTCTTTAAATTTGTAAGATAAAGAACCCACCTAAGCCTATGCTCCACGCTATACTATGAAGCACCTTAAAAGTCTGACCTAAGGATCACCCCAAGATGGAGAAAACTAAGCCTCAGACTTATATTCAGGAATGGGAGCTATATAGACTTCAATCAAGAACGAGGGGCGCTGATCACGAGATTACAACACAGGACTCAAGTAGCATAAGCCTTGAAAGAACAACTTATCCAATCCAGACCAGAGACATTATGAGATCCATCAACTCCCAAAAGCTCTTGAAAACCCTCTTTACTGGCTGATCAAGGAGATGCTTGGAGCTTGCCTCCTGTCTCCATACCAGGGAACTTCTAATAAAGTTTTATTTTCTTTTTTCAAAAACCAGTGCTTTCATATTGACTTCTATGCAGCAGGTCAAACACCAAGTCCTTGTTCAGTACCAATATGAAGTATCAGTATCAATATTAAAATTTTATTTCTGATAAAGGATTAGGTAGAACTCTGGCATTCCATCTGGTTAGGATTCTTATTCCTAAATGTGCGCTTTCTTTCTGTTGTTGTATTCCAGGTAATATACCAGGCAGATCCCTTCAGGGTGGTCTCCTACTATTCAAGATTTTGGGATAAATTCCTCAGCATCCGGTGGCATGGGTTAAGAAACTGAATTTACTAGGAAAAAGGAAAATCCCCAAGGCCAATGTCAGTGAGGCAGCATTAGTACAATTTCACCATCGGGGCAAGGTTGCTGGACATCTGTCCCCTAACCCCACCACATTGGGTCTCCCTTCCTATACAGTAAGTGTGAGAAAGTGGCCTTGCTCACTAGAGAATGTACAGATGGCTTGGTGCTAACTATAGGGTCAATTAGGAATGCCAGTTCTCCTCCACCTAAGGACCTTGGAGCAATGGGTTTTGCAGCCCCTCAAGGGAAAGTAAGGCGTATAGAAGTCCCATGAGGAGCTGGGTGTGGGCTCTGTGGCTGCTGAAAAAATGAGGGAACTTTTGGGTCCTAACTGGCACCAGAGGAGCACCCAGAGCCATTCGTGGACAATCCTGCTCGTTATAGAACACGAAACTCACCTGTGACTAGTTAGCCCTTTTATTTCTCCCTGAGGAAATTTTCTCACATCATTGAATTTTCAAATATCATATTCTATCAGATCATATCCAATATTTTACTCTCAGACCATCATGTAAGTCAGAAATGGTATAAGAGAAAGACAAACATTCCTCAGGAGCGTTTGGTATCTATACAATTCCTTATACTCCCCTCTTCTTTTAAAATTCTCCCATGATTTGCAGTTTTTATGGATGTAAAATTCATATAACATAAAAGTTAAGCATAGATCTGAATCTTCTAGTAAGTTCATGTTATTGTGCAACTATCATCCTTGGATCACTCCAAAACATTTTTATCACCCACAAGGAAAAATCCTGTACCTACTAAAAGTTACTCCTTGTTCCCTCCTCTTCCTAATTCCTGACAACATCAATCTGTTTTCTGTCTCTAAGGTATTTCATACATGATCTTTTGTGTCTGGCTTCTGTACTTGGCATACTGTCTTCAGGGTACATCCATGTTGTAGCATCTCTCAGGACTTCACTCCTTTCTTTGACTGAATAACATCCTGTTGTAAATACCACATTTGTTTATTTATTATTGGCTGATAGACATTTCGGTTGTTTCCACCTCTTGGCTTGTATAAAAAGTGCTGCTGTGAGCATTTGTACACAGTACTTGTATAAGTGCCCATTTTCGATTCCCTTGAATATATACTTAGGAATGACATTCCTGTGTCACATGGTAATTCTGTATTAAACTTTTTAAAGAGCCATGGTTCTTTAAAAAGATTTGTTATCTTTTGAATCAATTTCTAGTTTGATTTAGGATAGATGACCACTGTGCTCAAGATAGGTTGCAATGCTGTTGAAGCAATCACTAGTCTTGAACATTCTGAAACATTTTCCACTGAGGCTAAGTAGATAGTATTTATTTATTAAGAGCTGGAAATGTTTCTCCTCCTCCTCCTCTTCTTCTTCTTCCTCCTCCTGCTCCTTCTCCTCCTCCCTCTTCTTCTTCTCCCTTTCCTTCTTTGCTAGGGATGAAACCCCAGGCCCCCCACATGCCAAGCAAACTCTCTGTTACTGAGCCATATCCCAAGCCCCTAAAACTGGAAATGTTTCTAAACAAACAATGTAAAGTTAACTGAATAAAAGTTCTCTTTGAAGTTGGATCAATAAGGAAACTTCTGGGTAACAATTCCAAAGAGGCCCAGGGAATGTGGTCAGAAGTCATGTGGGGACTGGGTTAGAGACAAAAACAGGTTTTATTTTACACCTTCTATAGTGTAATATCCTAAACCCGCATGTCCTGTCTGCCCCTCCTCTCCTGCACTGCTGTCCCTGATTGGACACTTCTTCCACACTACTTGGGGCCCACAAGGCCTGCCTTGGTCAGCAGGCCATTCCTTCTTTACTTTCCATCTCTCCTGTCCCCCACTCTGCCCCCAGAGAGATACTGAGTGAACTTGGCTTTTTGTTTGAACAATGTCTACGGATGGAATGAATCACTCAAGAATAACTGTACTCTTGTGTTGTTTATTTGGCCTTGATTTCACAATGTGCAGGAAATCAGGCAGCCCTGACATTTCACAATCCCCCAGCTTTGTCACACTGAGTTGAATAGCTATTTAAACACAACCCAAGCCTCATTTGCTTCTAGAAAGTACCATCAAACTATTTCCAGAGGGAACATTTTTCATGTTAGAACATATTTTGGAAATTATATTTTTAGCCACCCACCTGGCAACTCACTCCTGACTCTCCATTAGAATAGCAAGTCCAGGCAGGCAGAGGTATTCTCTCTCACACACAATTAATTCCAACCCTTGTTCTCCTGAATGCCCAAACCCTGAAATCATTCTAATGTCACAGCTTTTTCAGCAAATATAATTCATTGTTTTCTTTTTGCTCTCAATTACAGGAGGCCAGAAATCCTGAACAGTGGTGAAAGAGTTAACAGCTGATGTTAGGGCTCAGGTTGGGGTTCAGTTGTAGAGCACAAGCCTAGTATGTGTGAGGCACTGGGTTCGATTCTCAGCACTGTATATAAATAATAATAAAGAATTAAAATAAAGGTATTGTGTCCATCTACAACTAAAAATTAAAAAATAAATGAACAAAAGACTTGATGTAAGTGTCTAGCTGACTGGGGTTTGGGTACAAACTTTGCTTCTGACTGGCTACTTGCTGTTAGACATGATGTTAGTCACCTTCTCTGTGCCCACTTCCTCATCCTTAGAATAGAGAGCATTTACCTCACCGGGCACATGAGGGTCAAATGAAGTAATACAAGTCCACCGTCTGGCACAAGTCTCCCCTGAACAGCTGGTGGAGAATAGTGATGTATTCATCAGATTTGTCACTATTTCTTTTCTTCTTTTTAGTTCCCTGCTTCCTACTCATCTCCACTCCACTCCACCTACACATTCTATTAGTTAGAAGAGTCTATGGTTTGTGGTTTCAGGACAGGAAAGGGAACAAGGCAAATTGTTTGCTTTTTCCTAATTTTTGTATTTTTAAAAAATGTCTGCATCCTTAGAGGAACCACAATTCAAATTAGTAATAATAATTTTAAAAAAGGAGTTGAAGAGGAGAATTCTCATTTTCCCATAACCCTGTAATCCCAGCCTCTCGGGAGCCTAAGGCAGGAGCATTGCAGGTTTGAGGTCAGTCTGGGCAACTTAGTGAGACCCTGTCTCAAAATTAAAAACTGGGCTAGTGGTGTTGCTCAATGATAGAGTACCCTGGTTTCAATACCCAGTACTAGAAAACAAACAAACAATAAACTAGAAAAGATCCCCCAGACTGGGGAACAAAGATGATAATGGGAAGCTGTGAGAATTTACCTCGCGGTTGGAAGAAAAAACAGAGAGTGCCCTTGGGCAGCCTCCCAGAGATGCCCTCTGCCCCGTCAGGGCATAAATGTGATTAAATGTTCCTGGTAAATAAACTCTCCTTCAGGGATTTGTAACCTGTCTACACAAAGAAGTTTGCAATGCCAGAACTTTGGAATGATAGAAGAAAGGGAGGAGAGAGTAATTTTTTTCTTATGAATCCCACAATGGTCAGGGTAGAAAATGCTCCACAAACATTTAGAAATAACACGTCCATTACTACAGTATGATGGTACATTTTACAGATCATCTTCAAATAATAATAAAGTCAAGAGTTTTAGAAGCATGTTGAACCCAGACTTATCACTAATTTAGCAAAGCCTAGGGTCACTTCCATTCTTTTTTAGGCTCCTGGAATATTAAAATAATCAATATATAACAAAACACATGATGAAACAATTCACTCCAAGAGTTAGTAGTTTTGTATCAAGTTGGTCATTTGCTCACCATTCTGCAATTCGGGCAAAGCTCAGCAGCAATAGTTTATTACTTCTGACCCACGGGGCATAGGTTATTTTCAGCTGGGAACTTGGTTGGGAGTATGACATCATGAATGGCCTTTCATGCTCCAGGGTCCTTCCCATGTGGTCTCTTATCATTCAGTCATCTAGTCTGAGCTTCTAACACAAGTTAGATCCCAAAAAGGCAAAAGAAGCAGCTGCCAAGCTCAGTAAAGTCCAACCCTAGATATGGCTCGGTATCCATTTTGTCATGTTCTGTTAGTTAAAGCAGGTCACCTGGCCAGCCCCAGCTTTAGGGAAGGACTTTGACAGGACACAGGACTATGGGAAGAACAAGAACCATTAGCAATTACAGGGAACCATCCTGGTTGTTAAGAATAATGATGTATTATATGATGGGCATGACGGAGTACACCTGTAATCCTAGGAACTCAGGAGGCTGAGGCAGGAGAGTCAAAAGTTCAGGGCCAGTCAAAGCAATTTAGAAAGGCCCTAGGCAACCTAGCAAGACCCTGTTTCAAAATTCAAATTATAAGTTCTGGGGATGTGACTCAGTGATGGAGCTCCCTGAGTTCTGTTCCTAGTACTGGAGAGAAAAAAAGTGGTATATAATAAATATTCACCTTATAAATGCTTTTA
Organism: Callospermophilus lateralis; assembly: GCF_048772815.1. NCBI lineage: Eukaryota > Metazoa > Chordata > Mammalia > Rodentia > Sciuridae > Callospermophilus > Callospermophilus lateralis. The sequence continues at coordinate 57,968,833 of NC_135312.1, read as the reverse complement.
GCATAAAAGTATACAATGACTATATGACTAACCTCCTTTAAGTGTAATGTCAACATTCTAAATTTAAGTTGGGGCCCAAATAGCCTCTTGTTTCCCCAGGTAGCCCTGTCTTGAAAAATATGGACAAAATTCTTTTTCATCCTGAATGACTGTGTAATTTCAAAAGGCACCAAAAATAATTTATTCATTAGTGTACTTGTTCTTTTTCAAGTATTCTGATTTTATGTGTAGAATTTTTCTGATTGTGTCCCTACCAGGATACGAGGCTCCCCATGAAACGTAGGAGCAGTGGTCCCTTGCCTTAGTACCTCGCCCTCTGGAATTTCAGGGGTTATTAGTATATGCTGCCAAGCAGTGGCCACACCCTGAAGTAAAGTGCAGAATGTCACCTGTAGGGTGAGATGATTCTATGGCAATTAAATTAATGATGCTAATTAGTGGTAGAGGAAGAAATGAATGGCTGTGTACAAAACTACTAACTCTTAGAGGGATTGTTTCATCATGTGTTTTGTTATTTATTGATTATTTTAATATTCCAGCTCAGAAATGAGGAGGAAGTTCCAAGGAGCATTGAGAAGCTTATATCAGATTTTTATATGGGGAGCCACCCTGAGCTACTTGAGGGGTCTTCACTTGGTACTGAGCCATGGAGACTCAGGTTTTTCCCTTGGGAACTATCCTGGCTCTCCTGTGTGCATCAGATTGCCCAAGGCATGAGATCTCTGCCTCTGTTCTACTAGGGAGACAGCTTTCGTGCCTCTGGAGTGGGGTGTAACCCATTGGAAACTGGACAGCCCACCTCCTGCCTTATTTGATGTTCCCCCATATAAATAAAGCAAGCAGAGGCTCCAGCTCTCTCTAATGTGGAAGCTCCATCCCTAAGATCTACTAGGTGTTCCACCCCCGCTTTTTAAGAATTCCTTTCTGTGTCCTGTGGTTTTTTTTTTTTTTTTTTTTTTTTTTGCCACCTGCTCTTTCTTAGCTTGATTTTCACAGTCAGCCCACTCCACAAAGAGGAACTTCAGTTCTGTTGACTGTGAGGGATGCCGGTGAGATTTTTAGTCTTTGGACCAAAGTCCCTGAACGTAGTAGTCATGGGGTGGAGATGAAGGATCCAACCAGAAAGGCCAATAGGTTCAAAAGTTATGCCAGCCTTCATGATAAGACAGAAATTACTGCCGGATTAAAGACTGCTATTTAGGGGATATGCATTCTTTTTAAAACCTGTTTATATTTTCTGTAATTAGGTCATTTTTGTTCTGTCATAGTGTTTAGTACATTTTTAGAATGCTGGTCTAGTCAGCTGTGCTAAGAGGAACCAAGAAAGAGCTTTTTGTCAGCTTGGGCCAGAGATTTAAAAGGGAAGTGGTTCACAACAGCCTGACGCAGTAGAAACAATCAAGTGACAGATCCTCAATGGGAAGGTAAACCGAGGACATCAGAGCAGGAAGCCCTTGTTGAGAAACTCTCCCCACACTATATATCTGTCATACATGGCTCCATCTCTCCATCCTCACAGTCAGTGACTTATCCTGAGACCCAGACAAGAGGCAAGAAGGAATCTCAATGAATAATGAGATAAATGCGGTGGAATTGGTGACCAGGGCAGGGAATAATGGGTAGGGAATAATGGACTTTACACTACAGAATGAAGCCAGCAAATAGAAAATCTGATTTTAGTTGTCAGAGGTGGGGGTAGGGGTTCAATTTGAGCATGAACCTGTGAGTTCCAAGCATTTGTTCAGACATGTTACCAAATCATTTTTCTAGTTAGAGAAGGAAAAGACACACAAGGATTGCTGCAGAACCCCCAGCTCTCCCCCACCCCCCAAAAATAAAAACCTAGGAAAAAGATAAGTGAGGGTTGATGGGTTAGCGTGGTCCCTCAAGCAAACTGGAACACTGGGCAGAGTGAAGTTGTTCAGACAAATGAAATCTAGAGCAGAAATGGGGACAAAATAGACTGTGACCATAGCAGAATTTCAGGTAGGGAGATGGTGAACACATGAGGACTGTGGGCCACACAGGCACAGGAGCCACCAGGCTTGGAATAGTTGAATCATTCCAGCCTCCAACAGGATCTGCCACTCAAAGATTGTTGGTAGCTGCAACTGGGTAGAGCCAAGGAGTGTACAGCTACAGTCACTGCCAATATTCTAGCCTCAGTCCTGTCCCACTATCAGGTGCAGTTAACTATGATTGAGTGACATACCATACCAAGAGTTAATAGCTTAAACCAACAATAATCCTTTATTTTGCATTTCAAGCAGGGCTCAGCAGTGGTCACTCATCCCTGCTCCATAATGTCTGGAGCGCATGACTCAAATGGCTGGGGACAGGTGGGAGACAGGAGAACATCTTTTTTTCTTGCAGGCTCAAAGCATCTCCCTGCAGTCCTTCCCATGCCCTCTCTGGGATAGCAGTCTCAATGTAGTTAAACTTAGGGGAGGCTCATGTTCCAAGAGCGAGTATGTCCGGAGTCCCAGGTAGAAGTTGCAAGATATTTATGTCCTAGCTTCAGAAGTTCCAAGATATGGTCATTTCTACCATGTTCTATTGGATTAGTAAATCATTAAAATTCAAGAGGAGAAGGTATCGATACTACACTTAATAGGAGGAGTGGCAAAGAATTTGTCACCTTTTTAATCCATTACTCCATCTCAACAAGTCCTTAGCAACACCTCTTGATTCCTGTCCCCAGGTTCTCATTAGTGACAGCAATGCATGGAGTAGAAAAGGTGAGGGCATTGGAGGTCACCAACCCTAAATTGGTCCTAGGCAGGATCCACCACTTAGCAACTAGTTGAACTTGTTAGGTTGCATAACTCCCTGGAGCCCAATTTCCTCATGTAAAATGAGGATAATATGGTGTCCCACAGAATCTTTAGGAGATTGGTTCCGGGACACCCTCATGCCCGTGGATATCAAAATCCCTGGGTGCTTAAATCCCTAATAGAAAAAGACACAGAATTTGCACAGAACCTACACTCATTCCCCATATACTTTTAGGGTGGTGTGTGTGTGTGTGTGTGTGTGTGTGTGTGTGTGTGTGTTGCTGGGAATTGAACCCAGGGCCTTGTGTTTGTGAGGCAAACACTCTACCAACTAAGCTATATCCTCAGCCCCCTCTACATACTTTTAAATCATCAGTAGATCACTTATAATACAATGTAAATGCTGTGTAAGTACTGTTGTACTGGGTTTAGGCAATAGTGACAAGAAAAAAGAATTTGTGATTCCACACAGATGCAACCATCCTAGGTCTAACTACATAATACACATTAGCAAAAAGCTAGCTTTTATTCCTAAATTTAACTACATTGTATATATCAGCAACAATCTAGCTTTTACTCCAATGTTTTCAATCTAGGGTTGGTGGAATCCTAAGGATAAGGAGGACTGACTGTACTACTGCACTGGCCAAGAAATGTACTTCTCAGATCTTCCAGGGCAGATAGCATAACTGCCCAGGGGCTCTGCCCTAGCTGCTGAGCTCTGCTGAAATCTATCCTCTGATATCTATCTCCAGGTCGGGCAAGAGGCTAGCTTTCCAAGGCTACTCCCAGCCCAGGACTAAGCACAGCAGGGATACTAAGGCAGGACATGCCAGACTTTGGGGACAAGGTTCAAGAACCAACACCCCTCCCCCATGGCTTTGCTAGACTCGCACAGCAGTGTCACCTGCTTCCTTCCATCCACCTTCCTTCTTTGCCCCTTTCCTTCACAAGAATCACATCTGCATCCCAGGTCCAACTCCTTGTCCAGTTCCCCTCCTACATTTCATTGTGCAATACTCCTATGGGACATTGTTCCTTGAGGACACAACCATTTAATCATAGAGCTGCTGCAGGTATTAAATGTGTGGGTGTGTGTAAAGCACTAGGAAAGGCTTAGCACAGAACTAACATTCATTCCACACTTATTGAGTCCTTGCTGTGTGTAGGCCTGACCTGGGTGCATGGGACCAAATGGTGAGCAAAGCAGATGACACTACCAATTTAATTTGCTTAAAGCTCTTGCAGAATCCCAGCTCTTCAACAGGACACAAAGAGCCTTTCAAATCTGATCCCCAGGGCCTAGATATCCATCCAATGCCCTGCACATCTGAGCCTATGGTCAATAGAAACTTCCTTCTTCCCTCCTACAGATCTGGCTCTTTCAATGCCTTGCCCTCTGTTTCCTACTCTGAAATGCCTTCTCCACTCTTTCTTGCATACTTCCCTTTGGAGACAAACTCTTACATATCTTCAACCGTGGGGTCCTAGGTCATCCAAGAGAAGTAGCTGGCTGGCTCAGATCTCAGCATGTATCTTGTAAAAGCACTTGTTACACTGTGCTATAATTTCTGTGACAGTGTGCTGGTTAACTTGGAAGTTCCTCTGGAGCAGGAGCAATGTCTCATCTTATATGAAGCCCCAGCATTTGGCCCATGATAGGCTCTCAGCATTTATCCACGGAGTGGGCAAGTCAATGAGCAACCCGAGAAAAGCGACTTCCCACTGCCCTAGCCCAGGATGACTGCGGAGCCTGTGGCGAGGGGCTGGGGGCGCGGCCGGGGCTGGCCGCGGTCCCACAGTCACAGCCGCAGCCGCTGAGGGCCTGCGGGGACCTGCAGCTGCTGGCACCGGCCGAATCGCGGCCGCTGCTGCGAAGCACATGACTGCAGCCTCGCCTCGGCCCCGCCCGCTTCCCCGCGCAGTCGCCGCTGGTCGCCTCCCCGGGTTGCTGCGAGGCCGACCGGCAGGCGTCTAGGCTCTGCGAGCTCCCTCCACCCTCCCAGCTGTCCCATCGAGGAAAACCGAAACCAAGCCTGTCCTTCACCCCGCGGCCCCGCCTGCCTGGTGCTCCGAGGGCCGCGCTCGCCCAGCTGCAGAGCCCACACAGCGCACCGCCCCGGCAGCGCGGCGAGCTGGGCACCGAGGACACGGGCACCGGGAGGGCGCGGGTGCCAGAGGGTCCCAGGTCTTCTCGCCGCCGCTACTGCAGCGGCCTTGGCGGCTGCTCCTCCCTCCTTGCAGTTGAGTAGCAGCGGGTGCGGCCTGACCCGGCCCGGGAGCCGCGCGCAGAATGGGCAAATGCTGCTTCTACACGGCGGGGACACTGTCCTTGCTCCTGCTGGTGACTGGTGTCACGCTGCTTGTGGCCCGGGTCTTCCAGAAGGCCGTGGACCAGACGATCGAGAAGGTGAGCGGTACTGGGCGTGTGTGTGTGTGTGTGTGTGTGTGTGTGAGAGAGAGAGAGAGAGAGAGAGAGAGAGAGTGTGTGTGTGTGTGTGTGTGTGTGTGAGAGAGAGAGAGAGAGAGAGAGAGAGAGAGAGAGAGAGAGAGAGAGAGAGAGAGAGAGAGTGTGTGTGTGTGTGTGTGTGTGTGTTTGCAGGACACCCTCGCACTTGGACCACGGGCAGGGAAGACCTGCACCCGGTCAAACCCTCCAGACGGGGACCCTCCTTTCTTCCTGTGCTTTGTAGAGAGGATTAAAGGATGGAGATGGAGCAAGAGGAATGCAGATGACTGTGTTTCCTTTCATAATAACAAATTGGACTGTGATTCTTGACTTTTCAAAAATGCTTGCGCTTAGATTGTCATTTGTATCTTTCCCTACCCCCCCCCCCCCACACACACACCTCAATCTCTGTTGGACCCAAACTGTTTTTCTGTTTCATGAAGAACTAAAAGTAAATGAAAGACACCACAGAAGAGGCAGGCTATGTTAGCTGCTTGCCTAGCCTTTGAAGTGGTGTAGGGCTGGGGATGAGAAGTGGGTGTGTGGTCTATTGTGTTCTTGCCTTCCTGTGCTGGGTAGGGCAGTTGGAGTAGACAGGCCAAGTCGTTGGACTAGGTGACATTTCATCCATCTCAATCTGCTTACACAGACTTAGCAGCTTTGTATCTTGTACCAACAACCTGTGTCACCTTGTCTCACCATCATTCTTGTCTTTCTCAGACAGCCACCACTCTCAGGCACAGGTGCATGTAGATCCCTCTAGGAATTGGGACCTGTCTCTCCCCTTGCATGAGTAGGCTGAAAAGCTAGTTATGTCAGGAGCCCTCTCCATCCTTTGACTTAACCGGTCATTTCCTCTGCCCTTTCACCCACATCCACCAAGCCATGTGGAAAGAGGAACAGAGAAAGGTATTGGGATCTTTTTCCTATTTTTTTTTTTTTTTTTTTAGTCACTGGAGCAGCCTTTCTTTTTATCACCAACAACTTCATGCCATTATACCACTGATCTACACTTGTTATCAGCTAGATAAAATAGAGTCCAGGCCTTGTCCAGGTTGAGTTACTCTACTTCCTGGTTAGTAAAGTTTTTTTTTTTTTATTCCAGGTGATAACAGCATCTTCCTCTAACAGAGGTTTTGAGAAGTAATCAATTACTTGGAATCTGACAATTAAAGGCAATTTTTAAAGAAAGTGCCATGGCAAAGCATCATTTAATTTTTCACAAGTTCACATTGCCAAGGGAAGACAAGGCCTACTGTCTGAGCTTCTCAAAGACCATTCTTTTCCTGAGCACCGAGTTCAGGAACAAAATAAAGCAAACCTTTTCTCTCCACATTCAAATCAAGATTTCACAGGATTTGTTTGAGGAGGTAAACCCTAGTCTTGAGGGTCTAAGTAATCTGCTGGTTGATATGTGAATTTTCTTGTATGGCTTTAAAGAATTGTTTCAGGGGAGCCAGATAGGGTGAGTGATCTTCCCAGTTCCTCAGCTCAAGCCAGCCCTCAGATTCCCTGTGGGTCTCCATTTCATGTTGGCCCAGATTGCAGGTGGGGTGTTGCTACAAGGCAGCCTAATACCTAAGTTTGTATAGGTTTTTCCAGTTGATTTTCTCCACAAGGAATGGCCTCAGACTGATGTTACAGTGCAGGGGTCCTTTAGAACTAACCAACCCCAGCTCTGGAGCACTGTACAATGGGATGTCTGAAATAAAAGGTTAGGGCTAGGTTCAGTGAACAGATTCAGGAATGTTGTAACTGCACCAGAGGACACACCTTACCATTTCGCTCTTTCCTGGATAATCTGTAGGGTACAAGGTAGCACAGGACAGTGGGAAAGAGTAAGGACTTTGCAGATAAAAACTCCTGGGAATGAATCCTGGGTTCAGGTTCTAGCTGGGTGACCATGGACTAGTTGTTTAATCCCTCTTCATTCATTTCCCCTATCTGTAAATGGAGATAATAACAAATAGTGTACGTAGAAAGGTTATAAGAAGTATTCAAGAAAATGGATATGATTTTCCTGGGATATAGTTAGTACTTAATACATAATAGCAATTTTGTTTTTATTAGAAGACACACAATGAAAGTGTACATGAGATTGGGAGTCAGACACACTGTATTTAGATCCTAAATTTGCCATTTTCAAGTTTTTTCCTCTGGGCAACTTCTCTGAGCCTCAGTTTCATTACTTGTAAAAGTAGGAATGAGAGATGTTAGTATTTTGGACACAGTGGTATATTTACTATGGGGCTCATAAAACTTAAGCTTTAGATCCCTCACTTGCAGAGGCCCTTCCAAAGTCCTGTACCTAATTCTGTATCCCAATTTTTATTCCCAGGAAGGACCCCTCAATTTATATGAGGTTCAGGACCCAAAGAATCTGAATCTGCCTCTGCATAGTATTATGGGGCAAATGTAGAATTTTACATAGTGTCAGGCAAGAAACACATGACCAATATAGGACAGTCATTATATTCCTATTAGTATTATCATATAATAATTCTTTCATAATTTGACTATTATATAGTTGTAATTGAATCCATTATTATATTTTCAATTCTTAGTGTTTTCATTGGAAAGTTGTCCATTGGAAAAAAAGGAGAGGGAAAAGGGATGAAGTTCAAATGCATAGTTTGGCTAATTGTGAGAAGTAATTAGTACAGTAATTCCTGTAAGAATAATTTGTCTCAAAGTGAACATTGTCCTTGTGCTCTGCAATGATCAGAGGTGACTAAAGGGAGACTTTTATAATGGCCAGTGACTATAGTAGAAAAAACTAAAATATTCTTGTACCAACAGCCTGTGTTGGCTCACTGGAGACTGCTTTGTATTGGGCAAGCCCTGTAATAATTGCTGTTCAATGTTCTGCTTTGCAAAAGAGGCCTTGTAGTACCTTCCTCCTTTTGGGCCCATATATTCATTTCCTGGGGGACATTATGGCATTAACAAGGCCTTTTCTATCAAGCACTTGAACTTTCCTAAAGACCTAGTGCAGAGATCTGGCAAACCCTTTTCCTCTTACAAGGGAGAAGGGAGAATTTCATGTTGTATTTCATGTAGTAGCCCAACCAATTGTCTTGACACCTGGCACAGTGCCTGCTACATTGTAGGGACATAATAAATGCCTGCTGTTTCCCTTTTTAATTTTATTCTCAGAGCTTTGCACATGCTAGGCAAGCACTCCAAAACTGAGCCACTGTTGTCTCACTTTTGATCGTTTTAATGGAAAGAAGAATGTCCTGAGAAATAGCAGAACTAGACTCAAATCCTTTTGTCACCTACAAATACTTGGATTATGTTGAGTAAACTAAATAGCAAGTTATTTTAAACTTATTTTTTAATTAAACAAATTTCCTAGTAGCAAATTATTTAACCCTGAAAGGTTCAGGTTTCTCATTTTGAAAATGAGGATAATAAGAATATATTGGGTTGTCAAATAATGAAATAAAATTATTTCTGTAAAGCCATCAGCTTAGTGCCTCATACAATGCCAGAACATTAACATTTGTTATTGTGTTTAGCTATAGTTTTCTCTCCTTCTCCTCTTCCTCATCATCTTCCTCCTCCTCCTCCTTCTCCTCCTCCTCCTACTATACTAGGGATCAACAACTATACTGAGTTGCTAAAAGTCTCACTAAGTTGTTTCTAACTTGTGATCCTCCTGCCTCATTCTCCCAAGTCCCTAGGATTACAGGCGTGTGCCACTATGCCCATCTCATCTGTTGACTGAAGCTTCTATGGTAATTCAAATTCCTTCTAGCTCCAAATTTCTGAGATTCTATGATACAGGCACAGTGACTTTTATTTAGGGGCAGTTATACACCTCAGAATAGTAAATTTACCTCTTGACCCCTGCAGACTTGTTGACAGTTTGAACATTTAATAGAAACAGGAGTGTGGAACTAACCTTAGGCTAACAAGAAATGGGTTGGCAAGAAAACCAATGAGAGGAAAAGAGACTTCATACCTTTTACCTCTTCTTCACAAGCCAAGGCAGGGTATAGCAAATGAACAGGACAAACACACTTACCCTTCACCTGGATGGAGGCTTTGGGCAAATGAGTAGCAGCTGGCCTCTTTGGGAATATAGCAACTTTCAAGGGTTCTACTAATGCCTCAAGAAATAAAATAGAATCATTTTTAACCAAGTAGCTTTGGTTGGTGAATATATGGAGTCTTCTTTTTGATTTTCGTTTTTCATTTTTTGAAGTCTTCTTTTTTAAAGTCAATGCAGTAAAACAGCTTTGTTGCTGTATATGTAAAGGCGATCAGCTATATTTTATCCTAAAGGGCTCCTTCCTGGGTATATACTTTATCTCCTGAGTTGCTTCTATTGGAAACTAGGAAAACTTAAAATCTTAGTGTAAGATTTTTCTTTTTCTCCAGTTTCTATATCTAATATTTTTGTCTTTTAAAATTATAGTTATGAACATATCGATTGTACAAATTAATGAGATTCACTGTGAAATTTTCATACGTGAATATATATCATGCATTACGATTTTTTTTCTTAATCAGAAAAATGAAGAGATTGCTTTATATGTTATTTTGCATTTAAGCAAAGTGAGGCCTAGGGAAAGTAAGTAATTTACCTACAGTCTAATGGAGAGGTAGGGGTAGAGTTAGGCATGTGTGCTGGGTCTCCTGATACTGAACCCACTTTCCCCACCTCAAGGATGGCCACGCGATCTATTTGCCCAGGATCATCCTGCCCGGTACCTATTATTCTGGTTTAAATATTAGCACCCTCTTTTCTCCAAAAGATTTCTGATTTGGACAATAAATCCTATGCCTCCCCACCCCCATTCCGTGTCACATTGTCTTCATATACTGCGCTGTCTTCCACTCTTTGGCATTAAAAAGGACTCATGCTCTTTAAGAGCTGTGTCCTATTCAAGCTAGCTCAAGCTAAGCTGGAGGGGGCAGCCCTTGGATACCTAAGGATGAAAAGCACAGCATATTAAGTCCTCCTGAGAGTACAGTAAAAATTGGAAAGTCAGCAGGAACCAGGCATACTTTCCCATTCTTTGCTTTTCTTTCTCCACCAACCAGCTTTCTCTAATGACTCATCCTGCCCTAGCTGTTTATGCATCTGGGGCTTCCCAAGCCCCACCTCTGAATGGCTTTCCAGCTGCTGAGACTCCCATAGTCATGCTTCATCGCTTAGTTTCGCCTTTCTGGGTTTATATCAGAGTGATGTGGTTGACTCAGCACAAGCAGAAATGACCGACCTATAAAGGCAATATCATTTATTTCCTTGCAGGATTCTTTGATTCCTAAACAAAATTATGCAACTCTTTGCTGGCTTCTAGAAACATGGTCTTGTGATAGCACAACCATAGTATGTTTCTTTCAGCTTCTTACTATTCCACCTTGACCACAAATGCACCTATTATTAATATTTATGGCAATGGAGTAGACCAGTAGTTCTCAGCATAGTACCTAGATTCTAGGGAGATGCAAAATCGCTTATGGAAATGTAAAAAATAGCAGACTTGCCCAAACCCGTTAATCAAGTTAAAGAGCTAACCATGAAATCCATTACTAGTTTGAATAGCGATTATAGTAGCCCATATCTTCATTTCTTGAGATGGGGATTCTAGTTGAGGATATTACTACTCATAATTACTACCATTCTCCAAATTAAATTAAAGCAAAGATTGGGGTGAGGGGAAGTTTTTGCCTATGAAAATTGTTTTGCTTTGCTTAATAAAGAGCAAAATTTCAGACTGTCAGGCCACAGCAAAGGGGCTGGCCATCTGTTCTACCAGACATTTGCTTGTTTCCCAGAGAAGAATCAGCAGGTGGGAATAAGCTCATTAATGATAACATAGGAGGTTGGCCAAGTGAGGAGACATTAGTGGCCTTTATCATCAAGATATGTACTATACATATACAGTACACTGAGAAAGGGACTGTTTTTTATCAGAGATGGTAACTAAGTATCTAAAGGAAAATAAAGGTTGTTGAAGCTATTTGCTTTCTATTTCTAAAAGCACTTTTAGGTATATGCTTTGGCATTCATTCCTTTATTTAGCAAAATATTGACAGAGTGTGTATCATTTTTAAGGCAGAATGGATTAACAGTGAACAAGATACCATGCCTCCCCTTACAGACTTTATGATACAATTCAAATATTTTGGCCTCTATTTTTTTAACCTCTTAAAAAATGTTGAGGATCCCAAATAATTTATGTTTCTGTGGGTTATATCTATTGATGTTTACACTATTAAAAATTAAAACTGGTGAGCTGGGGCTGTAGCTCAGTGGCAGAGCACTTGCCTAACATGTGTGAGGCATTGGGTTTGATCCTCAGCACCACATGAAAATAAATAATATAAAGACATTCTGTCCATCTACAACTACAAAAAAAATTTTTTTAATTAAAACTGATATTTTTAAAGAACTTTTTTCAAAAACAAGAACACACACATACTCCAGTATCCATTAGAGCAAGGAAATGTTACATGTCAGGTAGCATCTGGAAAACTCCACTCTACTCTCAGAATGCAAGTAAAAAAGGCAAACACTATCTCAGTGTTATTATGATAGTTTTGACTTTGTGGAATCCCCTGAGATCCCAGGGGTCTACACACTATACTGATCCAGTTTTCATTTAACTATGTTAATTTTTAGAATAATTTTTAAAATACATAATTTCCTTGTCTTACGTTTCTGTAAGACCAGTTTGGAAACTATACTATTAACATTTTCAAACCACCAGATTTTTTTTGAAGTGTGTTATTTGTTGACTGTGTCCTTCAAGTGTCCCCAGGAACAATAGTTTGGGTTCACTGTTTTTAACCCAGTGTTAAAAACAATAGTTTAACCCAGTGTTAAAAACAATTGTTTGCATATCTCCTGTCTTTAGCTGTGTGCTGTTCAAATTAAATGAGAATACCTGCATCTCTATAATTAAATTTCAATGATTCCCTTCTAGCTGCATCCCTGCAAGGATTTTCAATCCATATGACATTGTTTGGCATTTTAAACTAGCTTGAAATCTCTTTCTGAAGGTAGAGGTCTTGTCTTATTTAATTATATACCATCTTCTCATACTTTCAAATGCAATACCTTATACAAAATAGGTGGTCAGGGTTTGGGGGTATAGCTCAGTGATAGAGCACATGTCTAGCATGGTTAAGGCCCAGCACTGAAAAAAAAAGGGGGGGATGTCAATAAAAATTATTAAATGAATGGAAGTATGGATGAAATTTATATCTTTGGGGATGATTCTGTTTGCATGTTGTCATTTAGCTTTACATTTGTCCCATTCTGTAGGACAGTGGTCACATATTTGCCTCATGAATGGCTTTTATACATTTAAAATTGGGAAACTGCTGTGATTGGTGGCACATTTATGTAATCCTAGCTACTCTGGAGACTGAGACAGGAGAATCACAAATTCAAAGCCAGCCTCAGCAACTTAGTGAGTCTGTCTGGAAATAAAATTTTAAAAGGCTGGGGATGTATCTCAGAGGTGGAGTGCCTGCCTAGCACATGTGAGACTCTGGAGGTTCAATCTCCAGAATTGGAGGTCGGGGAAAAGATCTGGAAATTTCACTCAGTGATCCAGATTTCTAGCTTCTCTTGGAACCTGTGGATACTCTGCAGTGCTGGCCCCACCAAGTCCTGTGTGGCAGCGGTCCATGAAGACAGGGACCAGCCCTTACTTGGAACCTGCCTTCCCTGTTCTCTGCTGTCTTAGCCAGTTTGAACTGCGTCCACAAAATGCCAAGGACTGGATGGCTTATGAACAATAGAAATGTATTTCTTACAGTTCTGGAGGCTAGGAAGTCCAAGTCAAGGCACTGACAGATCTGACATCCAGTGAAGGCCTGCTTCCTCATAGATGGAGGTCTTGTCAATAGCTTCACACAGCAGCCTCTTTTATAGGGGCACTGAATCCAATTCATGAAGGCTGTGCTCTTAGGACCTAATTACTTCCCCAAAGTACCTTCTACACCACTACCTTGGGGGTGAGGATTTCAACAGAGACATTTAGTAGAGACATTCCTACCACAGCATCCACTGTCATTAACACCCTCTTAGATTCCAATGCCCAAGAAAGGTACCCTCGTCATCATGCTTTCTCTGTTGTCTTTTTTAGAATAGAGAAATATCTCTCTGTATCTGACCCTGTTTACCAAAAGAGAGAAATCGAAAGACAGCTCGAAGAAGGTCACTTATTTAACAAAAATGGGACAAGGCATATTTCTACCTAGAAGTGAGTTCTTTCATCCATCTGACCTCTTCACTGATTTTCACACCCTGTCCAGAAAGATTGAAGCACAATGCCATTATTATAGTAATGTCATCACTCATCACAAGTCCTATTTTTTAAAATTTATTTTACTGATTAAAATGTTAAAAAAATGTATATATTTATAGTATACAACAAGATGTTTAGATGTATGTTTACATCATAAAATGACTAAATCAAGTTAATTAACCCATGTATTATTTCATATACTTATTATTTTGAATGGTGAGAACTTAAAATCTGGGCCAGGTGCTGTGGTACACCTGTAATCCCAGCCACTCTGGAGGCTGAGGCAGGAAGATTGTGAGTTCAAACCCAGCCTCAGCAACTTTGCGAGTCCCTAAGCAATTCAACAAGACCCTATCTCTAATAAAATATAAAAAAGGGCTGGGGATGTGGCTCAGTGGTTAAGTGCCCTGGGATTCAATCCCTGATATCCCTCAACCCCTGGAAAAAAAAAGAACTTAAAATTTACTCTCTTAGCAATTTTGAAATACAGTTACACATAAAATACATTGCTATTTAGCTATAGTCACCGTGATATACAACAGATCTCTTGAACTTACTCATTCTGTGTAACTGAAATTTTGTGTCCTTTTCAATGCCCCCCAACCACCCCATGCAAGTCCATTTTAAGGGAATCTTCTTTTTATACTTAATTTCTGATAATCAGTAATGGAAGGAAGAGGGAACATAGGTATAAATAAGAAGGTAAGGAACACATCACATAGTTCAACTTTAAGAGATATAATCATAACCAAACAAGTTGTAAAAAGAGACTGGACGTACAAGTTATGCATAGAACCTGGACATTGTTCCCATGGCCACATTTCTTGTTTATTCAAACCTTAAAATTCTTTTTCTCACTGCTTTAAAATAAAAGTAAAGTTTCCACCAGCATAATCTTAAACTTGAATGGAAAAAAAATAGAAAGATTGAATGAAGCACAATGCCACTCTCTTATGTTTAAGTTCCCTTCTGGTAGCTGCTTTTTCCCATTAGACTGGCAGTTCCTAACCTTGGCTGCACATGTGTAATCACCTAAAACCTCTAAAAACATACCCTAGTCGGTATTTCATGGCAGGAGGATTTTTGGAATAGCTATTCCTCCACATGGTCCTGTATGGACTTTTTAGACAGAGTAGCAGCTTACTCACGAACTAGTCTTTGAATCTCACCTATCAGATCTTATTAGCTAAAATCATGACAGTTGCAATTAAAGCCAAATGAGTTAAAAAACAGTGCTACAAAAACAATGAATGCCAATATTTTGGTTCCTAAGTTAAAATAAGGATAGAATGATAATGGCAGCTTATTTCTTTTAGCACTAGAAAGAAATGTTGAGTAGTGGGCATTTCTTAAATAACTATAAGAGTCTGGTTTGGGTTTGGTTAATTGAGAGAAATTTTTAAACACAAAGCAAAACAACAGATATTTTGATATTTGGTAAGTTTTATTAATCTGAAATCCAATAAGATCCATTTATACACTATTCAGCCAGGTCTGCATCACCTCTGGGTGAATTTAGACTCTGTAAATGGCAGCATGGATGTACAAGTTGTGTTTAATTATTAAGTCATCCTGTTGCCCTGAAACAGTGACTAGCAGTGCTCTTGAGTTATGAAAGTTTTCTTAAAAGTATTGCTCATTGCCATCAAAGTCTAATGCAATTCCCTAAGTGCTTATTTTTATCATTTGGAGTGGCTTATACCAGGACAGTTTGTTCAACAACTCTTGTGGCATTAACTTCCTGAAAGGTCATCTTCAGACCAACTTGGAGGTGATGTGACTTGTGGCTGTATTAAATCACGTCAGTGGTCAGCAGTCAAACTTAATCCTCTGATCTGTCGCATACACATCAGGCCGCAGCCTGGTGAGTGACTCCCTGCCCATTATTATCCACTCATGGAGATTTCTTCAGTCCTGCCTCTGATCTGCTTCTTATCCATTCAAGTTTAAGATTATGCTGGTGGAAACTTTACTTTTATTTTAAAGCAGTCTTACTTTATACATAATCAAAAATATCATACTTTCCTAGTAATCCAAGATGCTATTTTGCCACTATTAAATAACCAAAAATTTCTAAAAATCTTTTAAAATCAGTATTGATGTGGAAATGCTGAGGTAATTGCTCATAAACTGTTTTCTGAAAATAACTTGACAATATTTACAGGCTCATCTGTTTGTGACAGTTTTGACCCACTAATTCTAAGAAATTAATCAATGACTTGATATCCAAAGATATTCAAGAACATTTGCTGCAGTATAAAAAAAAACCCACAAATATCCAATAATAAGAGAATGACTAAGTAAACTGATTTATCACTGCAATGGAAAAGCATACAGATATTAAAATAATATTTTCAAAAACTAATAATAACCGTGTATAAAAGGGCAAGTAAAAATTGATATGAAATAATATATATCTTATGATCTTCATTTTATCCAAAATACACTTATACACATATATAAAATACCAGAGAGAAATAAATCCACCTGTTAATAGTGATAGCATGGATGACAGGACAAATAAATTTTCTTCCTTTTAGTTCATTATCCCAATTTTCTACAAGCAAGATGGAGTGGGTAGGGAAGGACAAAAGAGAAACAGTTTGCTTGATTTAAGGTAACAACCACCAGTAGCTTCTTAGGTGAGAAGAGATTGAAAGCAGCACTTGGTTCTTTCCTGAACATTTGAAGTAATATGATTTGCAGCTTTTAACTGTCTCTTCTAAATATCGGTATACAAATTCCTATTGATTGATAATTTATCATGATATCTAGGTATTTTTACCTGATGAAATGCAATATTTTCTTGATTATAAGTCAGTGGAACTTTTGTGTCTTCACCTAAACAGGCTTATGCCTCTCAGACATATTGAAAGCCCTCACTATATACATATTGGATGATAAACAGAAAAGTAAATTCTCAGAATAAATTATAAGTTTGGCTGTTGATGCTGCAAATTCAGCACATAAGTTGGTCATCATTCTAATATTTCTTTTACTGATAGTGTCCCAGTATTGTGCTTGGAAACATTCATCATGTTCTGCTTGACCACATTTAGTGCCATCCAAAGTCACATGGTAAAATTGATTTAGGATCAGTTATGCTGATTTTTAAAAATTGGTTTAATGAAGAAAACTCAGCTGATTACAAGGTTCATCCGGTAGCTGTCACTGAGGCAGAATCCTCAGAGAAGGGGATCAGTTGTTCCCAAGCCATGGTGTTAAGTTTAGGCTGGCACTGGGCTGTGACCGGGGATACTGGCTCCTTGTATCTGACAGAATAAATGCCCTCTTGTGCCAGACATTCTCCAGGCCTGAGCTTAAGGTTATTATTTGTTAGTTTCCCAGTCCTTCCCTTGCGGAGCAAGCTCTGAGAATACATGTTGAATATCTGGGGCAGAAATTGGAAATTTAAATCAAAACAGGGCCCTCTTCTGGACATCTTAGGGTGGCATGGGATGGAGGGGTTTTCTCTGGATACATTAGCATAAGGGGGACTGAGCAGTCACCAGGAGCTCTAGGTTTCAGTTCACCCTTTCTTGGTTCCTCCTGTGTGGGGAGCTGCCCTGGTTTCCTTTCCTTAAAAGATCAGGGTGCCTCCTCCAGAAGTCAGAGATCAATTTATGGCTTTTCTGTAGTTTTACAGTCCCTCTGGGAGTAAGGTTGCCAGATAAACTATAAGATGTTAAATTTGAATTCCTCATGGTAACAAATGTTTTAGTGATAATATGTGTCCTGCAATATTTCTGTTCACTGTGAGTTATTAGTTGTTAACATCCTGCCATATTTATTTCGTCGCTCTCATGTACACTTTTTTGGGGAAAGTATTTAAATATAAGATACAGGCATCAAAACACTCTGCCCCTAAATCCTTCAGTATGCATCTCAGAGGGATTAAAGCATTTTGTTTACATAACCCACGTGGTATTTGGGACATACTAATTCCAAAAAAAAAAAAAAAAAAAAAAAATTGTTGTTTATATGAAATTCAATTTAAACTGGAAAATCTGTGTTTTTACTTGCTAAATCTGTGACTGTAAATAGGGGTGCTGTGGGGTGGCCAAGCATAGGCTTTGCAACACTACAGACCTGGACTTGATCGAATTTGACTTAATTTATATATAGGAAGATAAAAGACCAGAGAAAAATAAACCCACATGTTTACAGCGATAGCATGAACACAGGGGTAAATTTTCTCTCTCTTTTTTCTGTGACTTTGATTTGTCACTGCGGTGGGAAAGTTTACAGAATTTTACAAACCGGAAAAAAAAAAAATGGGAATTCTTATTTTGCGCGACTCGAATTAAAACTCATAACGTACGTAAAGCCTCGTGCAGCCCCTAACTCTAGCAGCTGGCAAGTGGCACTGATGGTAACCCTCTTCTGAGCCGAAACTCAGGAGAAGATAAAAATAAAGATGCAACTGTTTTAGAAACGCTGGCAGCTAACTGTATTTACAACTCCCCTCTGTTCTCTCCTTCCCCTTCTCCCTGCGGACTTGGCGATGGAGGGCGGTGGAGGGGACGCGCGCGTGCGCAAGGGCGCGCACCGGCGCACAAACACAGAGCCCCCGGTGTACCCGGGGTTTAGAGAAGGTTCCCTGACGACCCTCAGCCGTGAGGTGGAGAAAAAGAGACTTATGAAAAGTGCATAAAAAGCACCATTGTCGAAGGGGAGATTCGAATGGAATAAAAGAAGTGCGAGAGTTTGTTGGATGTCATCCACTCAAGTAGAAAGCTGCTAGGGCAGAGAACTACCCCTGAGAGGTGGCCTACCAGGGACAGCCAAGCCGGGTGGAACAGAATTTGCCGCCAGCTGTGACTCTGGCCTGCTATCAAGGATTTTTTTTTTTTTTTTTTTTTTGGTGTGTGTGTGTGCATGTGTGTGAAGAGTGTTTTCATTTGGCTTGTTTAGTTAAGGAGTCGAGTCTACCAAATGTTTATTTCTATCCTAAAAGTTGGAGTGACGAGTTCAAGTCAGACTATTCATAGATGCTTGAACAGCATGGCGTATCCTCCTTTCTGGAAATGGTTTTGTTACCTTCTTTCCTTGCTTCTGGAAACTTTCCCATTTTACCTTTGGATCTTTGGTTACCTAAGAGCTGGATGGAAACCAAAAGATAAACCTGAGCAGTGAAACATCTGTTCACTCACATTTGCTGATTCTCTGAGGTCATCATTTGGAGTTGGTTATCTTAAACAAAGAAAGGAGATCTGAAGTTCTGTCTCCCTATAAAATTCCCCACGAACTGTGATGGCTGTCAGCATATAGGCTGGTCTCCAGGCGAATCACTGTGATCACTGCCTGATCCCACTACACCATCCACCCTAATTCTTCCCATACCCTGGTTCTTCTGGACCTGACTCCTTCCTGTAGAAAACTCTTTTGCCTAACCCTTGAGATTGCTGGAGATATCATTGTCAGAGCTGTCTCTCAAATACTCCTTGCAATAATCCTTACAAATAGCCTCTCCTCACTAAAGATTTGGTTTTTATTTGACACTCCTGACTTTGTACCAACTGTCTACGTTGAGTTGACACAGGAAAGAGTTGTAGAAGATTAGACCAGTGTAAATAGGAGGAGGGGTGGACTGGGAGCAAGATAAGGATTAATTGAGACGAGTTGTATGTGTATCTCAGGACCTAGTCCAAGTGCTCAGTAAATGCTTGTGGTCTTAGTTATTACCATCTTCAGGTTGGGGTTTAGAGGATGTCAGGGCATGGTCTAAAGAAGAAAACAAACAAACAAAAACAGATCATGTCACTCCAGTGAGTCAGATGAAATATAGGCAACTCAGCAAATGTGAAACAGAACAAGGGGGTGGGGCAGGAGTCATTAATCACAGTCCTCTCTTCTAGCCCAAAACAATAAGACTGGAAACAAGGGCTGGAGTGCAGCTGAATGGTAAAGCTCTTCCCAGCAGTATCTGCCCTGGGTTTGGACCCTGGAGGGGGCAGAGAGGGGTGATAACCCAAAGGTGGAACAGGAAAAGAATGACTTAGAAAATTATAGTTTAGGTTAGAAAAAAAGCAATTGAAAAGACTACATAGAAATAAGCAACGTACTTAATGATCTATGTTAAAAGTAAAAAGCATGCCTGTGTGGGGACACAGTGAGCAGATAAAGTGGGGGAAATAAAGATAATTTAAAGATTTTAATTTTTTAGTTACCCTAAAAATAATTGTTCCTTTTTTTTTTTTTAAGTGAAAATCAGATTCTATAAAATGCTACTGATAAACTCTAAGGGAGGGAGAAGGAATGGAAACAAAGAGAACCGGTTCCTTCTAGTCTTCCTTTATTCTTGCAAAACCGGGTGAGCCTAGTGTTCCTAGGTTCAGCTCTCCAGGAGCCCCAGGCACAGTCACCTGACATTGCACTTTCCTGGTTGATTTAGCACTCTAATTTCCTTGCTGATTTTTCTGGACACTTTTCACAGTGTATGAATAATTTTATCTGTTTAAAAAAGATCACCTCAAAACTATGTACCCTGCGGGGGTGGGCTGGGTTGTAGCTCAGTGGTAGAGCGCTTGCCTAGTATGTGTGAGGCCCTGGGTTCCATCCTCAGCACCACATATAAATAAATAAAATAAAGGTATTGTGTCCACCTATAACTAAGAAATAAAATAAAATAAAAAGAATTTTGCAACCCAAGAGAATTCTCAAGTGTCAATCAGCCTGGTTAGTCCTCTGTTTTTTCTTGCCTGCTTTGACTTTAACATGTCCCTCTGTTTCAGGAGAGAAATAAACATTTAGTAGACTTGATTCCCTAACTAAACAAGCAAATTAAAATATTAGTGAAAACAATTAAAATAGCCCCTGACGGCTTGCTAGAGTCATGGCTAATGGGAGATTGTACTACACCTGGCTTCTCCCCAATCTTTGCCTCCACCCTTGTTTTTTTCTGCCTGGCTGAAGGAATCTGATCAAGACTATCTTCTCTTCCAATATCACAAGCAAAATCAAGGGAAGCTAGTGTCTATGTTTCCTAGAATCATATTTAGTTAATTGAACAAATATTTCTCCAGGGAGGTCACTGTTCTAGGTGTCCCAGGTGCTATAGGAAGTATTAAACAAACAAACAAACACCCTATTCTTCTTTTTGTAGATAAGCACTTTTCATTTTGAGACACCATCAGATAACTTAATACATTGACATATTGAATAGTGGCATTTTTCTTTTCATTTTAGGTTGCTAGATTCATATGTTTTGTGTTAATTCCTAGAAACTTCAATTTTTTAGTGAGACCCTATCTCTAAATAAAATACAAAGTAGGGCTGGGGATATGGCTCAGTGGTCAAATGCCTTAGCAATTCCTATATAATATGTCAGAAGGTTCAAAGGAAGGGAGAATTTGTCCTGTTGGGGACACTCAAGCAATTTGTGGAAGAGGAAAAATTATTGTCTTGCCCTTTTCTGGAATGTCATGGACAAGAAAAAGAGATCCTTATTTTAATGAAATCAACTTTTTAAGTATCTATGGATCTTCAAAATCCTTTAGAAGATAAGTAATATTATTTACACATTAGACCCCATATGTAACATATTAGTTGTAGGTAGGTTAAACTCCAGTAACTGAGCTGTTTTTTTGAAGTGCTGTATGTGTACTTTATCACAGGAGACTCCACCATATAACATGTATAATTAAAATGTGTAGTATGTTATAAATATCTTATTAAAATGTTTTATGCAGAGATGGGATAAGAGAATGGAGAATGGAGGAAAAGCTTCTCTGAGTTCCAGACCCAGATCTGACATAAGTAGAGAAACGTTGTATACCTCTTATCAGCCGCAGAACCTTTCCAGTTACAGTGTTTTCTTGTACTCTGGGCTTGAACTGTTTCTCTCTCCTCCTCAAATAGGTTAGGCTTCTGTTTAGAAGGTAAGATAAAAAGTTACAAAGCTCCTAACTGCTTCAAATGATTGATTAAATATCTCCCATACCTGGGGCAGGAAGTGATCAGTGTGTGGCAGAACAGATCAGAACTTGCCAAGGAGTCAAGAGCAGAATCTTGGGGTTGGAAGAACACAAGGGATTTCATAGTTTGATTTTTTTCCATTTCATCATCCTGATCTCAGCTCATCCCATTATGTCCCAACACCTATAAATACCTATAAAAATTTTAGGATACTTATAAAATTGCTCAATGTAAGTTTTTATAGGAATCCTGTAAATAGAATGATGGGACATTAATGGGTTAAATCAGTCAGTGAAGACCAAGAGTATTTGAACAATGTATGGTTTGGATAGAAAACTGAAGGTTGGACATTCCAAACTGACCTGAAGTTTTTCTGCATTTGTTTATTCCATAGTCACCTTGCGTTTTTTTTTTTGTTTGTTTGTTTTTTTTTTTCTTCAGCAGAGATTCTTGGTATTTTTTCTGTTCATTAATAGAGCTGTGTCATTGCATTTTCTTGCAACATTGCTTCTATTAAATTGGAGCCCTGGGCTACTCAAAGTTGACATTCTGTCATGTGCTTGTTACATTTATAGCCAGTGGTTTTCCAACCTGTTCTGAAGCTGGTCTCTGTTTATTGTCACCCAGAGCTTCTTTGTCAGAGGATTGACAGGGAGAGCAAGGGCTGCTTTGCTTGCAATCTGATGCTGTTTTGTGGGGGAGGGGATAATACCAGAGATTGAACTCAGAGGCATTTGACCACTGAGCCATATCCCCAGCCCTACTTTGTATTTTATTAGAGATAGGGTCTCACTGAGTTGCTTAGTGCCTCCTTGTTGCTGAGGCTGCCTTTGAACTCCCAATCCTCCTGCCTCTTCTCCGTCTTGCAATCTGATTCTTATTGTTTCACTAGTGTCATGATATTGTATCAGTGGACCTCATTTTCCTTTCTCAGTTTTATTTTTTAAATTTTCTCAATATTAATTTCCCTACTCATTATTTTAAAAGTTGGAAAATACAAAATCTCATGAAGGAGAAAATAACAGTTATCCAAAGTCCCAACGCTTAGAGTTAATAACTGTTTTCATTTTGGTTTATTTATTTTTAGTCTGTGCTTTTATCTTTCTTGGGTCTTTTAATAACTTCTGCTATGGAAATACAGTTTTTCTCCTTTAACATATTGAAGACTGTTATGGCTACAAGGTAATAGGAGTCTGCCTGTTAGCTGTGGCTACTTTATTTATCAGGCTTATGTTATCAGGCAACTGTGAATAACATACAGCACCCAAATCTCACTGTCTTGAAGTAACATCTATTTCACCTTGATGGGTGTAGGCTGGCTGCAGTTCCGGCTTGACTGGCTGAGCTCAATTAGGCTGGCTTCTAGGCTTTTAGTCAACTTCAGGCCTGGTCTGCACATTTCCATTTTAGGATCTAAGCTGAGGATCACCAGCTGCCAGGCTCTTCTCTTGGCAGAAAGTGACATCTCCAACACATCTGATAGAGAGGTGCCATGCATCTTAAGACCTTACCTTCAAATGGTGCATTGCAACCACCCACTTACATTCAGTTGGTGAAACCTTGGCATTGGCCTGGCCTGAAATCAGTGGGGTGGGAAGAATACTCCTGCCCTAGGGAACCGTGACAATTCATTTGGTAAGGCTGCCATAATAAGTGCCACAGGCTGGGTAGCTTGAACAACAGAAACTAAGAGGCCATTGTTTCGGACTGAGCTCTGTACCAGGTCCTCAGAGACCCAATTAAAAATCAAAATGGAGCCATTCATAATAAAGTTAACCAAACTAAAATTAAGTTATCTTCTGCAAAATAAAGAGAGAACCAAATTTCCTAGAACCTAAAGTAAATTGTTGTTAAAAGTAAACTTCTATTGCCCCTGCTTACAAGGAAAATAAAAAAATGACCAATCTACTTTATTGTTTTGTTTCTACTTTCCTCATGCCTTTTCTGTCTATAATACCAACCTCCTCTGCTCAGTACATCAGAACACTTATTCTATTTTACAGCACACAAAGTCAAGTAAAATCTTTAAATTATTGTTATTTTGTCCTTTGACAACAGGATTGACTTCTTCTGAAGCCTCTCTCCTTGGCTTGTAGATGGCCATCTTTCCCTGTGTCTTTATGTGATCTTTTTCTATATATGTATATATATCTCCTGACTTCTTACATGGACACTAGTCATATTTGATTAAGGCCCAACCTCATGACCTTATGTAACTTTGGTTACCTCTCTAAAGACCCAGTCTCTGCATATAGTTACATTCTGAGGTCCTGGGAGTTAGGACTTCAACATATGAACTTGGGGGTGATAGGGGTATATAATTTAGCCCAAAACATCTGGCAAGGGTAGGAAGCAAAGGAAGAATTATGGACAAAGAATACAGTCTACCATAGTCGCTTAACCTCAGTGAGGCTCGGTTTCCTTGTCTTTGAAACAGGGTCAGGCATCTCCATTTTATGAATTTGTTGGGGATTTATATAAAAATGCATATAAACTCCTGGTGGTGAAGTGAGTCAGGATGAATGTGGTTTCATCTCAATTGGAAGGACCCAAACTGGTCTTGAGCCTGTCTCCTTGTTCTTGTCTCACCTGGGCAAGCTGGAAGTATATGGTACTTTTCAGAAGAGGCTAAATTCTTCAGCAGCTGTAGTTTCAGTGAAATCTTTGAAAATAACAGAGCCAAGTGGGGCATTTGGTTTTGGCAATGCCATGTTCCCACCCATGAGCTATGTCTCTAGCAACCTTCCTTTACAACAAATATTCATTGAGGACCTATGGCTTTGTGGGATTATAGGGCCTCTTGGTGTAATGCATGGAACTGTTCTCAAGAGATAGCCGTTGAATGCCTGTGAAATAATTAAAATAACTGAGGTAGGACATTTGAGTAGGGAGTATACTTCCTGCTTCATGTCCAAAACCAATGGCCTTACAGTTTTATAAATCTCCTTTTATTTTTTCTTTCCTAGAATATGGTGTTAAGGAATGGTACTGAGATCTTTGACTCCTGGGAGAAGCCCCCACTGCCCGTGTATACTCAGTTCTATTTCTTCAATGTCACCAATCCAGAGGAGATCCTCAGAGGAGAGATCCCTCGGTTAGAGGAGGTGGGGCCATATACCTACAGGTAAGTCCCAACCACTTGCCTCCTTGCCATGCTGGAAATATGGAAGGACCACATTGTGCCTGCCCCTCGTTGCCTCTGCTGGCATCACCATGTGAGCTCTGTGGGGAGCACAGGTGTTGGCTCCATTCTGTCTGAAACACTGCTGATGGGCATGATACCTCCATAGAAAATGACTGACTGTGTGGACTGGGCCAAGTTCTAGTGTATTTTGTTTGCCATGAAGAACTACTCCCCACCTCTGGCTGTTTTAAGGTCACCACTTGATACTCTTTAGTGACTTTCAGGGTCTTCCCTACCATTTCCCTTTCCCACATACCTTTTAAAGTCAGTTTCCAGAATTCACCATTGGTCTGAGATATCTTTCTGTTTCTTCTCTGCCCCTTCCCCCGACTTATCCTGGGTATGAAAGATAACTGAGTGGCAGGGTTGGTTAGAGTCTTTGGCAATAACCACCAGTTTCAAACATTGGGGAGGTAGAATTGCTTTAATTATTTTTTAAAAGATGAGCAGAGGGCAATGCTTGTGGATCTTATAATCAGAATTTTTTCCCTCTTGCAATATCCCCCTTCTCCCTGCTAAAGTAGCTCCTCCTTCCCTCTGCAATAATCTTTCCAGTAAAGTCTCTCCTTGCCAAGTTAAAAATGGATAGATTAATAGAGGAAGCTGAGAGTAAGTTCTTTCTTTTTTAGGACCACTAAATGGTCGAAATGCCTATAATCTGTCATAACTGATCACTCAGTGTTTGATGCATGGCTGATTCATTTGTTATGAATCAATATTTTTCTTGGTGCTGAAAATTCAGAGATAAAAGCCCTGGTCCTGCCTTCAGTGATCTCACTCTACCTTTGGAGTCAGACAATGACCTATTTCTAATCTTACCTCTGCAACTTATTGACTCACTGTGTTTTAGTTGCCTTATCTGTAAAGTAAGGATAAAAATAAAACCTCCAAGTAGGATTATTTGAAGATTAAATGATTTGATGAGTCAGTATTTATAAAATGCTCAAACTAGTGCCTAGCACACAATTAGTGATAGCAAGTAAGTGTTTGCTATTATTATTAGTCTTAATGGATTTATTTGGTCTGGTCATAATTCAAAAATCCAGAATGGTAAAATGAACCCAGTTGTTATGTAAAGTAATTTTAAGAAAACGCTTAGGTCCTTATTTTTATTTTCTTATTTATTGAGAGACAAGGTCTCACTGTGTTACTCAAGTTGACTTCAAACTCCTGGGCTCAAGTGATTCTCCTGCCTCAGTCTCCCAAAGAGCCAGGACTGCAGGTGTGTGCCACAGTGCCTGGTGGGGTCCTCATTTTTTAAAGCACTTTTATGTCTATGACTAGGGAAAATGCTATGACTAGGGACTGGGGTTGTGGCTCAGTTGTAGAGTACTTGCCTGGCATCAAACCTTGTGAGGTCCTGGGTTTGATCCTTAGCACAATATATAAATAAACAAATAAAGTGAAAAACCCATTGGCAACTAAAAAATATTCTTTAAAAATGCTATGACTAAAGAAACTGTGCTGTGTGGCAGAGCAGTTCTCTATATGAGGCTCTCCTGGGCAGCAACAAATGGTTACAGGATTAGGATCCAGTATACTGCATGGTGGTAGTTTTAGTGTTTTAACTAAATTCCTTAAGGTGAGGGGGAGGCTGCCTCCACAGGAACAAAACTCCCCTGAGAACTCAAAAAGAACCCCAACACACGACTTCCACTCCGGGTCTCCTGGCCTGTTCCTGTGGTCATTATCCTTGACTCCTGAGAAAAAAAGACATGGACTCTAAGCTGGGTGCTGTGATATGTGCCTATAGTCCCAGCTAGTGAAGAGGGTAAGGCAAGGGCTGGGGATATAGCTCAGTTGGTAGAGTGCTTGCCTAGAATGCACAAGGCCCTGGGTTCAATCCCCAGCACCACAAAAAATAAATAAATAAGTAAAAAAGAGGGTGAGTGAGGCAAGAGGATTACTGGACCTCAACTCCAAAAAGCAAACCACCAAGAAGACGACATGTTTTCTAGTCAACTGAAAGTAAACTCAACATTCTGCTGAAATGTCTCCTGGTTGTTGTATCTAGGCGTAGGTATGCTCTGTTAGATGTGTTTTAGGAATAAATCCTAGAATTAAAACAGTGTTCAACTATAAACACAGCCCTCCATGTTCCCATTTAATATGGGCCTTGACTAATTACTCTTGGGGAAAGTTCAGGAACATTGTTTTCAGGGGTTCTTCCATAGATCATATGTTGTATTAGCAGTTCCTGAGGCCTTACTACTGGAGGCACAGACATTGGATCTCATTGAAGCTGCTTGAAATATTGTTGATGTTCATAAATACTTTAAAGTTATGGTAATCATCCAACCTGCTGCTACTTCTTACAGTGTTGATAAAGAGGCATATACATATTGCTTCTTAAATCACAGATTTTTAACTTGATAACAGTATTTTAGTATATAGTAGGCCCTCTGTATCTGTAAGTTCTGGGCTTGTCCATCTTTCTGTCTGTTTGAATAGTTAATCAACTGTTGATTTGAAAATATTTGGGAAAACATTACATTGTTGCTGCTATGTACAATATAGTTAGTGCTGTGGTATTGTTTCTTATTGAATAGGTACATATTTTTTCCTGGTTATTATTTCCTGAACAATACAATAATATGCAACTATTTACATAGCATTTACATTGTACTAGGTGTCGTAATCTAGAGATAATTTAAAATGTATGGGAGGATGTGCGTAGGTTATATGCATATATTACACCATTTTATCTAAGGGACTTGAGTATCTGGGGATGTGCATATGGGGGTGGGGAGCTAGAACAGACCCCCTGCAGATACCAAGGGATGACTAAAATTGGTTTCCTTAATAATTCTGGGTATTTTATTTCCTGTATTTTAAAATGTTGATCTGAGAAATGATCCTGAGGGTTTTATCATAGACAGCCGATGGAGCTTATGGCACAAAGAAGGTTAGGAATCTCCTAATAGAAATTTAATACAAGTCACACAAGACATTGAATTTTTTTTTCTATTAGACACATTTTAAAAAGTTAACAACAACAACAAAACAGCCAGGTATGGCGGTGCACCCACATAATCCCTGTAACTCAGGAGGCTAAGGCAGGAGGATTGCAAATTCAAAGCTAGCCTCAGCAACTTAGTGAGACCCTGTTTCAAAATTAAAAAAGGGCTGGGATGTGTCTCAGTGATTAAGTACCTCTGGACTCAATCCCTGGTAAAAAAAAAAAAAAAAAAAAGTTAAAAAATCAGGCAAATATAATTTTAATATTTTATATAATTCAATAAGATCCAAAATGGTATCATTTCAACATGTTATTGATATTCAGAATATTAATGAGATAGTTTACACTTTTTTATACTAAGGCTTTGAAATCCCATGTGTCTTTTACATTTACAGCATGTTTCATTTCCTTCTAGTTATATTTTTAGCACACATAGCTGTATGCCGCCAGGGGTTACCATATTGGACAGCTCAATTCTAACCATTCTGCAATTACTCATAAACTGTCCCAAACTCTACCTTGCATCAGTTGCCTCTGTCAAAGAGTGAATTCATCAACATTTTATTTAGCTTAAATCTGCCTCTTCCTGGAACTTGTCCCTGGTATGTGCACCCATTACAACAGTAACTAAATGCATCGTTTTTTTTAAAAAAAAAATTTATTTATATATGACAGCGGAATGCATTACAATTCTTATTACACATATAGAGCAAAATTTTTCATATCTCTGGTTGGATACAAAGTATATTCATACCAATTCGTGTCTTCATAACTGTACTTTGGGTAATAATGATCATCACATTTCACCATCATTAAAAACCCCCTGCCCCCTCCCTTCCCCTCTAAGCCCTCTGCCCTATCTAGAGTTCGTCTATTCCTCCCTTGCTCCCTCTCCCTATCCCACCATGAATCAGCCTCCTTATATCATCTTAATAATTGATTTACATATCTGTCTTTCCTTCCAAAGTACCAGAAGCTCCATGGAGAACAAGAATCAAGTCCTTTCATTTGGAATATTCAGTGTCTAATGAATATGTGTGGAATAAGTTAATGAAATATTCTTGGCTGTGGCTTAAATTCATAGGACACAAGAGGAGAAATTGTTTAAAAACAAAGAACAGGAGTGGCTTAGCTGGAGCCACAAGACTTAGGCAGGAAAACTCAAGAATAGGATCAAGAAGGAGGGACTGGGTCCTGAAAATGAGTAGCTTTGTTAGGAACATGCATAAACACAGAGCAGACTGTTGAGGACTTCTAACTAGATTGAATGGATTGTGAGATCTGGGATTCATAGAAAAACATGGCTTTTCAGGCCCCTCTATGGGGCCTGTTGGGCTCCATATATTTGCTTTTGGTAGTCATTCCTTGGATCTAATTTCTGTCACTTGAGACTGTTGTTTCCTATACAGGATAGGCTGAGCATTCAGAAGCTCCTGCTCAGGTGTTTGGTAGTTCCACAGTCTCCCTCCCTCCACCCGAATCAGCTGACTGTGTCTGCTGTGCCAAGGGACCTGGGGCAAAGGAAGGGGAGGGTGTGGGGCTGCTGGTGATGGGAAATCTCTGAGTGGGGAAAGGCTGTGCTAGGCCTGACTCACCTGCCCATTACCATTGACAGTTGGCACATTTCCCCCTAGGTTGACACCTTGGGCTAGTTCAGACTGTGATTGTTCTTGGGAAAAGATGATGCAGTTCCACGTGTTGATAAAAACCAGTCCGTCTGGTGTAAGGAATGTAGTGCCTTATTTGTATTTTTTGTATTTTTGTAAAGCTGTGGATCGATACGACTTTGCTTCATTAATTCTTTGTTTAGTGACAAATGTGCCTAAAATTTGTATCGAATTTATAATATCTCGTGGCTTTGCAACCATTTTGAGATTTAAAAAAATTTTTCTAGGCATCTTTTTTCTTTTTCTTACTATTTAACATTTCAAAAATTAAAAAGATAATTGTCCAAGTCCTTTTCAACTAATTCTTTTTTCTTTCTTCTTCTTTTTTTTTTTTTTTTTTTTTTTGGTACTGGGGATTGAATCAGGGCCATGTGCATGTGAGGCAAGCACTTTACCAACTGAGCTATATCCCCTGCCCTCTTATATGAATTTGTTAAAATGTCCCATTATATAATGTTGGGTTTCGTAGTTACATTGTCGGTTTTGTTCATTTCTTTTTTAGGCCTGATAGTAAGGAAAAAAGATGTGAGGCAGGTGTGTTACCACACACCTGTAATCCCAGCTACTCAGGAGGCTGAGGCAGGAGGAGTGAAACTTTGAGGCCAACCTGGGCAACATAGTGATACCCTGTCTAGAATAAAATTAAAAGAGCTGGGGATGTAGCTCAGTAGTAGAGTGCTTGCATAGCATTCACGAGGCCCAGGATTCAAAATCCAATACTAAAAGAAGAAGAAGAAAAGAAAAGAAGATGTGAGGGATATAAAGTGGGCTTTTAAAAAACTGTTCATTGATTATGAAGTAATATTGAATTATGAAATAGTAATCAAAATATATAATATCATATGTAGCATTATCTTTAAAGGGATAAGCTATATTTTATATTATAAACATTATATATATGCATGTATGTATACCTATATTTGTGTATTTATATGCTATACATACATATACAGTAATCACTAAATATAAACTTGAAACTGCAATAAAGTAAAAGAGGAAAAATCTACTATCCAAGATTTCACTGTCGCAAAGATAAGCAATGTTAATATTTTGGTGGAT
Source organism: Callospermophilus lateralis (assembly GCF_048772815.1). Classification (NCBI taxonomy): domain Eukaryota; kingdom Metazoa; phylum Chordata; class Mammalia; order Rodentia; family Sciuridae; genus Callospermophilus; species Callospermophilus lateralis. The sequence goes on along the minus strand of NC_135312.1, from coordinate 57,938,551 downwards.
GTGCTCTCAGCCATTTTTCTAGGGTGAGTTTAACTTTTAGGTAGTCCTCATACTATATGCATGTGCAAATACATATATATTATATATATGTAAATATACATAGGCATTATATAAGTATATATATAGGCATTTTCCCATGTTATATCTTTTTTAAAAAAACTGACAGATTCTTTTATTAACAATCATAAAACTATACAACTGCAATAGGAAAATCAATGTTTCTTTAATGAATTAAATGAAAACTAACCTGGATCTTACAGGGTTTTCAGCAGGTTCTGGGTTTGGTGCATACCTCCTAGGACAGGACATCAGCTTGCTGGGAGCAGCAAGGAGTGAAAAGGAGGAACAATAATTTATCAAACATTTTCCTAACGATTTTCCCCCAAAGTCATTCCCCTGAAATTAAAACAGAAAATAAAATATATGTATACCCAATTTCAGACATGACTCACCACCTGCATCAATCTTCATTTTACAGTTTCATTATTACTTTTTTAAAGGTGCTCAACACAAACTCAAATTTCATTTTAAGGCCATGAAATTGAGGGATGTGATATAGCAATTTCTTAACATCAAAGTTTAATTACTGCACAACGTTTCAAGCAACAAATACAAAGAAAATATTTGTATTGCTTGCTTCTTTCCCTCCAGCACAATCATGACTACAGCAGGCACTGTTGAACTGGTCACAAAAATCCTTGCATGAACAATATTCGTTCTTTTTTTAAAAAATGAAAATTTTACTTGTTTTTCTTTTCTATTATGGAAAAGAGAGCTAGACAGTTTTAGCATCGTTTTCTGCTGGCTGATTAAAGTCGTGAGTATATAAATCCTCTTGGTCACTTAACTATGATCCATCATGGAGGAGACACAAACAGTGAGGGAGTGTGCTTCCCTCATTCTTATCGATAGGAAAGCCAAAGCAAAAATAGAGCCCCATAGAAATTTCAACATTGAATTGTTTTGAAATCTGGAAGCTTAGGAGTCAAAGCTTTATGTGTCAGTAGACTCTGCAAATCTTTGTTAGCTCAAAATAAACCCTGATCTAGCAGATGATGTGTATTCCAAAGCCTATCTCTCAAAAAGTCCCACGTTCCTAGAAGGTCTATTAAACAGAGGCCACCGGTAACCATGTGCCTCCCATTTGCACTCTGTGAGAGTCACGTCCCTGTGATATAAAGGACAGCTATAAGTCTCCAGAGCATTTCAATCCATGCACACACACACACACACACACACACACACACACAGAGTTATCAACAGCCAACACTGCTGACACTCAGAAAACTAAATACTTTCCTAACTGAATTCTAAAGGAAAAGTACCTTGTATTTAAGGTGTTTTTTTTTTTTTTAAACTTTAGTCTTCAGTATTGAAACTGCTGTGTTATCCATTTTTCCATGAAAAGAAATAGAAAAATTAAGTTGGGGGAAAAATGTTTAAAATGAATGACCTTGGGAAAACATTATTAACTAGGTTAAGAAAAAACCTACATATAAAGAAAATATCCTGGGCTGGGGTTGTGGCTCAGTGATACAGTGATCGCCTATCACATGTGAGGCCCTGGGTTAGATCCTCAGCACCATATATAAATAAATAAAATAAAGGTATTGTGTTCACCTACAACTGAAAAAATAAAATAAAAATAAAAATAAAGAAAATATTCCAACAGGCGGTAAAAACCTACATGCATAGGGTTGCTCACAAGAGCATAACTGATAATAAATAACAGAAGCAAATGAAATATTCAGTAATAAAACTATGAAATAAATGAGGAAATGCTCAAATGATAAAATGTCATATAGCCATTAAAGATAATTAGGGAGATGATGAAAGATGAAGATTCGTGACATTGCTAAGCCAGATACAAGCAGAATCCCTGCCACATGGGAACAGCATGTATAGGGCATTCCTGTGCAAAAACTACCTGGAATGTATGCTGAAATGCTGTGTCACTGATATGGGTAGTTTTTCCCTCCATTGAAAAATGATAGAAAGCTTTTGTGGTGGCTACAAATTCTTTAGAAGAAAACAGAAATATAAAACATATATTTGAAAGAAATGCACCTGAGGGAGGCCAGTGTTGACACCAGGCAGAAATCCATTTGCCTCGACTAGGGAAGGTGGCATCTGGCCAGGCGCAGCTCTCAGGAGAGGGAGAGACCCTTCAATAGGAGGGAGAGAAGGGGAGTACCCTAGAATGTCCATGGCCTCACCCGAGATCCTCAGTGTCCCCACTGTCGACAGTGCCAGCCAGTCCCTGATGTGCCCACCTACAGCACTTTCATAAATACATACTTCAATGTTTGAGAACAAAATTTTACATCAGTCTTTGTAAATCCAGATGCATAATTATCTCCTCATAATAAAGCAGTTTTCAATCAGCAATAAGTTTTTTGTTTTTTAAATGACAAGGTGGTATTAACTATTTATACATGGGACCATAGAGACCATTGGGTGATAGCCATCACAAGTACCATTAGATAGAGCATTATGTAAGAAAAGAACAATTTTCAATACAAAAAGAAATACTCCATTTCCTATTTTACTGTGAGAACTGGGGCAAAAGGTTACATTTTCTCTAAGTGCAATAGAATGGAGTTACAAGGGCTTCTCCATAAGCCCCAAAATATAGGGATGGAATATTCTTCATTGTTTTATGTTGACAATTATAACTACTAGCAAGTTTAGCTCTCTGAGGAAAATGTTCAATTAAGACTAAATCACACAGAGCAGTAATGATTCTCAAACAATTGCCTAATAAAAAATTTTTTAAAAAGGAAATTATAACACTAAATTATTGTTATCGAATATGTATATCAATGAATCATCATGTCATCATATATCATCATCAATAAATGCTATAGTCAAGTGGCTTATTAGTATATTGCAGTATTCTACTACAAAAATAGCCATAAGGAGCTTAACATACTCAATATAATGATAATGTTTTAATTTTTGCATGCCATGTATCTTTCAGTTACATTCTCCCAATTGATTACATTCCAAATAGCTTTCAGATATAATCAGGTCTGACTTTTTTAAAAAATATTTTTTAAGTTGTTGATAGACCTTTATTTTATTTATTTATATGTAGTGCTGAGAATCGAACACCAGTGACTCACACATGCCAGGCAAGTGCACTACCGCTGAGCCCCAGCCCCAGCCCCAGAGCTGATGTTTTCATGCTGAAGGTAATAAGCATGCTCCCAGACATCCATCCCCTGCAGTGGAATAAAACCTGCTGTTCTTTGCAAAGGATCCTAATTAGAACAGGCAGCGATCTGCAGGCGTCCCTGCTCCTTATTGAAACAGAGCCAACCCCAACCTGACCCCCCCCCACACACACACACCCAGAGAGACACCTGTCAGCTTCTCTTTAAACTTGTGGAAAGAACCCAAGTCACATTTGATGGCTTCCAGCAACTCTCCTTTGGGTTCTCCACCACCATTAGGACTCAGATTTGTCCAGAAAATGGTGTGATTGACATGACCTTCGCCACTGAACTTCAGTGCAGATTGAAGGGCCACCTGAGCGGTAACTTCTCCCTTGGCCAGTGCCTCCCGGTACTTTTCTCCTCCGCCACGTTCAGGTTGTTCACGTTGGCAGCGTGGTGCTTGCTGTGGCGCAGCTGCATGATCTGGGCGTTGACGTGCTGCTCCAGGACGCCATAGTCGCAGGGCAGGCAGGTCCCGGAGGCTGGGTTTCTGCGGACACCCCAGAGACCCCGCGCTGCACGGTGGCACCACACAGCGTTCAAGGTCCTCAGCCGCAGCCTCAGAGCCTCTCAACCGCAGCGCCCACCCCCGGGGTAGCTAGTGCCTGCCCCCGCGTCCCGGGCCGCGCCCCCATGTTATATCTTTTTTTTTTTTTTTAATTTATTTATTTGTTCTAATCAGTTATACAGGACAGCAGAATGCTCTTCCATTCATTGTACACACATGGGGCACAATTTTTCACTTCTCTGGTTGCACACAAAGAAGGGTCCATGTTGTATCTTGATTTTTATAAAATAAATGTTGATCATGATAATATTTAATAGTGAATATATTACTACTACACCTTCTTCTAATGATTCCTTCCTTTTTGAACATACAGATCCAGTTCTTGTATCAGAAGAGAATAGTATTGAGACTTAGAAAAGGAGGAGCTCCTATCATTTGTGGCAATATAACTGAAGGCCGTTAGGTTAAGTGAAATAAGTCAAGCGCAGAAAGGCAAAGACTGCACGATCTTATGCGTATGCGGGATCTAAAAACCTCGGTAGGAGGGATGTAAAAACCTTGCTCCCCTAGAAGCAGAGAGCAGAATAGAGGTTACCAGAGCCTGGGGTGGGGGGTTGAAGAGATGGAGGACAGTGAGTTCAAGGAATAGGAGGAGGAACTTCTAATATTCTAATAGCACACGGTAAGACAACAATTAATTACTTCCAAATAGCTAGTAGGAGAATTTGGAATGCTCCCAGAACAAAGGAAGGAGCACTGCTTCCTAAGTTGGGCCATCGATATGCCAGTTGCCCTGATCTGATTGTCACACATTTTATAGTGTATTGGACTACACTGTGCCTCATAAATATGCACAATTATATGTGTCAGTTACAAAGAAAGAAGTCCTACTCCCATCAAAGGTTTGATATTCAAGTCTATTTTCTTATAATTCAGCCTTTTTTTTTCACATGGAACTTTTTAAGGATCAAACTGTCTTCCTTTCCATTTAGCAAAGGTAGAAACTTTGTTCAAATTTTTAAATTGTGTGCTTCTATTTCTTGGATTCTTATCTCTCAGCTAAGCATATAATTTTTTAATATCAAAGAAATGATAAAAAAATTAAAATCCCACGGTTGTTTCCAAGAAGAGTGCCTACCCTTCTTCTAAGCCTGACTTGCTCTTCTATGATAGTCTTTTAGATTAGTAGCCCCCCACCCAAAAAAAAGGAACAGAAGTGGTTTTGAATGAAATAATGTATTTTTTTTAAATCCTTAAACTCAAAAGTAAGCAAAATAGAAAAAGATCCCCCACACCTTAGTGCTTGCCTTTGAGACGTGATTTTTCCGTGCAGCCTTGCTCTTACTTGATGCTGCTCTTTCACATCATCTCAGTCATGTCATCCTCTGCCCTGACCACAGCTTTCCCCTATGCACTCAGGAAGTGGGTCCTGTGCTGTCATTCTGTGCTGTCTGTCCGGCTGTCCGTCCGCCTCTGTCTGGAAGGCATCCTCCACCATCCTACCTAGGGGCATTCTGTACTATCCAGGACCAACCCACAGGTGCATGATGATGTTCTCAGGATTTGCTTTCCCGCTGCCGCCCTCCCCATGGTCCTCCTAGCTCCTGTGGTCTTCCAGCAGAGCACCTACCACAAGGAAGGCAGTGTTTCAGTGGCAGTCTCCCTGTCCTGCTGTGGGTTCTCTGAAAACAAACAAGAACCAGGACTCATCCTGCCTCTCAAGAGCTAAGCACAAGCCTTGCACATGGTATTCGTAACTAGTGCTTCTAGGCACTTAGTATGTGCCAGGTGTGTCCTCACTGGATCGTCGATTTCTATGGATTCAATTCTCATAACAACCCTACAAGATAGACATGTTATTACCTCCATTTTGCAGATGAGGAAACTGAGCACAGAAGCAATGAGCAACTTCTTAGTCCCAGAACAAGTATGGGTTGAATGCTAGGGTTGAATGCTAAACCTAGCAGTCAGATCTCAACTTAAGCTTCTCTCTTGTGCTCAGTCACTCCCTACAGTGATTCTCAACGGAGGATTAAGTGAATAAAGGAACCAAAAGGACCCAAAGAAAGGGTTGAATGACAGTATTGCAGACAGCCCTGAACTACACCCAGCCCTTTTTTGTTGTTGTTTTTTGAGACAGGGTCTCACCAAGTTGCCCAGCCTGACCTCAAACTTTTGATTTTCCTGCCTCAATCTTCTGAGTTGCTTTGAATTACAGGTCTAGAGCACAGGCCCAGGTCATTTCTTAATGACTAGAACCATCTTTGAGATTAACAAATGTTAACTGTGGTCTGAGTTTCATTAGCATCTCTTAATTAAGAGGAACTATCAGGCACTTTTAAATATGGTTTCTTGACTAATTTTGTTTTTGTCTTAAACTCTTGTTTGTATTTCTAGATGCTTCTTTGGTCTACTTTTAAAAGTGTCTTTTCCTGTTCTCTGATACCATAGGGCAGTAAGTGATCACTTCTTGCTCTCGACCCGCTGTTTACCAATGGCCTCTTTGATTTTAGTTGACTGTTGGTGATTACTCATGGGGGATTTGGGTCACTAGATTTGTTGATGTTATTACTAAAAACCCTTCTTTGTGTGCTGTGTTCATCTCATTGTTGCCAGAGTGACCAGAGTGCTTGGGAGGAAAACATTTTAGTTTCCTCAGACTAACATATATATTTTTTAAATATTTCTTTTTTAGTTACAGATGGACATAATACCTTTATTTCATTTTCATGTGGTGCTGAGGATCGAACCCAATGCCTCACGCATGCCAGGCGAGCGCTCTGAGCCACCACCCCAGCCCCTAGCATGTTGTTTTGAGAGGAAAGCCCTGGCTGTCTCTCTCTGTGGTTGCTTGGCCTCTGTGGAATCAGAGGTCATGTCTTACTGTCTTCTTTCAGTTAGAGCGCTCTGTAAAGGCCAAGTGTCAGTCATGCCTTACGATGACTGGTGGAGGACTCCAGACTGTGAGAGAAGTCACGTAGTTAACTGTAAGTGACCTGACGAAGTCAACCTTCAGGGAATTACTTTTTTTTTTTTTAGATTTGGAAAACCTTGATCTTCCAGGGTAAGCAAAAAAGAAAACATTTAAAAAGCTATCTCTAGTCAGTAAATATAAATAAACATAAAGAAAGCAGGCTCTAGGTTTGGGGTTATCCAGGCTTCTAAGTTCATGACCTAGGGCCAGATCATTGACTTTTGACATTAGTTTTCTAACTTGGCAGAGTTGACCCCTGGACCTATTCTGAGTTCTTCCTCTTGGCTCCTCAGCCTGGCTTTCTTTGCCTGCAAACTCGTGTTCACTCTCGCGTCACTTTTTCTACATCTAGTTCCTTAGCATCGAGCTCAGTTAATGTGCAGAGCTAAGCACATATTGTAAACAGCTACTCTTGCAGAAGGTTTGGTCCTCATACTTGCTACAGAGAAGCTCTGGGGATGCCAGTTGAATGTGGAGAAATGTGTCCTCTCTGTCAGCACCAGATGTGGCTGAGCAGGGGTTTAGTTTTGAAATTCCCTCTCCTCCTCCATCTTCTAACAAATCACTTTGTTTTGTTATTTCTAGTCTAACCCTTAATTTTATTCATTTATTTTTCCATATTTTTATTGGTTCATTATAGTTGTACATAGTGGTGGGAATTCATTGTTACATACTTATACATGAACACAATGTAACAATATAATTTGGCCAATAGCATTCATTCCCCAGTATTTCCTCTTTCCCTCCCCTCTGGGCCCTTCCTCTGCTCTACTGATCTCCATTTGATTTTCAAAAGACACCTACCCCTGAATATCTTTCTTTTCCTTTTTCCTCTCTAGCTTCCATATAGGAGAGAAAACATATAACATTACTGAGTTTAGCTTATTCCACTTAACAATAGTCTCAAGTTCCATCCATTTTCCTGCAAATGACATAATTTTAATCTCCTTTATGGCCAAATAAAACTCATTATGTATATATACCACATTTTCTTTATCCGTTCATCAGTTGATGGACACCTAGACTGGTTCCATAGTTTGGCTATTGTGAACTGTGCTGCTATAAACATGGGTATGCATGTATCACTATAGTATACTGACTTTAATTCCTTAGGATAAATACCAAGGAGTGACATAGCTGAGTCATATGGTGGTTCCCTGTCTAGTCTTTTGGGGAATCTTCATACTAATTTTCATAGTGTTTGTACTAATTTACAAAACCATCAACAATGTAAAAGTATTACTTTTTCTCCATATCCTCTCCAGAACTTATTCTTGTTTGTATTCTTGATGACTGCCATTCCGACTGGACTGACAGGAAATCTCAATGTTGTTTTGATTTTCAGTTCCCTAATTGATAATGATGTAGAACATTCTTTCATATATTTGTTGGGCCATTTGTATTTCTTCTTTGAGAAATGTCTATTTAATTCATTTGCCTATTTATTAATTGGTTTATTTGTTTTCTCGGCATTTTTTGAGTTCTTTATATATTCATGTATGTAGACATATGTTTGATTGACTTAGTAATTATATATATTGATGCTGAACAGTGGGACATTTCGTTATATGTATTGTATGTGGGATGTGGACTGATCTAATCATGACAACTAACTTATCATCTCATTTATTATATATGTTAGGAACATTGAAATTCTTTCTATTAGATATTTTGTACTATTCAGTTATTAGAGTCAACCATAGTTATCCTACTGTGCTCTACCAAACACTTTCTAAGAGATTTCCTAATACCTCGTTTGGGGAACTAACTTGAACCAAACTGAACTGCATCACAAACAAGAATAAACTGTTTTAACTTACCAAGCCTTGGGCCTCATTGTTTTTTTCCTCAGTAGTGGGGTTTGAACCCAGGGGAGGCCCTTGCATATGACAGGCAAGTGCTCTATCACTTAGCTATATCCACAGCCCTTTTCAAAATTTTTATTTTGAGATAGAATCTTGTTAAGTTGCTGAGGCTGGCCTCAAAGTTTCAATTCTGTCTCACTCAGCCCCCTAAGTAGCTGGTCTTACAGGCATGCACCACCACACCCAGTAAACCACAATTTCTTCAATGAATTTTCAACTGCATTCAGGATAGAAATAAGAAGGCATTAATAAATAAATTGAAATTCAAAGTGAAGCTATAAACTGAAGTAAAAATGTTGATAATATTTCAGGATCAAACCATATCCAAGGAAAGAGAGTTTCTTGGTTACTTCAGTTCCCTGGTCAAGATGGCCCTTGACTGCTGTCCTTTCCCAATCATGGGGGGAAAGAATGAAAACAACCTTTTTGGAGAAAACTATCTGAAGCCTCATTTTCTTCAATCAATCCCACATTTTAGCTTCAATCCCAAGGTTTTAAGGGTTTCTATATACAGCCTCTCTAAATAATTTATCCTTTAGAAAGAGTTACATTGAAAGTATAACTTTGATACTGAAAAAAAAGGAAAAGTCTTGTTTATGAAAGTGGTATCTATTTTCAAATATTTTTTTTTTTCTTTTAGGGAAATCAGAAACAAGGCAAATGTTCAATTTGGAGATAACGGAACAACAATATCTGCCGTTAGCAACAAGGCATACGTTTTTGAACGGAACCAATCTGTTGGAGACCCTAAAGTTGACTTAATTAGAACACTGAATATTCCTGTACTGGTAAGCAGGCATTTTTATGTCATTGTGAATTTTAGAAGAAAGGAAAGAGATAAGGCTAGTATATGGTTTTGGTTTTAGGAACCACTATTTAGAAACCTATTTAGGAACTACTATGTTTAAAATATATATATAAAATATAGAAAACGTATCTTCCTTCTCTTCTTTAAAGCCATCTTAGACTTTTTCCCCTGAGGTCTATTAACAAGGTCTTTTCAAATGATAATAAAAATACAAATTTTAGGATTTGTTTTCAAAGTTTCTTTCTGTGTGTTCAGCATTAGCACTTGTGAAATAAATAAGAATTTCTTTGGTAGCTAGTAATTTAAAACATACTTATTTGCCCCCTCCCCCACTTTTTTGTTATTCTAACAATAGAATTCGCATACCACTTCTTAGTTCAGATTTCTATCTGGTATTTCAGATTCTCAAAATATGCAGAATGACTTTTTTCTCCCTTTTTCAAATTGCAAAGAATGGGCCATTGATTAGAACCTATTGATAATGGCAATTCCACTTTATAATGGCACCTATATTCTACCTATACTATACTGAAACCCAGGAAACTTGTTTTTGAAGGTTGTGGGGGACCAGGGATTGAACCCAGAGGTACTTAACCACTGAGCCACATCCCCATCCCTTTTTATATTTTTTAAATTTTTGAGACAGAGTCTTGCTAAATTGCTTTAGGGCCTCGCTAAGTTGCTGTGGCTGGCTTTGAACTTGCAATCCTCCTGCCTCAGCCTCCCGAGCCTCTGGGACTAGGAAACTTTCTGATTCAAGTACACCAACCTCTTCTGAGGTTCTCACTGTACCTCCTAGGTGACTTCCCCATACATATTCAGTTAGACACTTGTTGGACCTAGAACCTGAGGGAATATGGATCCCAGATCCTGCCTTACTCTGAGACCTAGTTGTGTGCCATTTATAATGAGGGTACAACTTTCAGCTCCGCTCAGAAGGAACCTTAGCGCCACCGTGTGGTCAAAAATGCCACGTATTCACAAGAACTTTCCCCTTCTGTGATGTTGGGATAACAGCCTGCAAATGAGGATGCTAAGCTCACATTTACAAAATATAATATGAGAAAGAACAACAACTGAAGAGCCTTATTATTCCACATGCAACCAGAGAGGAGCTCACAGACTGATTTTCAGCTCTTTAACCTCAACATAGAAGTTTCCAGCTCCTCTTGCTGAGGGATAGTAGAAGGGAGTAGGGTGGAGGTGTTTTGGAGAGGAGCACACTCTGATCTTAAGTTGCCTTTGTCACCCAGACGGTCATAGAATGGGCCCAGGTCCGCTTCCTCAGGACGCTCATCGAAGCCATGTTGAAAGCCTATCAGCAGAAGCTCTTCGTGACTCACACGGTTGACGAATTGCTCTGGGGCTACAAAGATGAGATCTTGTCCCTTATCCATGCCTTCAGATCTGACATCTCCCCATATTTTGGCCTATTTTATGAGGTACGTTGAGTTTTTTTCAAACCTTCTTTGTTCAGCTTATGGTGAGGGCAACAAGATTTCTTCTTAACTTAAATTTTCTTCTAGAATTCCAAAATTGTCTGTCATTCTAGATGTGTCTTATACTGTAAGAAAAATAAGAAAGTGTATGTGCATGTGGTTTTTTTTGTTTTGTTTTGTTTTTCTTTTTTACCCTAAAGCTGGGGATTGAATTCAGGGCTTGCACATGCTAGGAAAGTGCTCTACCCCTGAGCTACATCCCCAGCCCTTTTTAAATTCTATTTTGAGATAGGGTCTTGCTAAGTTGCAAAGACTGGCCTCAACCCTCCCTGTTTCAGCTTCCTGAGTAGCTGGAATTATAGGCATCTGCCACCATGCCTGACAAGAAAGTGTTTTTTTTTTTTTTTTTTTTTGGAAGAAAAAATTCTTGAATAACATAAATAGTTGGCAAGTTGGTAATAGACAAAATTAACCTCAGGAAGGAAGTGTTAGATTAGGGGTAGGTAGGCTCCAGGATCGCAGGTAGTTTGCTGATCTTTAAATATGTAGTTATTTTCAAGTTCAGTATAAGATAGATACTCTTATCTATGTCACAGTCTTCTGAAAAAATTCCTTCTCCAGGATGCTTCAGATTTTGTTCTCAAGCCTTTGAACTGATTGAATGAGGTCCACCAACTCACTTTTTTTTTTTTTTTTTTTTTTTTTGATACTAGGAATTTAACCCAGGGTTAAATTAACCACTGAGCCACATCCCCAGTGCTTTTTAAAAAGTTTTTCATTTTGAAACAGGATCTTGCTGAGTTGCTTAGGGCCTCACTAAATCCTGAGGCTGGCTTTGAATTTGCAATCCTCCTGCCTCAGCCTCCTGAGCGGTTGGGATTATAGGCATCTGCCTCACCCACTCACGTTCTTGAGGGTGATGTCTTTTAGTTAGTTAACTGATTGTAGGTATTTATTCCATCCATGAAATGCTGTCACAATAGCACGTCTAGACTTGTGTTTAACCAAACAACTGAACAGCCTATCCTAGACTAAGTGACATAAAGTTAACCACCATAGTTATTTTAAATTATCACATTCATTTATTTTCAGAAAAATGGAACTAATGATGGAGATTACGTTTTCCTAACTGGAGAAGACAATTACCTTAACTTTACAAAAATTGTGGAGTGGAATGGAAAAACGTAAGTCTAACGACTTATAGGTTTAATTATTTTTTTCATTTTTTATTTGAACTAAGTATGCATTCTTTAAAAATTTTAGCATTTTTGAATGAAAATGTCAAAGTATGTAAATGTGAAAATGTATAAATATTCTTGTAATTATTTTGTGAATTAAGGGGACATGATATATTTTTCAAATTAAATAATGATTTGTAGAGTTATCAGGATCAGGTGTAAATTACAAGTCAGGGTCAAGTCTCTCTCAGTAGTCATGGAAAGATGTGCCGTAGCCACAGCACAAATACTTTCCAACCAGTGATTGTTTGGGGAGGGAAGGATGATTCTGGTTCTCTTTTTAATTTCATGGTTGTGAATTGTTGATGTATTTTTCTCTAAAGATAAAATATGTGTAAGTTCAGTATTATAGCATTTTAAGAATGTTTTATATTTTAATACTTACAATGTATCACTAAGCTATTTCCAAAACAGGAGCTGAGATAGCTTACAATAAAACTATATAGAAAACAAAATAATTTGATTTTTTTTAGAGTCAGAAAAATGAGAAACCTTTTAGGGAGAAGGAGGCTAGTTCTTCAAAGCCCAATATCAAGGAGTTCCATTCCTGAACATTTGATTTACTTGTAAACTTCAGAGCAATCCAGGAAAAGGGATGTACAATGAGTTTTGTGGGGTTTATTGGCTGTGTTATTTCAAGCAAATAGACTGCATCCTGACTTCACATTCTGAGAGAAATTCATCATGTGTATTTTTTGTAGAAAGAATTTTGGGTAACATAATGAAAAATGTCAATAGCAATTTTAGGTGTAAAGTAAGCATATCATATTACCGTATTTCTAATTCATTGGAATAATTTTACAGAAAGCTTAGCTAATATCTGTGAGAGGTACATTTCTTTCTGTTTCAAAGGTAGATTCCAGAAAATCCATGAAATGAGTGGTTAACTTGTCCTGTTAGTGCTTATTCCGTATCAGTCATCTGGCTAGTTAAAGAACAGGAAAAAATAAAAGGCATTTTCTGTAAGAATTATTAAGGCAAAATGCTGCACGGTGTACCTGACATACTACTTCTTTTAAGAACTACAAATTTAAAAAGCATGTCCACACATGAACCATGTCAAACGAACCAAGGAGGCAGTAAGGAGGGTGAGCAGTCACTTCCCAGAGGTGAAAACCGGCAAACTCCTCCTCAGCCAGGTAGCCAAGGGCATCAGCAGTGGCAGGTCGTGTGGATACCCGGGTGATAACAGGCACAAAGCGGTACTTTGTCTCTGTGGTCTTCTTCCCAAAGCCCAGCCATGAGAAAAATACCAGACTAATCCTCAAGGAGGGATATTTTAAAAAATACCCAGCCATCCCTGCTCAAAACTGCCAAGGTCATCAAATACAAAGGCAAGTGTGATAAAGTATTGCAACACAGAAGAACCCCAGGAAATATGACCATGATGTGTCACATAGTGTCCTGGATGGATCCTGGAACAGAAATAGAACATCAGGGAAAAACTAAGGAAATGGGAATATTGTATGGACATCAGTTAATAATAACATATCTACATTACTTCATTAATTGTAACAAATGTTCTACAGTAATGCCCAATGCTAACAATGGGAGAAACTGGGTGCAGAATGGGGGGACTCTTCTAGCGTCACAATTTTTGAACTGTTTTTAAATTAACAGTCATATAAATTTTAAAAGCATGCACATATATGTACACGAACATATTTACACACACACCCGAATATATAAGATCTCTAAAAGAATTTTTGAAGAAGCCAGGACGACTGTCTAACAGTCTGGTGGTGGGGTGGAGGAAGTCCGAGGTGGCTAGGTATTGGTACTTGTAAAAAGGATATATATAGCTGAATGTCATTCTATATCCAATCTATTTTCCACGCTTTTAATAGGAGAGCTTAATCTTTTTATATAGATGTTGTAATTATGGGTACATTTGTGATAAAATGATATGTTATTTGATATATTGGACTTATTTCTACATTTGCTTCCACACTTAGGTTTTTATGATTTATATTTAGCCATAACTTTTCCCAACATCTGTTTCTTCTCTTTTTCTCCTTCCAAAGGAAGGAGAAAGACAATAACTTTACCCAGATCTTACCACCCACACATGTACCTCTTCCTTGTTACTCTTGTCTACACCTTACTTCTCACTCTTACCAAGTTAAATATAAGAAAAAAAAATCATTATCTCACCAACATATTTACTAATTTATACTTTTTTTCTTCTTATGTCTTCCTCCTGGGTTCATTTTTTTTCTTGCTAAAGATTGTCTGTTAATATGGTGATTTGCAATCACAGGTCATTTTGCTACCCCACCTCACTCCCCTGCACCCGACCCCAGGAGACATTTGTTGGTGTCTGGACGTTTTTTTAGTTGTCTCAGCCTAGGAGTGCTGCTGGCATCGGTCTACTGGGTAGTGGCATTGCAGCCCTAAAGCCTACCAATACAGGACAGAAAGTCCCAAGTCCAGAATGTTAAATAGATGGAGAAACCCAGAATGCTTAGCTCTTTCATTCAGTAAGGCTCTGAGGTGGTAGAATCTCTGTGACTTTGCATATATTAAATGTCATTATTCCACTCTGAGTTTTGAATGATTTTATCCAGGTACAGAATTCCAGAACAACTGTTCAATATTACGGTGCTGTTACTCCATTGACCTTTGGTCTTCATCTTTTCCCTTTATCTTCTGCAAAACCATATCCAGATCTGAATTTATTGTAGTTATTTTGTTTGGCCCTTGAGGGATACCTTGAATACTTTCAGCAATTATCTCTCTTCAATCACTGTTTCTCTGGTATTATTTTTTAAATAGTTTTTAGTTGTCAGTGGACCTTTATTTTATGTATTTATATGTGGTGCTGAGAATTGAACCCAGTGCCTCACACATACTAGGCAAGTGCTCTACCACTGAGCCACAACCCAGCCCCTCTGGTATTTTTCAGCCTAGTCTTACTTAACCCCCAATTCCCTGAATTCCTGTTACACATTTATTGAAGCCTCTCATCTACTTTCTATATCTTGGTCCTTTAATTTTTAATTTTTCTGAGCTTTTATTTTTGTAAATTCCTTAGAACTATCTTCCAGTTCAGTTTTCTCTTTAGCTATGTACAGCCTGGGTTTTATTCCTATACTGAGTGCTCCCGCCCCAGAAAAATAACCTATTTTTTTTATATCTAAGATTTCTTTATTTTACATTTTTGTATCTTCCTTATTTCATTCTTTTTTATTTTTTAAATAATTTCCCACTATTTTTTAAGGATGTTATTTTTTCATTTGTCTCTTGGAGGATACTAACCAGAATACATATTTAAAGTATTGGCCAGGTTGTTTCATTATTTTAATTTCTTCTAAAGTGAATTCATTTCTTTGTTGTTGATTTTGTTTCTGGTCCTTTAATGTAAGTTTCCTTCAATTAAAGAAATCTTTTTTTTTTAAATTATCTTAGTTGTTGATGTACCTTTATCTTTTGCTTATTTATATGTGGTGCTGAGGTTAGAACCTGGTGCCTCACGCATGCTAGGTAAGTGCTCTGCCACTGAGCCACAACCCAAGCCCCTAAAGGAATCTTGTTACCTTAGTTGGGAAGGGAGTCTGTTATCAGTGTGCACAGGTTTACTTATCTCTCCTTACCTCTCTCTACGGATTTTGTACTTCTCCGGAGTCACACACTCCGGAGTCCCCAGTCCAGAACCAGTGTGCCCACCTTGAGCCTCCAGCAGTTGCACTGGGGTAATCAGCAGAAAGCTGGGCTCCACTTCTGGTTATGGGTATATGTCTGGGTTTCCCGCCTCCCCAGCCACTAAACTTTCTACAAGTTTAAATCCAAACAGCAGGTACAAGCTGCTTTCTTTGGCGGTTTTGTTTGTTTGTTTGTTTGTTTTGAATTGAGGAGGAGCCTGAGGACCTTGCACATGCTAGGCAAGCATTCTACCACTGAACCACACACAAGCCCCCCCTCCTTTTTTTTTTTTTTTGATTCAATAACTCTTAATTGTCCTGCAGGGAACCCCCCACAAAGGGACCTTCGAAACAAGGGAATGAGACAGGCATCACAGAGACCTTTCTGACAATTTGAACAAATGGGGGACTGTCAGTGGGTGGGAGGACACAGCTCACCTCTGCTTTCTGATGGCACTCTCTGCTCTGATGGCCACCCATGCTTGGACCCAAGGAATGCCATCACTAGCACAAGGCCCAGACCTGGGCTGGGACCAAGTGTGGTTTACATTGCCTGTTCTACAGGGGACACTATAGACATGTCACCTCCACTCACCTCACCTACCAGACCCCATACTACAGAGGGAGACAGACCCAAGTGCTGGGAGGCCTCAGGAAAGGGGAAGAGGGTGTTGCATGGGCCAGAGGACACCAGAAGATGGGCACACAGTGCCCTAGTGCAGCTTGTGGCAGACCTCTGAAGGAGGGGCTCATCCAGACCATTCTAGGGGCCAGTGGGGATGGCTCCAAGGGCACTGAGCTTATAGAGCCCCCTTTGTGTGCCCCATCACACCTGGGGACCAGAGCTGTCTGCCAGGGGCAGGCTCCTCACCCATGATACTGCTCATGGGTAGGGTAGGTGATTGTCTGCTTCGGGCACTGGGCTGCAGCAGGAACCCAGCAGGCAGGGACAAGAGCTCTAGGGGAGTTAGGCCTTCTGAACTGGAGGATAAAGGGGGTTCCTCAAGGTGGGGTCACAAGCCCAGGGGATGGGACAGGGAGATTCTGAGTAGCCAGTGAAATACAATAGCTCTGCCACATGCTCACCCTCAGCCCTTCATTTTATTTTATTTTTTTATCTTGAGACAGCATCTTGCTAAGTTGACCAGGCTGGCCTCGAACTTGTTATCCTCCTGCTTCAGCTTCCCAAACAGCTGGATTCCAGAGGTGCACCACTACACCCTGCTTTTTGGCTATTTCTTTTTTTCTCCATACTGGGGACTGAACCCAGTTGTGCTCTATCACAGAGCTACAACCCCAGACCTTCGTAAGGCTTTAAAATGTTGAGACAGTGTTTCTCTAAGTTCCCTGGATTGGCCTCAAACTTGCAATCCTCCTGCCTCAACCTTCCTGAGTCACTGGCATTACAGGAGTGCCACAGTGCCCGGCTCTTTGGCCTCTTTGATCTCTGCCCGTTAGACCCTGATTTCAAACCCGTGGTGGACCACTTTTAATCTTTATTAACTTCAGGGCGGAACTTCCAGTTCTTTCTCCTTGCGTTCAAATCTGCAGCCAGACGTCTTTAGCCCTACTCACCACTTGGCATCTCTCATCTCTACCTTATCTAAGGAGACGTTTGAATTCTAGTATAGACTTTCCAGATATTCTCCTTTCATGTTTTATCACCCACAACTTTCCTTGGACTTGGGAAAAGCCCCAAGTTCTTGAACTTGTACTGAAATTGGGGAAATTACTATGTATTGCCTGCCCTTTCCTTTCTTTTGTATTTTGAACTGTTTTAGTCCATTCAAACCTCTAAAACAAATTATCATAGACTGAGCAGATTACAGAAACAGTTTTGGATGCTGGGAAGTCCAGGATCAAGGCCCTGGCTGACTCATGACTGGCAAGGGCTCAGTTCCTCACGGTGACTTTCTTCTCACTGTAACTTCACATGGGAAGGCGAAGGGAATCACTGGCTTCTCTTTAACAAAGGCACTAGTGTCATTCATCAGGCCTCTGCTTTTGTGATCTGTTCACCTCCCAAAGATCCTGTTACTATCACCTGGGGGAGCAGACATAAGTATTTATTCTACTGATGTATCATTAGTTTAAAATATACATACAAACGTGTGTGTGTGTGTGTGTGTGTGTGTGTGTGTGTGTTTGGTGCTGGGAATTGAACCCAATGGTGCTTTACCACTGAGCTACATCCTCCTTCATTTGTTTGTTTGTTTGTTTAGACATCAGGTCTCACTAAGTTGCTAAGGTTGGCCTTACATTTGTGATCCTCCTGCCTCAGCCTCCTGAATTGCTGAAAGTATAGGCATGTGCCACCACACATGGCTAAAAACTGTTTTTTAAAAAACATGCTATCTCAACTGTGCTTTCAGTTAGCATAAAGTCATTTCAGTATTTCTTGTGATCCAAGAGAAGTCCTCCATTATTTTTGGAAGAGAGTAGTATTCAGAAGATGCATTGACTCTGTCATGAATATTATAGAGCCAGATATGTCTATTCAGAGTCTGTGGCCTGGGCTGGCTGTGGACAAGGCATTATTAATGCTAAATTGGGTTACTGCTTTAAGTAAATCAATATTCCTAAATCTTTATGTAGGATACACAGTTTGGAAGAAGAAAATAAGGCTTTGGAGCTTTTATGTTACTAAGATGGATTTGAGGTCCAGGACCTACTTTTCTCCTCTCCTAATCCCTAGGACTCTGTGTCTGTGTATGAATATAGCCACCTCCGATTCCATCATGGAAAGTCTTGACCATTTAAAATAATCTACATTCCATTTTGATCATCATGACTCTTATCAATTGTAGGTCACTTAACTGGTGGGCAACAGATGAATGCAATATGATTAATGGGACAGATGGAGATTCTTTTCATCCATTAATAACCAAAGATGAAGTCCTTTATGTCTTCCCATCTGATTTCTGCAGGTAAGAACTTTAAAAATGAGTTCTATTTTTTAAAGCTAAGGATTTTTACTACAAGAACACCTAAAGCATGAGGAATGTGTGCAAATGTACTTATTATGCATAATAGTGATGAATGCTGATGGCACATTAAGAGAGCACAGACTCCAGAGCCTGTTTGTTTTTTTTTCCAATTATTTTTTTATTTGTTCTTTTTATATATACATGATAGTAGATTGTATTTTTTTTATTTTATTTTTAAAGAGAGAGAATTTTTTTAATATTTATTTTTTAGTTCTTGGCGGACACAACATCTTTGTGTATATGTGGTGCTGAGGATCAAACCTGGGCCGCACGCATGCAAGGCGAGCGCGGTACTACTTGAGCCAAATCTCCAGCCCAGTAGATTGTATTTTGATATACATGGAGTACACTTTCCCATTCTTGTGGTTATACATGATGTGGTGTTTCACTGGTCACATATTCATATGTGAACATAGGAAAATTATGTCCAATTAATTCTACTGTCTTTCCTACTCCCATCCCTCTCCCTTCCCTTTAGTCCCCTTTGTCTAATCCAGTGAACATCTATCCCCCTACCCCTTATTGTGCGTTGGCATCCACATATCAGAGGGAACATTGGGCCTTTGGTTTGGGGGGATTGGCTTATTTCACTTAGCATGATAGCCTCCAGTTCCATGCATTTATTGACAAATACCAAAATTCCATTCTTCTTTAAGACTGAGTCATAGTCCATTGTACATATTTACCACATTTTCTTTATCATTCATCTGCTGAAAGGCACTTGGTTACATAGTTTAGCTACTGTGCATTGAGCTTCTGTAAAAAATTGATTTGGCTGCATCTCTATAGTATGCTGATTTTAAGTCCTTTGGGTATATGCCAAGGAGTGGGATAACTGGGTCAAATGGTGGTTCCATTGTAGGTTTCTGAGGAATCTCCATACTGCTTTTGAGGATGGTTATAACAATTTGCAGTCCCACCAGCAATGTATGAGTGTACCTTTTCCCCCACATCCTTGCCAACATTTATTATTATTTGTATTCTTCCTAATTGCCATTCTGACTGAAGTGAGATGGAATCTCAATATAGTTTTTTAATACATTTTTTTAGTTGTTAATGGACCTTTATTTTATTCATTTATTTATATGTGGTGCTGAGAATCAAACCCAGTGCCTCACACATGCCAGGCAAGTGCTCTACCCACTGAGCTGGTACCCCAACCCCGTCTTTTCCACTTGTGCTTTGCTTGGGTCTTACACTTGGTGCCACCTTCTCTGCTTGTGGTCACCACACTGGCATCTGTCCATGCTGGTCTAGAGGACTCTTTTATTTATTTATTTTTAAACATATCTCCATTCCAAATGTCTTCCTTCTTTTCCTCCATCTCTTCTTTTTGACACGGGGTCTTTCTATGCTGCCTCAGCCTCCCAAGTGGCTGGACTGCAGGTGTGTGCTACCACACTCTGCTTACGTTATCTTTTTAATTTTTTACCATACATTCTGTTTTCCCTGACCTCATCCTCTCCACCCTGACCTTGCTCTTCTGTCACGTCACCTCTGCTTCTATTCTCAGACTTCTGGAACAGCCAACCCCTGCCTCCTCCATCTTCTTGCTCACCAACTCCTGTGGGGCTTCCTGTGAAACTTCTCCTCCAGGCAGAAGGAACCTGTAGCATTACACACTGTGATTCGTTGCTCTCACACTTCTCTACACTGCTGTTCTGCCAGGGTTTCCTGTCTCCCATGACTGCACCACCTGCCATCAGCCACACCCCAGAGTCCTTGGCCTGCAGACCTGTCCTTCTCCCTCCTGTATTACACTTATTCAGGCACCACGTGATATCAGTCCACCCTCAGAGGTGGCACTTGGATTCACCCCGCCTCTCCATCCCTGCTCCCTGTGTGTGCCACAGTTTGGACCCTTTTAGATCCTTGCCACCTCTCCTGTAGAACATCACACTCACCTTCTATCTAACCACTCTCTTTACTAAATACCTATGGAAGGATGGAAAGAGGAGATGTTTGAGTGCAGTGTAGAACAGAGGAACTCAGAAGGGCCAGAGGAAGTTTCAAAGATTTGGGACAGACATCATACTGTAGTGATGCATGCATACCCAGGTTTATAGCAGCACCTTTCACAGTAGCCAAACTATGCATCCAAGGTGAGTGTCACTGTAGGCAAGGATAAAGAAAATGCGGTATATATACAAAATGGAGTTGTATTCTGCCTTAAAGAAGAATGAAATTATGTCATTTGCAGGAAAATGGATGGAACTTTAGACCATTTGAAATAAGTCAAATTCAGAAGGTCAAGAGTTGTGTTTTCTCTTACATGTGGAAACTAGAGAGAAGAAAGGTGAGGGGCAGGGATCTCATGAAAATCAAAGGAGACCAGTTGAGTAGAGGAGAGGGACAGACTAGGAGAAGGAGGAAAGGAGGGAAATGGGAAATTATATTGGCCAATTATATTGTAATATTGTGTGCTTGTATCAACCCCACCATTATATACAACCATAATGCACCGATAAAAATATGGAAAAATAAATTTTAAAAAATGTAAACCCTACCCTTCATGTACTCGGTGTCCTGAACCAGACTTTGGTTTGCTGATACTCCTTTTTCCCTTTATTAAGGACTTTATGGGTCATAGATACTGGAGCTGGCTTGTTCTGACAGACCAGTTGAATTTGGGGAAGTTTTGTGACTCTGTTGTTAAATATAGATATAATTAAAAATTAAATTACATGAATGTATAATTTAAAAAGTTAAATGTATAGTTAGTGTTTTTAAAATAAATTAAATAAGTGTTTTAATAAATACTCAAAGCTTAAAAAAAAAAGATTGGGGACAGAGGAAACATATTCTTGTCTGATGTAACTGGCTTTGGAGAACCATTTGGTAAAGTTTAGTAAAACAAAGAGGTACAAACTCATGGCTCTGTAATTCTCTACAAGATGGTTCCAGGCATGAACTCTTGTATCTGCATGCAAGGAAACACAGAAAGGAAGTTCATTGCAATATGGACTATCTAGTGAAAAATTAGAAGCAATCTATGCTTATGAAAAGGGAGAATGTAAATAAGTTGTGGTGTATTCATATGATGGAATATCTTATAGGATTTAAAATAAAAGAACCAGGCTATATGTACATTAATATAATAAAATTTTAAAATATAATGCCAAATGAAGCAAATTACAGTAAGAGAATTTGGGGTATTGTTTATATTTCTAAAACTCAACAATGACATAGTTTATGAATACACAAATATGTGAAAAGTACAAAGACTTGAATGGAATGACAAACCCCAGATTCAGGATAGTAGTTTCCTCAGGAGAGGCAGAGAAGGAATGAAACCAAAACATTATATAGAGAGCATCAGTGGTATCCATAATATAGTTTTTTACTTACCTGAGAAGTGGATATAAAGGTATTTTCTATATTCTTTCTCTGTTTGCTTAAAATATTTCATTAAAAATTGTCCTGGGCTAGGATGTACAGTGGAAGGCCTCTCGTGTGATTCACAACCTTGCAAAGATGCATCAATGCCTCTGGTTCCAAGATGAAAAAGTGAGGCCCAGGAATCTATTCCCCTCATCTTCAAATGAAGGGCTGGAGGATCAGTGAGGGTGGTGTACGTGAATGTGCTGTGTCGATCAGGCCCCATGCAGATGTAAGGCAGGGTAATTATAACAATACATGGAACTGCATTTGAAACAGTTAGGAAGGCAGATAATATTGAACTCTATTTAAATGAATGATTGGGACAAAACATGGAAACTCTTTATTTGGGGAAATGGGTATCAAGGTGCATCATGCATCATTTAATGACAGGAATTTTTTAAGAAAAACACATCATTAGGTGATTTCCTCATTGTGTGAACATCATAAAGTATACTCACAAACTCATATAGGGCACTGATGTCACTAGGCAGTACCCTATGGGACCACTGTCCCATATGTGGTCATCGCCCACTGAAATGTCATTATATGGTTCAAGACTCTATGTGCTGAAATCAAATATCTGCCCCATGTGGCACTTTTCAAGTTCCTAAGACTCTACCTGGCCAAGCCTTTGGCTGCCTTTTCCCCTTGTGCTTTGCTTGGGTCTTACACTTGGTGCCACCTTCTCTGCTTGTGGTCACCACACTGTCATCTGTCCATGCTGGTCTAGAGGACTCTTTTATTTATTTATTTTTAAACATGTCTCCGTTCCAGATGTCTTCCTTCTTTTCCTCCATCTCTTCTTCTTTTTGACATGGGGTCTCTCTCTGCTGCCTCAGCCTCCCAAGTGGCTAGACTACAGGTGTGTGCTACCACACTCTGCTTATGTTATCTATTTAATTTTTTACCACACATTCTGTTTTCCCTGGCCTCATTGGCTATTACCATAGTTGCCACCTCTTCAACATCTTTCATTACAATCGACCTACTTTATTTCACAGTGAGTCAGCCAAACACCTTTCAATCATTCTTTTGCATCTTCATTTTCCACTTACCCATAGCTTTGGGCTGTGTTGTCCCTGAGAACTATTGCTCACTTACCCATTCTGGGCAGATCATGCTGACTAGAGCCCACATTGACTTTTTATTCTTACACCCTAACAGGTCAGTGTACATAACTTTCAGTGACTTTGAGAGTGTACAGGGACTGCCTGCCTTCCGGTATAAGGTGCCTGCAGAAATATTAGCCAATACCTCAGACAATACCGGCTTCTGTCTACCTGAAGGAAAGTGCTTGGGGTCAGGAGTGTTGAATGTCAGCATCTGCAAAAATGGTAAGAACTCAGAGAGACTTGGATCGTGGTGGTCTAGGGTACAGAAAGATGGGGAGTGCAACCAAGAACATGATGCCAGCCCAACAGAAAGAATGATTCTGAGCTTTCCAGAATAATGTTTTATGGCATGGCTATTGAATGACAAAAAAAAAAAAAAAAAAAAAATGTGTGTGATGTTGTTTTAGAATGCCATGTTTTTGTTTTTGTTTTTGTTTTCTGAGCAGTAGTTTAGAAGTCATAATTGTAATAATACCTTATATTTACTGAGCATTTTCTACTGCATGTGCTGCTATTCTAATGGCTTTGCATATTTACATGTAGTTAATACATACAAAGTAATGTACTGGTTTTATGTTTCACACAATGCTAAAGGAAAAGCTGGACAATCTGATTTCCAGGAAGAACAGATCTTGGCAAAGATTTATAATGATTTTGAGGTAGAATCAGTTTTGAACCTGACCACAGATTTCCCATTGTCTCTTACTGTCTGCACCTTTATCTCCTTTTATCTGTATCACTGATAATACCAGTGATATGGCTGACAGAGCTATCTTCTTCTTTTTTTAAACTTTTTTTTTTTTAGTTTTTATTTTTATTTTTTTTTAATTAATTTTTATTGTAGGTTGTTCAAAACATTACATAGTTCTTGATATATTATATTTCACACTTTGATTCAAGTGGAATATGAACTCCCATTTTTACCCCATATACAGATTGCAGAATCACATCAGTTTTTTTTTTAAACTTTTTGAAAATATTTA
This sequence comes from Callospermophilus lateralis, assembly GCF_048772815.1. Lineage (NCBI taxonomy): Eukaryota > Metazoa > Chordata > Mammalia > Rodentia > Sciuridae > Callospermophilus > Callospermophilus lateralis. Next base: position 57,914,397 of record NC_135312.1, on the reverse strand, counting down.
TTTTTTAGTTGTACACAATACATTTATTTATTTATTTATTTATTTATTTATTTATTGTGGTGCTGAAGATCAAACCTGGGGCCTCGCATGTGCTAGGTGAGTGCTCTACCCCTGAGCCACAACCCCAGTCTCCTCTTCTTCATCTTGAAGATTAGTTTTAACAGTTATATGTTGAATTATCCACAATAACTTACTAAATAGATGTTCAGAATCCTCTTTTTATAATTGTAGACAGTGTCTGGCTCTTATTAAACCCTCAAGAGACATTTCAAAGGTCATCGTAGGTCAGAGAGAAGAAAATTGGGGCTGTGTGAAACTGTTTAGCAGTAAAGTGCAAACTGCTATGCACGTGAGAGATGACGTGTACCTGGAGCCATGGGCTGGTATGTTTGTAAACAGATTTAAATTACTTGCCAATAAGCTCGTTTCTCCAAAACCATATTTTTCTGGCAGCAATATCTTCTTTTCAGTATCCAGATCTGGAATAGATTTCCTTTAATAATTATTTCCCTATTCAGTTCTTAAAATGAGTAAGAAAGAAAAAAAAAATCCGTCTTCATATGGGCAAACCTTGATCTGGTTAACAGACATACTGCACCAACCAGGCAAACTCTCTTTTTTAATTCTTTAATTGGTGCATTATAATTATGCATAATAGTTGGATTCATTATGCCAGGCAAACTCTTTAAAAATTCTTGCATCAACGTATCCAGGAGAACAAAGTTTATCTTTGATAAATAATAAAAAATAAATTAAAAAAAAAGCAGAAACAAGGAAAAAATACATTTCTATTCACTGGTAGAGAATTTTTCCTGTCTTTGTGGTGGGCGTTGAACCCAGAACAACATACTTACTAGGAAAGCATCTCTCACTGAGCCAGAACTGCCAGCCCAAAGAATGGCAATTGAAATGGGTACTTAGAGGTGGGATGTCCTCATTCAATTAGAATTCTGCCTTCCTAACCTGAGAGCTACATATCCTGGGAAAATTTCTTTCTTTCTTTTTCTTTTCTGGTACTGGGGATTAAATTTAGGGGCACTCCACCATTGAGCCACATGCCCAGTCCTATTTTTTGTTTTTTTATTAAGAGACAGGGTCTCACTGACTTGCTTAGCACCTCACCATTCCTAGGCTGGGTTTGAACTCATGATCCTCCTGAATCAGCCTCTGGGGTTACAGGTGTGTGCCACCACACCCAGCCCCCTGGGCAAATTTTGTAACTTCTGTGAACCTCAGCTTCTACAAATGCAAAACAAGGATATATTAATTCTAATTTCATAGAACTACTAGGAGTATTACTTAATGTACATAAAGTTTGCACTTTATAGGTTCAATAAATATTTGTTGAAGAATAAATAATTTAGCAAGGACTTCTGTATATATAATGTGCAATAAAATAATGTGGAGTATATGAGATGGCAGAAGATGATGCATAAGTCTTGAATTAGGAGGTACAGAAAGGTATTTTAGTTTGCCCACTGTCTTCAAGTTTATGTATGGCTTTTCTTTTTACTTTAGGAACCAAGTTTGTATTCAGGAACTGTATATACATTTTATATTTTAAAAATTTAAAAACCACCTTCATTCATTTCTGTTTCCATTAAAATGCAGGTGCACCCATTATTATGTCTTTCCCACACTTTTACCAGGCAGATGAGAAGTTTGTTTCTGCCATACATGGCATGCATCCAAATAAGGAAGATCATGAGACATTTGTGGACATTAATCCTGTGAGTACACCCTTCTTCTTGGTAAAAGAATACATTTTTTTATTCTGTATATGCGATGTTCAATTGGTCTTGAGCATCTTAATAAGCACACTTTTTTACATATGTGTATTCCTTCAAGTGGGGAAGAAAAGGTAGATCAGTGCAGGTTGAGGGATGGTCTTATAGTCCTGTCATTAGAGGGCTGAGTCTGAGGATCTAATATGCAGAAACACCTTCAAACTTACTTGAAAAAAAAAAAGAAGGAAGGATGGAGGTAGCAGCAGTGAAAATTCAGCTATTGGAAACACCTGAGATTGGAATCATGTAACTAACCTTGTTAGTCTTCTGTTGCCAACCCTGGACCTGAGCATATATATGTTTTTCCCATTGGGACACAAATCAGTAAGGTTAAAGACATCTTTCTGCTTGCTCACTGTCAGGAACATTTTGGCTGAAATTTAAATATGTATATTAGCTTCAGTCACTTTTGGTAAACTTCTTTCTATGGTACTTTTGAGAGTTTATTATATGATATTATTAATTTTTAAAACATCAGATCTATTTATGCATTTTTGATCCTGTATTCATAGAGGAGAAAAACTAAAACCATGTTGAAATGATAGGAATATCATTTCACAATGTGAGAGTCTCTCACTGTAGAGGCTAAATCAGGTCAGATAACTTTATCTTGGAACTTTGAACATTATGGGATAATAAAGAAAAGCAACAATATTCTTTTTTTAAATGTTTATTTTTTAGTTTTTCGGTGGCCATAACATCTTTATTTTATTTTTATGTGGTGCTAAGGATCAAACCCAGTGCCCCGCACATGCCAGGCGAGCATGCTACCGCTTGAGCCATATCCCCAGCCCTGCAACAATATTTTAGTACCACATTTCATGGGCATTTCACTCTCAGCTACACTCAACACATCGGTATCTGAGAACCAGTGATCTTACCCTTCGTTGAATGAGATCAGGTGTGACTCTCTTCCTTCTCTCCTAGCCACCAATCAGTTCTCATCAGCCAATGGAGTGCAGTGCTTGTTGCCAAGGGATGGACATGGTTCTATTAGTGCAAAGATGGAGCTGCCCTGGGGAAGACAACTGATGTAGCTACTCTCCCTGGGCTCTGTGATGTAGGCCTAGACTGGGATGCCATTCCCTAGATGGGACCACCATCCTCCTCTTAGCTCTGGACAATTGTCCAGTCCTGACAGGGGATCTGTGGCTGTCCTTCCTGCTGGGATCCTCTCAGGTTTTGCCATGCAAAGTGGCAGTATCCTGTGAGCTTTTTAGAAATGCCCAGTCTCAGGCCCTACTCCAGACTTACTGAATCAGAATTTTTATAGAATTCCCAAGGATTCACATTCATATGAAAGCATTGGTCTACCTGACACAATCAATTCTTGTTCAGTTTTTCCTTGTATTACTCTGCCCATTAAACATGGTAATAGTCGCCTATTTATCAGAGCCTCATAGAAATGATGCTTGATTGAAAATATCATGTTTGTGATATAATAAATCCTAATGTTTTCTTCTCACTTCTGATTTGCAGTTGACTGGAATTATCCTAAGAGCAGCCAAGAGGTTCCAAATCAACATTTATGTCAAAAAATTAGATGACTTTATGTAAGTTTTGCTTTTTTCTACAGAAGCAAGAAACTAGTTTTGCTACCTTGACTTTCTGATGGGGCAGTGTCTAACTGCTCACCCCATTCTTCAGGGAGGGGAATGATCAGCATTTTTGTGGGTGCCAAGGTCTTGGAATTTACTTGTTTTATAATCATATGCTTTCTGTAGATGTTCTAAGTCCTTAGTTTACAGCTTTGTATTATCCTCATTTTACAGATGAGGAAACCAAGGCACAGAGAATTTAAGAAACTTGCTGAAGCTCACATAGCTAGTAAGACTTGTGCATACAACCTGCTTTTACCTACTCCATCAAGCCTTTCCCATCATACACCATGACTCTGGTTGCCATCCCTCCCCTGTTTCTGCTCCCATCTGGGGCCAGCCAAAAGTCTCATTTGGACAATTAAAAGAGTTTCTTGAGTCCAGGCTTTTCCTCCCATTTTCCACCTATAAACCACTCCTTAGGTTAGAATTCTTAAGTATAACCTCCTGCCCAAACTTTCAATGGGACTTTTTTTAGATATGCGAAAATGCTTAGGATAAAATGTTGAATGAAAAACAGGATGCGAAACTATACATACTGTCTTATTCTATTTATCTATCATCTTGCTTTGTTTCTCCCATTGAATTCACCAGATTTAATTTTATGTTGTGGTTCTTTTTAAGAAGCAAATGGGGTTTGTAAGAATATGTTTTCTCAATCAAGTATGGTGGAGTGTGCCTTAGTCCCCGGTAGTTGGGAGGCTAAAGCAGGAAAAGTAAGAAGATTGCTTGAGCCCATAAGTTCAAGACCAGTGTGGGCAACATAGTGAGACTCTGTCTCAAAAAATAAAAAACAAAAACAAAACAACAAACAAACAAAAAACATGCATATATGTATTAAAGAGGCAATATAATTTAGTAGCTAAAATCTGGAATACAATCCTGGCTCCACCACCTGCTCTTGGCAATTCTCAGCAAATTATCTTCTCTGAGCTGTAATTTTCTCAGCTGTAAATCTGAATTAATGCCTTCTGCATGTGACTGCCATCAAAAATTGAATCAAATAATGTCCTCAAAACACCCATCACAAAGCTGGCACATGGAAAACATTTAGTTGACTCTTGTTTCAAAGTTAGTACTTAAGTGGCCTAGTTACAAAACTTTCTGAGGAACAGTGGCATTGTTCTATCTGGTGTAGTCTTCTTGTGATGATTCTAGGGAGAACAGTGATCATTTTGATGAGTTTACTTTCAGTGATTTGTGTTTTGATAAAATGATGATGATGATAATAATAATAATAATAAAATGATAATCTAAGTGCAGCCCTTGGAGTTGCTAGACTGACACACTGAAATATAACTTATGATTGATATGTTTGCAAACATAACTAAGAAATATGCTGTAAATTCCAGTAATTTAATGAAAAACATGTACTGAAATTTTCATATAAACATGTTCTCCAGGTGAAGGTACTATGGTGATGAGGAAAACTATTAAATAATGTCATCATTTGTCTTTGTAGTGAAACAGGAGACATTAGAACCATGGTTTTCCCAGTGATGTATCTCAATGAGGTAAGTTCTGAGAGGGAGGGAGCCACAGGTATGTTTTAACTATCTAATCTTGGAAAACTTCCATTATAATGTCTTCTATTGTAGCTCTGTATAATTTAAGATATGAAAAAGTAGGGAAAGATACTTGTAGAGGAGTGGGTTCTGGGAATAGCACATGCTAGGCAAGTGCTTTATCACTGAGCTATACCCCCAGCCCTTTTTTTTTGTATTTTGAGAGAGAGGCTTATTAAATTCTCCAGACTGGCATTGAATTTGTGATCCTCCTTCCTCTGGAGTAGGTAGGATTACAAACACGTGCCACCATGCTGGAGGAAAGATGATTTTAAAACTGTTTGTCCTCAGAAAATTTCTCTTAAATGTTTACATGGCAATGCCTGTGTCTGGGAGTTTTGAAGAAATGACAGAATTTTTCCTTCTCAAGAACATTAGTTGGGGGCTGGGGAATGTGGCTCAAGCGGTAGCGCGCTCTCCTGGCATGCGTGCGGCCCGGGTTCAATCCTCAGCACCACATACAAACAAAGATGTTGTGCCCGCCGAAAACTAAAAATATTAAAAAATTCTCTCTCTCTCTCTCTCTCTCTCTCTCTCTCTCTCTCTCCTCTTTAAAAAAAAAAAAAAAAGAACATTAGTTGGGTAAAACTCCCTTCTGGAACTGGTTATGTGAGAAACAAAATGCAGAAGTGAAATGAGGCATTGTCCAGCTCTGCTGAAGCAGAATAGCCAGAGCTCATGTATATGTCTTAAGTCTTTGCCTCCTTATTTGAAACCCTGTCAGTTTAAGACCCCTGTGATAAACTCTCTTTAAAATCACGTATCTGATTTACTGTGATTATATGTCTTCATTCCCCTCTTTCATCTAGTTTTGAAGGGGAAAACATGTAAGTTTTTCTCCTTAAATAAATTATTGAGCATGGATGGTGGAAGGAGACCCTCATCATTATACAAAATACACGTATGAAGATGTGAATTTGGTGTCAACATACCTTATATACAATCAGAGACATGATAAATTGTGGTATAAAGGTGTATTAAGAATTGTAATGCAAAAAATAATAAAAAGAGAAAAATAATAATAAATTATTGATTGGTAAACTTCTATTATTAACAGTTACATTTTAAAGTTTTTATTATTTTTCTCCATTTCCTTAAAATACTTGTTATTCATAGAAAATTTAATGAAATTAGTAAGAAAAAGAATTTTTAAAATCGCTATTCACAAAATCTAATGCCCACTTAAGGTATCGTTTTTATTTCTCAGTGTTTTCTAAAAATTTTTTCCAGAGACAACTAAACAAAGATTAATGTTTTCTATTTAGTAAAACCTGTGCCCTTTGTAGAACTGTTGGGAAATGACAAAAAAAAAGTGTATAAAGTAAAGCACTGATAAGCCTTTCAGTCCTTGAGGACGACAGGTGACATCTTCAGATGTTTGTTGCCTCCAAGTATTTTTCTAGTTTTGATATTATGAGTTGATGTTATTGAAATAATATCATAGACGCAGGTTTGCATCTTTTATTTCTTCATTTAGCATTATGTTGGTGGTCATGTTTATAAATTGTGATTACAGTTCTAAGACAAGCCTTATTGTTTCATAGGAAAAATTCAGGCAGTATTTGCCAATTTAGAGGACCTGGTTGGGATCGCTCCAGGAATTGTCATTGTCATTGTTTGTGGGGAAGGACACAAACATAGAACTTTTTGACAGTACAGACAGATGATTTCCTGCCAGTTTGAGTTCAAAAGAGTGGCATTTTTGAAGTGCTCTCTCCCCCTAGCTTTTGCTTTGCTTTTTTGTTAAATACCTGATTGAATCTCAAAACATCGAGTAAAAGCTTTTGCTTTTGCTATCTTCTAGAAGTTCGATTTTTTCTTCTCTAGAAAAATGAAATATTAGACCTGGAAGTGATCTTGGAGATTCCTGCCCCAACATCTTTTTACCAATAAGGAAATTCTGACCCTGAGGGGTATTGGTCAGTTTTTGAAAGAATCGCCATTCCACCTTGTGACTCATTCAATGCAAATTAAGTCAGAATTGTTGCCCTTAATTTTTATGGGATTAAGGTCTTTAGATACCTCATCCATGACACTAGATGAGAATTCCTCTGCACTACATGCTGAAAACACTCTGGAATTCTGGTTAGCCCTACAACTTACCTGAACTTTCTGTTAAGACATCTGGTCCTGATTACTATAGATGAATCAAGAGAGAAATGACACTTTCCATGCACCATTTTTGGAGTGTTTCATTCATCCATGGAGTCAATCAGGATTAACTGGTCACTTTCTTTGTGCTGGGTGCTGTATCCAGTGCAGAGGTGACTGAGATGTCTTACATTCACTGACCCTACAGTCACTGGGAGATAAACAGGTAAACCACAGTTATGATGGGGAATGCAGAAACAACAAATGGAGGTTCCATAGGGTGAGGAGGAAGTCTAGAGAACAGGCCTTTTGTCAGGTCTGAGGTGGCCAGAGGTAACTTCTGGAAGGAAGCAATGCTGAGCCAGATTTTGAAGAAATTATCTGATACAAAATACATTATCTCAGCATTTCTGAATTATTTTTCACTCTTTTACAATTTATGTTGAGAGTTACATATGTCTTCAGGAGAAAAGATATTCATGAATAAATTCCCCCTCTGGTTACTCTAATATATAAATCAATTTTCAATATATGTGGCTTTCTAACAAAAGGACATAACCAAATTGTGTTCGGTGATTTGAAAGAAAACCATTACTCCTGATACTTAGTCATCAAGGGAATATTATGTTCTTGCTTCGCAGAGTGTTCTCATTGATAAAGAGACTGCTAGTCGACTAAAGTCTGTGATTAACACTACTTTGATTATCACCAACATACCCTACATCATCATGGCACTCGGTGTGTTCTTTGGTTTGGTCTTCACCTGGCTGGCTTGCCGAGGACAGGGATCCATGGAGGAGGTGAATACTGATTAAATGAACTTCTTTCTCCCTTACTTGGTTAACTTTCCAGAGGATTCCTCAACTATGCTTCATTGAAGGGCCATTAGCTGGCTCAGTAGGATGGATTCTGGGGCTTTCTATGTGGGAACACAATGATTTCCTGGTTACATTACTGATGGACCAAATGGTAAGCAAGGCATGTGTGTCAAAGAAGAGTGTGTCAAGTAAGGCAGGGGGATAGAGTGGGGTTTTCTTGGTGGGAGTGGAATCCACTCACATTTCTTCTCTTGGCCTGCTTCTTCAAGGGCCCCTTAAGAAGCTTCAGACGTAACCTTCTCCAGTAGGCCTTTTCTGACCACTTTCACGCCTATACCAGAGAAGCACCCTTCTCTGTGTTAGCTCAGGCCACACTTACTGATCACACTATTAGGCTCTCTTCCTCCATCTTCCTCCACCTACCACCCCAACCCCAACTCTTCACATATGGGGCAGTTTCTGACATGAACACCTGACTTCCCTTCTGTCTCTCTTCTGTGTCTCAGGGAACAGCAGATGAAAGAGCACCACTCATACGAACCTAACTGAATTTAACCATCACCTGAGCTTGGTGAAGGAACTTGTGAACTGTCCTGAAACAGATGAGGGGAAACTCCACATCCTCGTAGACTCCTCGCCTGTTAGGAGAGAGAAGACAGTGCTGGCAAGTGATGACAGCATGTTGGCCAGAGGTGAAAAGCAGACTGACATGGCTGACCATTATGCTTCATGAAAATCACATGGTTTCTGAAACTGTTTTTTCATGTGTCTAGCAAGTATTTAATAAACTCTTGTATAGTCATTTTTTGTTGTTGGGTAGCTACAGAATTTTGTGACCAGTTGTAGATATAATGTCTCTACATCTCTTGTTAATACTACCTGTCAATATGTTTCATTCACCAAATTTTGTGCTCAAAATACGTATATACTGCTTTATGTTGTATTCCTCCACTTCACTCCCCAAACAAAAGTAAATAAGAGTTTCGAATACAGGGTAAAATGATAACCTTTTTCAGTACATTATTCAAATGCATTTGATTTCCTCTTTAAAACATTACATATTGCATTTCATGTTAGTCTTCAGTTCAAATTCCTCCAGGAAAATAACATGGTCTTCTGGTTACATTTATTCTATGTGGGACTCAAGCAGGGAAGGGATCAGGTGAGGTGGTACCCATGAGTGGATAGTGATATGCTCCTAAGGATTTTTAAGTTGTACTTTTGTGAACAAAGAGAATGCATAAGTAAGCTTGGTGAGGATAGCTCCAGATATTTCATGTCGAGTAGAACTAAATGCTAGTTATGATATTTGTAGATAGTTAACTTTACTTTTAGTTAAAATTATCTTGATGTGGAAAGATGCTTCTGGGAGGATGTAATCAGTGATCCCCCACTGAGTGATTTTTTGGGTAAAATTATGAATATAAAAAATCTACCCATCCATAGCCTAAGTTACACATAAATTTCAGGGAGTCTGTCTAGATTAGAAAGACATTTCTTCTTCAGCAGTCTTCTTGGTAACTTGAAACTTTTTATAAATTCTTTCCTCAGATTCAGTTTCTTCCAGTGTTTTGTGGCTCACTGTCATTCACTGAGTAGAGAAAATGCCCTACATTTCCTGCGACAATCATTTTGCTAACAGAATGACGAGTAAAGTACTACACCTAATGTGCTTTAAAGAAAGGTCCCCTTGGGATGAGAAGCAGAGTCAAGTCTCTTCAAAATAATTCTTGGTTTTCAGTGTAATCAAAGGCAGAAGATTGGGAATCATCATTAGTCACAGTGTTCAGGATTCAAGGGTATTTTCTTTGATTCTCAAAGTTCATCATGCATTTTTAATTGAGAAGCCTATACAGTTATCTGGCAAAGTGCCTATAGAACTTCCTAACAACTGAATCATTCGAAGGGATTTTTTTGATATTTGTTTAAAACTGAATTTCACTGTAAGCAAATGAAGAAAAAAATCATGGATTTCACTTACATAGTTTCTTAGCCCTACAGGGAAGTAATAAATTAATTTACATGCCCCAATTTTTCTTCTCTATAGACTAAAGCAATATGTAATGTGTTTCCCTTCTTGAAGGGGCAATTCATTATACACTCAAACATTTCTATAAATCAACATAAAAACCTTAGATACCCCAAATCATCAAAACATGAAAATTTGTATCAAATATATTTGGTCTTCAATAATGCCAAATACCTACATTAAATATTTATCAATATTTAATTATATAATTGGCATATTTTGTTTATCATGTATCTACTTATCCACACTAATGAAACAGATAGGCCAGTATGTACTCATTGGTTCTATTCTCAGGATATGAATATCTGTGAGAAGACTTTTAAATACTATAAATGATGTACACATTTAGACTAAATCTCATATAAGCAAGGAGACCAAATATACATTGATTATATTTTTGTGCCATGATTCTTAACAGTGACAACTTAAAACTACATTTGATATTTTCCTTTTGAAAAGTCTGTGGCAAATCCATAAACTATAGTTAAAATTATAGGTTGGTTAAGAAGAATGATTATACCTATTTGATTTTAGGTTGAAAATAGCAAACTATTCCTCTTGCTTATTCCCTTGCAGCCATCATCCTGGAAAGACCCCAAAGGCTTTGTGATTGTCAACATTGCCGTAATCACAGCATGGCAGACAGGGAAAACTGGGAGTTGATCACAGGGCAGGAAATGGCCGTTTCCACTTTTAGCTCCCGGCTTTTCCCATTAGACTTTATTTCATCGTGTTCTAGAAAGATCACCAATGGTCAAGTGGAATAAGCACTACACAACTAACCCCTATTGGGGTTTTTACTTAAGGGAGACTAATTTTTAATTTAAATTGCTTGAGACATGAATTCTGCCAAAAAATGATCCTCATAGTTGGCCCTCTGGACATTATTACTGGAGTAAACTGCTTGTGTCAGAATGTTCTTCATGTATCTTATACAGTTGGTTTATTTCATGTGATTCTTGGCCTGATTTATTTCTACCCTTAATGCAATGAAATATTTCACTAATAAAAAACTTTATATAAAAGTTCACTGAGAATCATATGTCATTTGATGTCCAGTTTTCTATGGAGTTTCTCTTAAAAAATACATCTTAACAGATGCAGCCCTGAGGCACCCCTTCAGGCCACCCTCAATTGGTCCCATACTCTACTTTTCTGCCTCGGGGGTTTCTCCAGAGCCCTTGGAAGCCCCAAAGGAGTGTGGGGAGAGCTAATAATACAAGGGCCACCCTAAATCAAAGAAGGCTCAATGAGCTGATCAGTGTTCTAATCCACAGAGGAGCAGTGCTCATGCTTATTCAACATGGCTCCTGAACCAGGACTGGGCACAGCGGGAGCTGCTTTCTATTAGCATTTCCTCATTCTGCCTCACTGGTCCTGTGCCTGAGCTGCTGCTTCCTCTCAAATCATCTATCTGCACTAATATCCTTATCTCAAATCTGCCTTCATGAACACGCAAGTAAAATGCAGACAAATCCACCCAGAAGTGCTCAGGAGGATAAGAAAGCTACTGGAGAGGTTCTGAAGCTTCTGTTTCTAGGGACATCGGGACTTTTATTATTCCATAATTCCAATATTAGGAATCATTAGTCCAAAAATTCAGATCATCTTCAAAATTTTTCCCTTCTCAATGTTGCATCTTATTCCTCAAATCAGAGAAGATCCAGATCAGTCATACAGTTCCTTGCTCTGTGTTACAAATGTCCCTATACATCAAGGACGTGGTCCCTAGCATACGCCTTTCCTAGGAATCCCAAATCCAATTTCAGTTGGTTTGTGTCACAAGGGGAATGCCTCAAACCTATATCATCATCTTTTTTTTTTTTTTTGAGCATCGCACCATTTATTTGTTCTTTCAGTAATTGTTAAGCACCTACTGTGTACCAGACAGTAAGACTCTGTACAGTTTCTCCCCATTTTTCAAAGTAGCTAAATGCCACCAGAGGACAGAAGGGAGGTCCTCAGTAACCCAGGAGTCTTGGCTCCGCCCCTTCGGCTTTGGGCTTTTCCTGCTCCTTCCATCCCTACTTCACTTAGAGGTTGTTACAGGCCCATGAAGAACACAGAAACCAGTCTTCATCCACCACTTCTCCAGCCTAGGGCTTAAGCCCTTTGGCTGAGAAGGCAAAGTCTAATGTTATACCTTTAGTCTTTTCTCCTTCAGTTTTGGGGTCTGTCGAAGTCCGACTGCAGCAAAATAAGCGAGGGGGGGGGGGTGACGAATAACTTGTGTACGTTGATACAGCAGTCAACCCAATAAGGAATCTCCACACTTAATGGCTCGCTTTTGTTACTTCACAAACCACTCCCTCTGGCATTTTGCCAGGCACCATGCAGACTTGTTTACAGACTCTAACATTTCTTGGCAAAATACCAGGTGCCATCCTGACTTGTTTACAGACCTTAACATTTCCCCCTTTTGTTTAATTTAAATAACGACCATAGTGTTTTTTACAGAAACACCATAAATAACCTGCTAGAAACAGAAAGGGAGGATACAAAATGTTACAATTCCAAGCTAATTGATGGCTCCATGCAAGAAGCCCTTGGAAAAATTATACCAGCAATGACACCGTTAGCAAAAATATCGAGTTACAATTTGTTGTAGATTACAGTTTGTTGTCTCAGTCCAGGTAAAACAGTGTCTCAATAAATTAACTCACAGTCCAGGTAAATCACAGTCCAGGTAAGTTCTGCAGGCAGCTAGCTTAAGTTGTAGCAACAGAAACAGCAACAGCTCCGAAGTCTCCTCCGTTTCTCAGCCAAAGTTTCTTTTCAGTTCTCAGCCGAAGTTTCCTCCCGTTCTTAGCAACACTGTAAATTCTTTCACCTTGGCACTGGGACGAAGGCAGGAACTCCGGATGGCTAAAGAAAATCCTGTAGCATTTCACTAAGAAAACAACCTTCTGAACAATTTTAGTACATTATCTCAAGGTTTTTTACATTTGAAATAAGCCTTAATAGTACTCATTACTCATCAGCCTCCTGGTGTGGGAGACCCATTGTAGTTACTGGCCTTGGAAATGATCAAACTTCAGGGATGCCAGTAGCGTCTTCTGCCAGCTGTAGCATCCCTGGCAGCCCAGATGGCCCCGGGGAGAGTCCTGAGCTCAAACTGTTTTCGGGCACAGGGAGCAAAAGCCTGCGAGACAGTGCCTCCAGGTCAGGTCTAGATTTGGGCTCACAGTGGCGATCCGCTCCCCGGGGAAGAGGGGCGGGGAAGAGCCCGCAGGGGTCCAACCAGAAGGCTTTCAGAGAGGATCCTCTAAATCTATATCTTCTTAACCAAAGGTATATAAAGACACATGGAACTTTGCAACATACCAAGCCTAATGATTTCAAATCAAGGAGTAGAAAAATCCAGAAAACATATTTAAAAGACTAATAGGTATTAAAACATATCCAGAAACAACAATTAAGACAGTATGGTATAAGGTGAAAGGTGTAGAAAACAAAAACCAGAAACGTGTACGTGTATCACAAGATGAAAGTTGCATTTCCAGCAATTATATTCTTCCACTTGTTCAACTATTTTTAAACTTTTAAACACCTTGACATACAGTTTACACACCATAAAATTCACCCTTTTAAAATATACAATAGAATGATCTTTAGTAAACTTACTGAGTTGTACAATTTTAGAAGATTTTCATCATCTCAATAAAGTCTCTCATGCCAGTTTACAGTCATTCCCTTTACCCAGTCCCTGGTAACCACTAAGCTGCTTTCTGTCTATATAGATTTGCCTTTTCCACACATTTAATATAAACACAATCATACAGTATGTGGTACTAAGGCCTGACTTTTCTACATTATACCTAAAAATGTGCTCAACTAATTTTATTGGGCATCCACTATATGCCAGGTACTATACCATAAACTAGGCTACTGATGACCAAAAAGAGACATGAACCTTATGGTCTAGTGGGAAAAATAGTAACCAAACGATCATACAGGTAAATGTAATAATTCAACTAAGTTTCATGCAAAGCAAAGCATCTCAGACAGAAGGAATGAATGTGCCCAAGAGCAGGAAGAAGCATATTTACTTCAAGTGACTTGAGATGTTTGGCTGGAGTTCAGAAAGGGAAGCTAAGGCTATGGAGAAAGGAGGGGCCATGTCATGTTGGGTCACATTGAGCTATATAAAGATTTCGGTATTTTGGCTTATTTTAAGACCAATGGTAAGTTACTGAAGTATTTTAAACTGGATTGTGAGGAGAAGGTAAGTGAGATAACAGGTTTGTTTAGAAAGACCCATTGTAGCTTCAGGTGAAGAATGAATTAGAAAAGTGGACATGAATGCAGAGAAATGCTAGAAGGCTGTAGTGCCAAGTGGGTCCTTTTGATGTCCCCACTGGTAGGGAAGATAGGTATTCTGTTTTCAGCTGTCATATGCCATCCTTCCTGGTGAATTCCACAAAGCCACATAGCATGGGCTAAGGAATGGGTTTTATGGGGGAGAAGTTAAAATGTATAAGGTGAAGACTGTCAGAATAAAAGAAGGTACAGACTCTCCATCCTCCTGCTAGCCCATGGGGAAGTAAGTTGAGGGTCACAGTAGTCTCTGTAGGGAGAATGTGTCTCCCTGCTCATCCTCCTTCCGATAGGAGAAGCATGAAGAAGCAGTTATAGTAACAGGTGGTTTGGATTTGGACTGCCATTGGTTTACTGTTATTTGGGAATGCCAGTTGTCCCTAGAATGTTACAATCTTGCTGGGGAGATGGCATTGGTTCCATGGGAACCTGAGTTTGGGTGCTCCTTACTAGAAGGGGGTTACTCCAGCCACAACTAATTCATTTTCCAGGTGACCCAGAATGAACTGCCTGGGTCACACTCAGACAGTCCTGCTCACCACTCTACAAGGGCCACTGCAGAAGTCTAGGTTGGGATTATTATTTTTTCTGCAAAGAACCAGATAGAAAGTAGTTTTGGTTTTGCCAGCCACATGCTGGCATTAGTTATGCTCTGCCATAACTTATCAATTCTGCTGTTTGCAGCCTGAAAGCAGCTATAAACAACATGTGAAAGATGTGCCTGTGTTCCAATAAAGCTGTATTTTTCAAAAATAGGCAATGGACTGGACACTCTATCTTAGGCTCCCATGAGGGGTCTCGGCTCTCTTCTTAAAAATGGTGCACAGGGCTGGGGATGTAGCTCAGTTGGTGGAGTGCTTGCCTCATATGCGCATGTACAAGGCACTGGATTCAATCCCAGCACCACAAAACAAAAGGAAAGGTACACATACCCTCTCCCTAATAATAGCATTTATTTCCCTGCTTTCACTTATAATCTACACATGAATCTCTCTGCTCAATCTCAGCCCCACAAACCCAAACACCTGTTGGATATCCCCAGTCACCTTGTCCTCAAGTCAGTAAGTAAAGAAAACTCATTTTCCAAAATGTGAAATGGCATCACAATCTGTCCTGTTGATCAAGCCAGAAACTAGAGATTCCTGATGGACACTTTCCCTCCCCTTTACATTGCATCAACCAATCATTTTTCAGTCTTCATCCTCACCTGCATATCATGGCTTTCACTAGGAATCTGGCAATAATGACTGTTAGCATATTAATAATTTTTAAATAAGTAAACTTTTTACATTTTCAAAAAGTGAAAAGTCTTCCCTTACTACTATCTCTTAGCCACCCAATTCATTATCCCAGATACAACCAATATTGTTTTTTTAAAAAAGTATATCTTCCAGGACTATTTTGAATATGTATATTTATATTTTCTAGCTCTCTCTTTTTTAAACCCAAATTGTGGCATATTATAGTTGTTCTGAATTGTTTTGTACCTGTGTGTGTATGTGAGATTTATCTTTTGAGAGCTTTCTTATTAATGCATAAAGAGCTTTTCTTTTTGTTCCAAGTCTATGGTTGAATAATACCCCTTTGTAAAAATGTCAACAATTGATTTAGCCAAATCCCTGTTTCCAATAATTTATCATTAAAGTAATGCAATATTGAATAACCTTTTGCCAAGTCATTTATAAGGTAAATTCCTAGCAGTAGCAATGGACGTTTGTTAAGTTTTTGATAGGTACATGGGCTTTTATGGTTTTATTTTTACTAAAATTATCCATACAAACACATACAGAATTCTACAAAGTATGGTATTAAAAAAAAAAAAAAAACCCACACACAGAAGTACCTCTTTTAGTCCTTTATTTTAAATTTAGCTCCTTGACTCTAGATAGCATCTGCTTTGTATATTTTCAGGTTTATTTATTTATTTTAAAATTGTAAATTTTAGTGTTACCCAGACTCCCATCTATGAAGGATGAAGACTGGCTCTTTCCTACCATTTTCCCTATACACTCATATTTTTTTCTCTATTTCCCCCATCTTTCCAGTAGGGAGTTGTGTTATAATTATGACTAGATCATAATTACTGGGATTATGTGGGAACTCTCCACAAGTAAGCCATGTCATAACCTTTTATTATTTTTCCTTTCTGAGACATTGTCTCTTTTCTCTACTTTCAAATTTGTGCTGTCTAAATATCTTTATAATTTTTTTAAAATGTGGGTTTTGGAGTCAAGAAACCTGAGTTCAAAACTAGGCTCCAAAACTTACCAGCAAGGTGATTTGGGGTAGCTTGGGTAATCTGCTTAGCAACTCAACCTCAGTCCAAAAGGGCTTAACAACAGATTCTTCTGTAGGGTTATTGCGAGGACTAATAGGGGCACAGATGTCAGCAGTTACAAGGCTCACTGGCTTCAGCAGGGGCCATTCTATTCTTCTCAATGCTCACCTTACTGTTTATAGGTCAAGGGTACAACCTCCCCGGTACCTGTTACTTCCACCATAAAATGGGAATAATCGTCAACTGTCTCCTTAGACAGTTAAGGATTAAAATAGTGTAAAATGATAAGTAGACTGCCTGGCACATGGTACACATAACGTGTTGCCACTACACAATTATCTTTCAGTTCTTCCGACATGCCTCCTCTTTCTGCCTCTGCTTCTCCAACTCAGCTTTCAGGACTGGGTTCAAACATCACTTCCTCAGGGAGCTTTCCCCAGATTCCAGGCCCTCTTTTTAGTGGGTCAGCATCGTGTACTCTCCAGCACGTGCTCATCCCAAGCGGCTGACCGCCCATCTCTTCAGTAACAACTTCGGCCCCTGCAAAACTTTTCCAAAGAACCCCGCTATGGTAATTTCTAAGGGCGCTCAGGCGGGCGGCACATCCTGGCGAGCTCTCCAGCATTTTCCTGAGTTGTGACGCTCCACGCCACGTGAAGCCACGAAACACCACCCCCCGCCGGAAGCGAGCGGGTCCTGGGCGTTCCCTTTCGACTCTCCACCCACTACGCCCAGGGTCTGTTCCCGCCTCTTCGGGTAGGCCCGAAAGGGGCGGAACGCGGTAGAAAGGCTGGTGGTTTCTCTTCCGGACTGAAAAGAGGAGCGTACTGAGCGTCGCGTCGCGGGAGCAGCTCTTTGCTCCGGTTTAGTTCCCCGCTCCCGCGACATGGCCTTCAATTTTGGGGCTCCCTCGGGCACCTCGGGCACCGCTGCAGCCACCGGGGCACCCGCGGGTAAGTTATCCCCCGGACCTTCTCGGAACTAGGGAAGCTTTTGGTCCATCCCCCGGGTCCGAGACGCGGGCTTGGAGATCCTGGGTCTCCCGACCGCGCAAAACACTTTAGGGGGGCAATGGAAGAGGGCGGGCGGCCGCAGGTCGGGTGGAGGCGGTTCCTGAGGAGGCCGCTGGGGTACTCGAGGCCCTATCTGCATCTCGCGCCCTGCGCTTGGGTCCCCGCGGGACTCCATCCTCCCGCAGATTGCTTCCCGCCCATGAGGAGTCCTACTCGTAGAGGTTGGAGACCGCTCCAATCTCCTCGTACCCGACACCCCCAGCTCCTCTCCGCATCAGTCTCTCGGCCAGGCGGGAATGCACAGTGGTTCGGGCGAGTATAAGGTTGGGGAGCCCCGAGCTGCCGGGAGACTCCTTCGTCCTAGCCCTGGGGCGGAGTGGGGGGCGGTGCCTAAGCCCTTAGTGGTCTTCGCCGAGGGAATTCACGCTCCAGCTCCTTCCCTCTGTGTCCCCATCTCCTCTGCTTTCTCAACCTATTTGAAGCGAAGTAGGTTTGTTCACTTCTGTGAAATTCCTTGCTGAATCTTGTAATCCTTATCTTACTTTTCTTTTCTTTTTCTTCTTCTTCCCCTTCCCCCTTTTAAATTTTTGTTTCTTTGCCTGCACGCCTATCAGGATTTGGTGGGCTTGAGACTGCCAACTCCACCGCCAGTGGGTTTAATTTTGGGGGTTTCGGATTAACTGCTAATCCTGCAGTGAACTTTAATATTGGGAATTTCGGTGTTTCTACTACCTCGGCGACTCCGTTCAATTTTGGTAACAGTCTGGCAAGTGCAGGTAGATAACTGCGGGTCATAAACGAGTGTTGGGAGCTGGAGTCCAAGAATAATATTTCGTGGTTTCCAGAGAAAGAACAGTGACTTGTCTAATAAGGGAAGGAAATTTATTTCTTAATGAAAATCGAAAATAAAACATTTTTATCAAGTTGTGACTATCTTAAATTATGTGGGTTTTGGAAGGCCTTGCAAGTTATAACGTTCCCTTGTTAAATCTGCATTTCATTGAACGAATAAAATAAGAATTTGGAATGAATTTTTATATCTTCCAAATTATTAGATGTGTCTTTCAAATTGTAAGCTCACCAGACAGGCTGATTTTCCTGGAATTCTTGGACTCCTGCAGTCATTTTTCATTTTTTTTTTTTTTACATTTTTTTCATTGGGATTTCATTTTATTGTTCTTGTGTTTCCAAGAGAAACAGTCTTATACGAACAGCAGTAAGTCTTGTTTTATAACCCTTTTAAAATAATGTACTTCTTTGGTCAACTCATCAGATTAGGATATATTTCTATAAGACATATAGGAAAAATTATCCACATCTTTACTGGATTTTTAGGAAATTCTCAGAGAAATTTAACTTATTAGATAACATTTTGAGTTTTAAAAGGTGGACCAGATGTCTTTGCATTCAAAAAGATAATTATGAAGATTGTTTATGGATTGTTTGAAGCTCATCAAAATTTTTTCAAGACACAAACAATAATAAATATATGTCTGAATTTAAAATAGATTTATGTATACTTTACATACAGTGATACCATAGAAAAATCTTGTTTTTCAGCTGCTCGTATATGAATTTTTCATCCATTATGCCTTTTATGCCCATGCCAATTATATGCATTTTGTAAACTTTCTTTACTTCTTAAAATATGCTTGGAAAGTTATGTATTTTTGTTCATTCACTTGTTACTGAAATAAGACTATTACCTTAGCATATGAAAACAGTTTGAGAAATAGTTTAAATTCCAAAGATAAAATAACCTGTTATCATTAAGGTATATTTGAAGTGGACACTAATTACTGTCCTTTGGTATGTTTACTTTCCTGATTGCTTAAAATTGGCACTGGGTAAAACAAACCTTAATTTGAAGTTTGTGTTTCCAAGTAAAGCCACCCAGCTCATAATTCAACAACAATAAATAAACCTGTTGGTATTCGCTTGATTTAATGTTGATTTGGAGTTATGGTTAATTTTGAGTTTTGATAATAAAATGATGTTTCAGTGCCTTTCATATGTTGACTAATTTAGTTTTCAGCAAAGGACTGGTAGAAACTCTTTTTACTATCTTATTTTGTGTCCATGCAGATCCACTAATTCAATAAAACATTGTGGAACATGATAAGTCAATAACTAGTGTTTTCAGTGTGTAGGCAATTCAGATTATATCATAAGTTATTCTGTGGAAGTGAGGAGTAATGAAAAGATTAAGAACAGTGTTTAATACTTTAAGGTTTTTTTTATCATTTAGTTTGCAGTACTGCAATAAACCTACAAGTTAATAGAATATTTAGTTGTGCCTATACATGCAAAACACAGTCTACTCTGAGTAACTTTCCAAATCCGAATTAAATGGTGATATCAAATTGCTTTTTCTTCTTATATCTTTTATTTTGCAATATTGATGAATCAGTTTTATTACAAGAACATGAGATCAAAGTTAGCTCAGAAAACCTATGTTATAACTCGGTATTAATATTTCAAATATACACTTTGAAAGTTTTTTTGCCATCAATTGATAATCAGCTAAAAACTGGCAATAAGTAAAAACGAAATGATTTTAGATTGGCTCCTATTCCATTCCATTCGTATGTTGTTAGATATGGTTAAGGTTAATTTTGTTATTAGACTACCTAAAGTAGAAATTTGTTGGAGTTTCCACATTGTAGTTCAGAGACTGGTGCTAGCTCTGCTCATCTTCCCTGCCACTGCTTCCATTTGTGTTATTTCCCCTTATTTCTTCCATTAAGAAACACATTCTTATATAGTAGTATGTTTCCTTTGAAAAGTTGCTTAGTCTTGACATGGACTTAAATAGAAATATAAGGTAATGTAGATATAAATTAATTCGCCAATTTCAGTCTCTCTCTCTCTCTCTCTCTCTCTCTCTCGCTCGCTCTCTTTTTTTTTCCTTGAGACTGGGTTTTGCTGTGTTATCCAAACTGGGCTCTAACTTGTAATCCTCCAGTCTCAGCCTCCCACAACACTATTTTTTAAAACATTTGAAATTGAATTAAGATTTAGAAATCTATAAATGAGGGCAGGGGTAGTTGTCTAGCATGATTAAGGCCCTGGGTTTGAGCCCCAGCAACACACACATACACAAAACTAAAAACTGTAAATTCTGTGTAGAAAATTCAGATTTTCTGTCTCTTGGGGGGAAATGGGAATAGTATTATGATCTACTAAACTACCATTCTTTTGCAACAATAATCTGCTGGAATTTAGGAACTGCTGTCATTTTTAAAAACTTCATTTTAAACAGTTCAGAAAACATCTGGTCTACTTTACTCATTAATTTTATTGGTCTAAATCTTACAGACATTTGAATTTGCAATCCTACTCTAAAAGTACATGTAAGAGCCCGGCGCGGTAGCATATACCTGTAATCCCAGCAGCTCAAGAGGCTGAGGCAGGAGGATCGTGAGTTCAAAGCCAACCTCAGCAGCAGCAAGGTGCTGAGCAACTCAGTGAGATCCTGTCCCCAAATAAAATACAAAATAGGGCTGGGGATGTGGCTCAGTGGTGGAGTGCCCTGAGTTCAATTCTTGCTACCAAAACAAAAAAGGTATATGTAAGAGCCAGGCATGATGGCTCATAACTGTAATCTCAGCTACTCAGAAGGCTGAGGCAGGAGGATATTGAGTTTGAGACTAGCCTGGTCAACATAGTGAGATCACATCTCAAAGTAATAATAACTATAATAATTAATAATGAAAATGCGTAATAATCATTTTAGAGTTATGGCAGTAGACTTATATGTTTTCTCAGCTGTGAAAGAATCACCTCTTTAGGTGGAAGATATTATATGTGATATTTCTATTTAAAATATTTAGCTGCTATTTCTTGTTATATATTGACTTCTTGATTAGTAGTATAGTTTTAAAAAATTAATGTTGAAAGTAGAGGAAGGAAAATTTAGATCAATATATTTTGACTTTATGTGTAGCAATTACTTATGATATAATTTGAAAAATTGCCTTTATATGTAGAAAAGAATCTTTCTTTCTATTTTTATCCTTTTTTAATTAGGTGGGTTTGGAGGATTTGGTACAACATCTACAACTGCAGGTTCTGCATTCAGCTTTTCTGCCCCAACTAACACAGGCACTACTGGTAAGAAGCCATCAGAAGTCATTGTTAAAATAAATGTGGTAGAGGACAACTTTTTTTTTTAACCTATGCAATTCTAATTTTTATTTCTTTATTCAAAGGACTCTTTGGTGGTACTCAGAACAAAGGTTTTGGATTTGGTACTGGTTTTGGCACAACAACAGGAACTAGTACTGGTTTAGGTACTGGTTTGGGAACTGGACTGGGATTTGGAGGATTTAACACACAGCAGCAGCAACAGCAGCAAAATAGTAAGTATAAGGTTTTCATCTTCAACTATAAAGCCATAACAATAATAGCCAACATTATTGAATGTATCATTTAAAATGCTTTAGTGAATTATCTTCTTTTTTTTTTTTTTTTGAAGAATTATAAACATTCCAAGGAGACCAAAAGCTACTTTTTATGTTTGAATATGATAGCAACTGTGGAGAAAACTGATGGACATGATTAGGATCACAAGGTCCCTTGTATAGGATCATTCCATTAAATTCTTTTTGTTAAAAATAACACAGAAAACTACTCAAGAGTTCAGCTTACTGAAGTATGCATAAGATGAACTCTGGAGAGATGACCCTGGCTACCCACTTCAGAAGTCCACCACCTTTTTTGTTCATAGTCAGAGGAACTATAGTCCTCTTTTATTATCATTTTCTTTTCTCATGTGTGTAATAGTATTGATTGCCTGTGTTAAATCTCTGTATGTTCTCCTTTTATTGCTCTTTCTTATTTTTCAGTTTGTTGAAGACATCAGATTATTTGTCTTAGTTTCTTGTTTAGAAATTTATTGGTTGCATTTTTTATTGGTGCATTATAATTATACATAATAGTGGGATTCATTATGCCATATTCATACTTGCTTATAACATAATTTGATCAATCTCATTCCCCTGATTGCATTCTTGTAGTGTGGTTTAAGACATTCTTTTGTCCTCTATATTTCTTAGTAGTTGAGTTGGATCCAGGGGCTTTTTTATATTGATAGTTTAGGTTTTTGTTTATAAGATTATTTCCTAGGTAGTGTATGCATCATCAGAAGGGCATATAATATCTGATTGTTTGTGTGTGATGTTAGCAGCCATTGGTGATCATTACCTAGATCCATTAATTCAGTAGGGATTAAGAAACAGTGCTATTTCACCTTGATTTCTCTTCCATTTGCTTGTTGGAGTTATCTATAAAGAAAAACTTTATCTCATCTATTTGGTTGATTCTTTCCCTTTATTACTCTTTTCAGAATTGATTCCCTAACATTCTTCAAAGTTGACTATTTTTTGGTCAGGAACTCAAGCATTTTTTAATCCAATGCAGTAATTCTTATTGATGTTTAAATATTTCCATCTTTGACCTTTGCGCACCTCTTAGGTTAGCTCCCAAGTCTGTTTGATATAATCTCTTTAACTGGCTTAGACTGCATTGTCTTACATATCAGTGACTCTTGTCAGTATGTTAAATTCCCTTAGCAATGTATCCCATTCGCCTAGCGAGGGGGAAAAAGTCCAAGCCTGTGTATTTGTCCAACCAAATAGTGCTTGAGAAAAAAAAAAATCATACAGAAGATTGTATAACCCCTGTAAATTCTGTATCACCAATCTCAGTTGGGACCTCAGCATTGCTTGGTAATCAGACAAATTTTCTATTTTTAACTTATTCTCCCACTTTCTATGGTAGTTATTTTGGACCTTTATTTTCCTAAAATCTCAAATTTCTCTGTTCTCACTTTAGCAGATGGCCTTGACCCCCCAATTCAAAGAATAGATGGAATCCTTTATTGCAGTTCCTTCAACTTTCCCCACTTTTAAATCTCTTTCTCCATCTGTAAGCAGTTTTTCCTTCTTACACCGGTGCTGTGCATTTTTTAATGCCTATCTTCGAGAGGGGCCCTTGTGCTGTTGATTCTTCTAGCTACCTTAGCTACGTTCCCCAACCCCTAAAAAGTCTTCAACTTTTCTCTACCTGTGTCCTTTTTATCGAAAACAACCTGAAGTAGTTTTTTTCCTCTTCAAAACAATAATAAAAATTGTAAACCAACAAAAAAACACACTTTCACATTTCACTTCAACTATCACTCTTCTCCCTTTCACAAACTACTTGAAATGATTGTTAGAGTACACCTTCTAGTGCTCTTTCCTTTTAGCCCACACTAATCTGGTTTCTGTTCTTTACTCTGTCAAATAGTTAAGGTCAGTTATTATCTCAGTGAATCCAGTGAACATTTACTGTTTTTTATATATCTGCAACCTGGAGTTATCAAGTCAGAATGTGCTACATTTGTTTTTATCTAGCTCCTTTTCCCCTTTTTTAAAAATTGGAATACTTTAAAGCAAATTCTAAACACATCATTTCACCCTTTATTTAATGTTTCTCTCTTTAAGAACGAGAACATCCAGGGCGCAGTGGCACACACTTGTAATCCCAGCAGTTTGAGAAGCTGAGGCAGGAGGACTGTGAGTTTAAAGCTAGTTTCAGCAACATTAAGGTGCTAAGCAACTCAATGAGACCCTGTCCCTAAATAAAATATAAAATAGGGCTGGGGATGTGGCTCAGTGGTCAAGTGCCCCTGATGAGTTCAATCCCTTATACAAAAAAAAAATGAAAAACAACCATGGATATCATTCCAACCCACAGGAATTCCTTGTTATTATCTAATACCTGGTCCATAATCAAATTTCCTCATATGTCCCAAAATGTTTTATTCATTTGGTGTTTTTTTGTTTTGTTTTTTGTAGTTATAGGTGGATTCAATACTTTTATTTTATTTTTATGTGCTGCTGAGGATCAAACCAAGTGCCTCATGTGTGCTAGGTGAGCACTCTACCATTGAACCACAACTCCAGCCTCTCATTTGGTTTTTCTAATCCTAATAAGCTCCACACATTAATTTTCTTGTTATGTCTCTTTAAGGTTTTTAGTATACAGAATTTCCTACTTTCTTGTTCTCCCTCTCAGGAACTGTTGCAGAAATTGGGCCAGTTGTCCTGTGAAATGTCCCCCATTCTGGATTTTTTTAATGGTTATTTCTTTGTATTATTTAGTTTCATCCTTCATAATTCTGATAAATGAAGTTAACTTTAGAGACTTGCTTAGATTCAGGTTAGACTCGTGGGCAAGAATCCTGGCAGTGGTGTTATGTGCTTCATATTACATCACACTGGGAGGCTATCCAGCTAAAATTGATTAGTGGGTTCATGTGGTAGTAGCTGATCTCTTTATAAAGTTCCTCATCAGCCTTTAATCTGATGGCTTCATTCATTGGTGATCTTTGCCTTAGTTATTTTATGAGAAATTACAAAATGTTAATTTTCTAATTTCCTTCTTCCTCACTGAAATTCTCTATAAAATGAATTTTTTCTTCATTTCCCCAAGCCTACTTGATCACCCTGATACAAAGTTTATATGGGAAAGACAGGAAAAATTCTAACAGACAAATTTTTATAAGGAGTTGGTGGCCTCATTTCCAGTAGTGTCCAATGAGTTGGAATTTTTTAAATTTTTGATCTTTTTAAAATTATCATTTGAAAGTGTGGACTTTAATAAATATATTTCAGTTAGTTGCATTTATTATTATTATTATTATTATTATTATTTTTGGTTCCTGGGGTTGAACCTACTGAGCCACATCCCCAGCCCATTTTTGTATCTTATTTAGAGACAGAGTCTCACTGAGTTGCTTAGGGCCTTGCTAAGTTGCTGAGGCTGTCTTTGAATTTGTAATTTTCCTGCCTTAGCCTCCCAAGCTGCTGGGATTAAAGGAGAGTGCTACTGTACCCGGCTCATTATTATTCTTGATGCTCACTTACCTTGTCACGTTTCTAGGAAATGGGAGCACTTCGTTGATACTCTCATTCTATTTTTATCCCTGCCACATCCTTCAGTACTCTTTAAACTTTTTGCCAGTTTCTTCTTCCCCAGAGATTTTGCACATTCTGTTTGTCTATAGTATTACCTCATGGCCTAGCCAACAAGTTCCAGTTAGATTTCTCTTGACGCCCTTTCTCAGGCTTTATTTACTCCCTTACTTAGTACTCATAGCCTTTGTTCTTCTCTGAGAAACTTTTCACAATTGTTATGATATGCTCAATTTGTTTAGAAGATATCTGTCTTATTTACCATTGTATCCTTAGTATGTAGCTCTATCTGACACATTTGTTGCATAAAGGTATAGTAAACACACACACACACACACACACACATATGCACTGTATATAGCCAGGCCTGGTGGCACACACCTGTAATCATAGCTGCTTGGGAAGCTAAGACAGGAAGATCTCAAGTTCAAGGCTAGCCTGGGCAACTTAGCAAATAAAGTAAAAAGGTTCTGGGGCTAGGTGTGGTAGTCCATAATCCCAGCAGCTCAGGATGCTGAGTTAGGAAGATTGCAAGTTCAAATCCAGCCTTAATAAAAGCAAGGCACTAATCAACTTGGTGAGACTGTCTCTAAATAAAATACAGAATAGGGCTGGGGATGTGGCTCAGTGGTGGAGTGTCCCTGAGTTCAATCCCCAGGACCAAAAAAAAAGGTGCTAGGGATGTAGCTCAGTGGTAGGTTCTACTAGGGTTCAATCCTCAGTACCACAAAAAAAAAAAAAAAAAAAAAAAAATATATATATATATATATATACACACACACACACACACACATACATACACATGTGCACTTACACATATACCAGGAGAGACAATATTGTTAAGAACTCTAAACGACCATAACATGTTCAGCCTCCCAAAATGGCTGTGCACTCTATGTAGGTATGATATGACAAAATACATTATACTTTTTACATATAACTAAAAAAAACAAATAAAAAAATTCTAAAGGTGTGGTATGTTCAATGAAAAAGATTTTCTTTGGGTAGCTAAAGAAATAATGGCAAAATGACTCTGACAAGGTAGGAAGATATAAGAAATCTGATATGCTAAGGCTTGAAGAGAGTCTATTGGATTTTGTAATTTGAGTTCATTAATGTCTTCTAGCTTGTGAATTTTGAGTAGACTAGTGTGACTGTAATCCAGTGTGAAATGTAAAAGGAGAGGCAGAATATAAATCAGTATAGATCTTCTCTCATTGAAAAGTTGAAGAAGGGGTTGGGATTGGGGCTTAGTGGTAGAGTGTTTGTCTAGCATGTGTGAGGCATTGGGCTTGATTCTCAGCATAAATTAATAAAATAAATGTTCATTAACATGTTAAATTTTTTTTTTTAAAGTTGAGGAAGAAAAACCTTGGAATTTCTTACTCAGTGCTAAAAAGTAAGCTTATAATAAGCCAGGATTCATGTTTTGATTTCCAGTCCATTTCTTTCCAATTTTTATGTACCCGTTTGGGTACTAATAATACTCTTCTGGATGGTAGGTAATAGGAGCACCTCTCTATCTCTGTAGAAGACCTATAGACCTTGGTGATACTTTCACTCTTTAGAGCTGAGAGAGAACTTAAATGTCAGATATAGTGTTCTAAAACTCAGGTCATTTTGATAATGTCTTCATGGTTTTTTTTTTTTTCTTATCTACATATCCTTTTAAGAAGTTTCCTTAAATTTATTTCCTCTTTAACATCATGTAGTTAAAATTTTAAGGAAGATATATATTGCTGATATAAATGGAAAGCAACCCTGTATAATTTGCTATAAAGAAAAATAGAACCAGCCAAGCACAGTGGTACCAGCTGCTTAGGAGGCTGAGGCAGGAGTGTTACTTGAGCCTACCAAAGCCCAACTTGGGCTGTACTCATCTCAAAAATTAAGAGGAAAAGAAAGATGACCAAAATTAAGTACAAAGAAAATACGATATTATTAATAAGCTAGATAAACTTTGCCTTAAGCTCTGAGCCTTAGACTTTTTCTTTCCTTTGTTCGCCAACAACCTGAGACTTTTGATATAATCAGATCATCAAAAGGTAACTTTTTTGTTATGTGAATTAATGCCATGTAGTAGTAACTCAGCTCTTGCTTGATAGCTTTCTTTGTTTTTTTGGTGGGGGGGGAGTCTCTTTTTTTAGTCTTTTCTTTTTTGGAACTAGGGATTGAACCTAGGGCTTCGTGAATGAATGCGTCCCAGCCCAAGCTTGACAGCTTTCTTAATATTTTTCTGCTCTATCAACTTTGCCATTGTTACACTGGAGAAATTGAAGCCCAGAGACTTGCTCCAAGTTACACAGTTATCTAAAGCTTTAGCCTGGCATACTGATGCCAATTATGTTAGTCTTTTCACTATATATTACTTTATAATCAGTGATATAATGATTTTTAGAATCATTTTTATATTATTTATATTATAGAAACATATTATACAAATTTATATTATTGAAATACAATAGCAATTTTATTTTTTAAATCCTGTAACTTCAAAAACTTTACTTTTTCATATTCATATGGTTTAATTCCAGTTTTAGTAATGGAATTAATTGTATTAAGCTCTCATCATTAGAAAAAGCAAGTTTAGTATTTAAGACTTGTCTTGTGTCCCTTTGTCTTATTTTTCTATACTGCCATAACAAATTATCAGCGTGGCTTATGACAACAGAAATTTATTACTTTACAGTTCTAAAGATAAGAAATCCAGGAATGGGTTTCACTGTGTTAAAGTGATGGCAGATCTGTGATAAATTCTGGAGACTCTCAGGGAGAATTCAGTCCCTTACCTTTTCCAGCTCCTAGAATCTCCCTACACTTCATGGTTTGTGATTCCTTCCTCCATCTTCAAAGTCAGCAGCATAGCGTCTTCCAATCTTACTTTGACTTTGAGCTCCTTTTTCTATCTTAAAGGACAATTATGATTATACTGAACCCATCCTGATAATCCCAGGGTAATCTCCATATTGCAGTACACCTATCTTAATTACATCTATAAAGTCCCTTTTGCCATGTAAGATAACACATAAAGGGTCTGTAGATTGGATAAGGACATCTTGGGGGAGGGGCATTATTCTGCCTATCCCATCTAAGGATTTGAATTGGGTTTTGTTGTTGTTTGTTTGTTTTTAGCATTAGGTGGTCTCTTCAGTCAGCCTGCCCAAGCTCCTACCCAGTCCAACCAGCTGATAAATACTGCAAGTGCTCTTTCTGCTCCGACACTATTGGGAGATGAAAGAGATGCTATTTTGGCAAAATGGAATCAACTGCAGGCATTTTGGGGAACAGGAAAAGGATATTTCAATAATAATATTCCACCAGTGGAATTCACACAAGAAAATCCCTTTTGCCGATTTAAGGTATTAATTCTGTTTCTGCTCTTTATTTTACAAAGAATACATTCAAAAGAACATGATTTTTGAATTAAAATTATATCAAGAAAACAGTTGCTTGTTTCTTTAGTACTTCTTGAACATGGTATGATTATACTTTAAAAAATATAGAAATTATAAAATCAGAATGTTTTCTTTTATGGCTCAGAGGGATCAGAATATGGCTAAAGATAATGTATCACTAGAACATGACTTATAACTTAAGGGAAAATGGTCTGCCTTGCACACCTGTAAAGGGGAGACTCAAAATTAGACATTAGTTGTATTCATATAACATTGGTAAGTAAACTGCAACCTGGCCAGTGGACAGTTGTCCTTGGCACGTGTAACCCTATTGCCATTTTCTTTGTTCTAATTTCTTGTCTACCAAGCAACCATCTCATTTTTAAAAATTTTTTTAAATTAGTTACACATGACAATACAATGATCTTTATATATCATGCATTTGAATCAGATGGGATATAATTTCTCATTTTCTGAGTGTACAGATTGCAGAATTACATTGGTCATGCAGTCATGTATATAACCAAAGTAATAATATCTATTTTATTCTGCTGTCCTTCCTTTCCCCCCTTTCCCTCGCCTCTTCTCTCATCACTTCTCTCTACCTAATCTAATGTGACCCACTTCTTTTTTTTCCCCCCTCACATCTTCATACCTGTATTCTGTATAACAAAGGGGGTTTCCTTCCCTCTTCTGTGCAATTCCCATTTTCCTCCCTTTCCCTCCCACCTCTCTTCCCTATCTAAAGGTAATTTTCTTCTCAAGCTCTTCCTCCCTACCCCATTTTGAGTCACCTCCCTTATATCAGAGAAGACATTCGGCATTTGTTTTTTGGGGATTGGTTAACTTTACTTAGCATAATCTGCCACCATTTCCCTGCAAATGACATGATCTTGTTATTTTTTAGTCCATTGTGTATAAATGCCATATTTTTTTATTCATATTTTTTTATTCATTCATCCATTGAAGGGCATCTAGGTTGGCTCCACAGTCCTGCTATTGGGAATTGTGCTGCTATAAACATTGATCTGGGTGTGTCCCTATAGTATGCCATTTTTAGGTCTTTTGAGTATAGTCCGAGAAGAAGAATAGCTAGGTCAAATGGTGGTTCCATTCCCAGTTTTCCAAGGAATCTCCACACTGCTTTCCAAATTGGCTGCACCAATTTGCAGTCCCATCAGCAATGTATGAGTGTACCTTTTTTCACGCATCCTCGACAGCACATGTTGTTGTTTGACTTCATAATGGCTGCCATTCTTACTGGAGTGAGATGGTATCTTAGAGTGGTTTTAATTTGCATTTCTCTGATTGCTAGCGATGCAACCATCTCATTTGAATTTGACTTCATATATTCATCCATCAGTGAAAGAGAATATGTAGGTCTACTTAAAAAGTTAATGTATTTTAGTCAGTTTTATATTTCAACCTGTGTGTGTTTGTGTGTGTGTGTGTGTGTGTGTGTGTGTGTGTGTTGCTAGGGATGGTACCTAGGGCCTTTTGCATGCTAGGCAAATGTCATACCACTTAGCTGTATACACACACCAGCCTTGTACTTCAGCCTTTTCTGAGTTACGTTGACCTGTGTCAGTCCCTTAAACTTAACCAGTAGTCTTGTGTTTGGAGCTACAGGCTGAGGATCAGATGCTTGAACAGAGTGAAACAAAAAGTGGTCAGCCTGTCTTTGTTAGAGTACATATCTTAGTCTCATCACTCTAACAAAAAAGTACACATTTGGGATCAAAGGCATTTCAGATTGCACATCTGAATAAGAATATTTGCATATGCATAATGAGACTCACCTTGGGGATAGGACCCAATCTAAACATGAAATTCATATATGTATTATATAGTTTTATACACAACCTGAAGCACATTGCTGTTTTGACTGCAACCCATTACATGAGAGCAGGTGTGAAAGTTTCCACTGAGCCATCATATCAAAAACAATTTCAGAATTTGAAGCACTTTGGATTTCAGTTACTCAACCTATATATTTTTTGAGTAAATTAGTTGAAATTTTAATCCTTTTGTTTAGTGATAAGAAATGCAATAGTAGATATAAGTTGAATATAATGATTTAAACTTTTTCTTTTTTCAAAAGTTGAAGTATACTATACTAATGGTAAAATGCATATTATACACTTGAGTGAATTTAAATACTTTTAAAAAGTTGTAAGTGGTAACAAGATAAATGGCTTGAAAACAAGATAAAGAGCAATAACAAGATAAAAATAAAAATATTTTAGCCTGGGTCTGGGGCTTATGGTTCAGTGGTAGAGTGCTTGCCTAGCACATGTGAGGCACTGGGTTCAATCCTTAGAATTGAATACAAAATAAATAAAATAAAGGCATTCTATCCATTTACAACTACACCAAAAAAAAAAAAAAACACCCAAAACTAACATGTTTAATAAAAGTTTTGTTACAAGAAACCATAAAATGATAGACCTTTTTTTAGTGATTTTAACCTGACAGTTTCATTATTGTACATTAAAAGTATTTATTTGTAAATCACTTCCTTATCTAGAACTTTAAGATTCTATGAATCAGGTATATTGAGAAATAAATTCAGTTGGCCTGTGATTTTTGCATTAATGTTTATAATGACATGCAAAGTTGTTTGATTGGTTCTAAATATTCAACAATAATGAATATCAAACTTTTTTCTGAGTAAAAGCTCTTCAGTTACTATTTTAAGGAGCAGATTTTAATTTCACCCTGTTATTATTCTTGGGTAATATAGTTATAATCGTGTGACTTCTTTGGGTACAAAATAATGTATTCTTCATAACCAAACATTAAGCTGTTTTGCCTCATTTTAGCAGTTATTAAGCTATTAATATTAAACTCTTGACTTAAGATGTGTACATATTTTTATATTATTTATTTTGTCATTTCGCAGGCAGTAGGTTATAGTTGTATGCCCAATAATAAAGATGAAGATGGGCTAGTGGTTTTAGTTTTCAACAAAAAGGAAACAGATATTCGAAGCCAACAACAGCAGTTGGTAGAATCATTGCACAAAATTTTGGGAGGAAACCAGACCTTAACTGTAAATGTAGAGGGTATTAAAACATTGCCAGATGATCAGTAAGTATACATAAAATATACTATTTATTTTTGTGTGCCCTGGTCCAGAGAGTAGTCAGCAGAGTTTTTTTTTGTTGTTGTTGTTGAAACACAGATTACATCTTAGAACAGAATATTATTTCCCAGCTGGTGGTTATTTAGTATTTGTAGAAATGTTTGTTTAAAAGCTTTTTTTTTTTTAAATTTTGGATTTCTTATTAGATGCTAATAATTTCAGACTTTCATTCAAGACCAGGAGGAAATATTTTATCACAGTTATACAAACTGAATGCCACATGATATTACTAGAAGGTTTAATTAACTTATTACCATTCATGTTCATTCATGACTAATTGTGATTACTTTACTTCCCTTGTCCTCATATGATTTTTAGTCTTAGTGGCAAGGCATTTTAAGGTTGAATTTTACTTCTTGCTATCAGTAATGCAGAAAAGTAACCCATAAGTTGCAGCAGAATCTTCAAAGTATTTCTTAGTCCTGAAAAATTATCAAATAACATTTATGTAGGACTTTGCAGCTGACCAAACCTTTTCACAAATTTGATCTTGTTGACCTGCATTTTAACTTTTATCATTTAAATTGGTTGACAACTGAATTTGAGGGTTTATTGTCCAAGATTTGAGGGGGAAAAAATTCTGAATTCATCTAGCACCCTTCTAAAATCATACGTTGTATTGATATTTGTGGCTGTGGGTTATATGTACTCAATATTTTATAAGTTGGGTTTTTTTCCTACAGGACAGAAGTTGTCATTTATGTTGTTGAACGTTCTCCAAATGGTACATCAAGAAGAGTTCCAGCTACAACATTATATGCACATTTTGAACAAGCTAATATAAAAACACAATTGCAGCAACTTGGTGTAACACTTTCTATGACTAGAACAGAACTATCTCCTGCACAGATTAAACAGCTTTTACAGAATCCTCCTGCTGGTATGTTTCTAGAGTCATACAATTGAAAAAATGAAAGATTTAGAAATAAGTGTTCCCCTTTTAGGAGATGTTGGTTGGTTATTAATGTTAATCAGTATGAGCTTATCACATGTCTACTTATTTGTGAGATCGTTTTGAATATTTGTATTCATTCATTCATGTAACTCTTTACTATATAGCTAATATATTTGTTAGAAATATTGAGAAATTATCAACTAAAGAAAAAGAATACATAATTCATCTACCCTCTTATATTATTTTGATTTCCTATAGCTTATCTCTTAAGCTGAATATTCAAATAAAACCTGGATTTTTTTCCACCGTAAGAGATTCTAGATGGCCTAACTCTATTGACTAGTTTTCCTTTATTTCCCTTCCCTAGAAGTAATTATTAATTCTTTATCTGTGATTTTAAATGTAAGCATACGTACTTGTAGTTTCTTTAAAAAAGGATTTTCCACTGTACATTTGCTGTAGCTTGCCTTTTCATCTACAGTCTTCCTTAGTACTTTTCATGTCAGTACATGAAGGTAAATTTTATTCTATTTAAACACCTACATAGTATTTTACACATATGTGTTGCTATTTAATTCCCGTGTTGTTTCTGAGTTTTCAGTTTTATAAACTGTTTCCTTGTAGATATGTCTGGAGTACATGGGTATGTACTTTTTTAGAATGGATCTCTGGAAATGAAATTGGAGTCAATATTATGTATGTTAGATATATACGTTTGATATTACCAAATTTCCCTCTAAAAAACCCCCACCATTTAAATTTCTTGTTTTTTGGGGGGTTACTGGGGATTGAACTCAGGGACATTCGACCACTCAGCTACATCCCCAGCCTGATTTTGTATTTTATTTAGAGACAGGGTCTCACTGAGTTGCTTCGCACTGAGTTGCTGAAGCTGGCTTTCAACCTGCGATCCTTCTTTCTCAGACTTCGAGCCTCTGGGATTGTAGGCATGCGCCACCACGCCTGGCTCCATTGGAATTCTTAACAGCAATATTTTTTACTGCTGCTGTTTTGCTACAGATGGCAATAAATTAATTTAAAAATTAATATTTAATCTGCATTTTCCTGATTACTAGCAAAGTTGAATTAGCTAAATATTTGTATTTTTTGTGAATTACCTATTTATGTCCTTGGTTCATTTTCTATTAGGGTCTGTCTCTGTCATAATAGGAGCTCTTAACTGTATTCTGAGGTTAATCTATTATCCTGTAGGTTTTAGGTATTTCCTTTCAACCTGTATTTTTTGTTTTAGCTTTGTCCTATAAAACTTTCTACTTTTAGAATGATCATATTTGACAATCATTTTTCATTATAGCTTCTGAGTCTGTCTTTGGGGAAAATCTTTCCCATACACATATTTTAAACACAGAAAAGTGTTTAAAAAATGTTTTTTCTTTGTGGTAGGTGTTGATCCTATTATTTGGGAACAAGCCAAGGTGGATAACCCTGATTCTGAAAAGTAAGTGTTTCTTCAAGCTAATATTTACTACTATGGAAGCAAACAGATGTAAGCTAAGCTCTTAATTGTATTTATAACATTTGAGGAGTCTATTTTCATTGCTTTAAAAAAAAAAAATGTTTGGGGAGACCCATAGTGTGGTGAAAACTACTAGAGATGAAGAAATCTGAGTGCCATTTCCCCAATTAACATTGAGTTTCATTATAATTTTTGACAACTATATTTCCTCATTATTTCCTCATTTGTAAAATAGGGAGGAACACTTGATTTCATATTGATCCATCTAGAAATTTGATGTAAAATTATATATTACTATGAAAATCTTATATATTTTGTAGTAACAGACTTAAGATCAGATAATTGACTACTTGCATTTCTTCAGGTTAATTCCTGTACCAATGGTGGGTTTCAAAGAGCTGCTTCGAAGATTGAAGGTTCAAGATCAGATGACTAAGCAGCATCAGACCAGATTAGATGTAAGCAACTAGCTTTTTATTCTCTGGTTCTGGAAGTAGGTAGAGGGACTAGAGACATTTAATTATTTTATCATGGGTGCCATTTTTCTCTTATGGGGAACCAGTATACTGCACTTTAACAATTATAGCTTTATACAACTACCTTCTTTATAATAGGGTTCTTGATATCATATAAATATGATTTGATATATTTCAAAAATATTGATTTTCTTTTTTGGTACTCAAAATATTTTCTAATTTCCTTTGAGAATTTTGATTGTTTTTGATTATTGAATTATTTAAAAATATTTTTCATTTCCAAGTGTTGGAGGTTTTTCGGGGATTGAACTCAGGGGCAGTAGACCACTGAGCCACATCCCCAGCCCTATTTTTTATTTTATTTAGAGACAGGGTCTCACTGAGTTGCTTAGCGCCATTGCTGAGGCTGGCTTTGAACTCGTGATCCTCCTGCCTCAACCTCCCCAGCTGCTGGGATTACAGGTGTGTGCTACCACGCCCAGCCCATACATCTTAATTTTACAAGTAATTTCTAGTTTTTCATCTATTATCTCTGCTTTGATGTCCTTTGTGGAATAGAAATTCTTAATTTTATTATAACTAAATTGGGGTGTTTTTGATTTTCCTTTTTTGTCCTTAGAAATTTTTTTAAACCATTCTTTACCCTAGGATCTAAGAGTCACCTACATTTTTTTCTAACATTTAGAGTTTAATCTTTCACATTTGCCTCTTTTGCCCTCAGTGGAGTTCACCTCTTTACATGTTATGTAACTTGAACTTTTTTTCTGAATGGTGGGTCTATTTTTCAAATATCCATAAAAAATTTGATTTACCCCATTTAACTAAGAATTTGAATTATTATATGTATATATATGTATATGATCTAATTCTAGATCTATTATGTTTCAGGGTCCAGTTGGTCTGTTCTCACAAGAGTTTT
This sequence comes from Callospermophilus lateralis, assembly GCF_048772815.1. NCBI lineage: Eukaryota > Metazoa > Chordata > Mammalia > Rodentia > Sciuridae > Callospermophilus > Callospermophilus lateralis. The sequence continues at coordinate 57,878,636 of NC_135312.1, read as the reverse complement.
TTTACTTTTGTGGCTTTGCAACACATACTAAAAGCTAGTAGATTGAATTTCCAGTTTTTGTTCTTCTCAGGGTTTTCTTGGCTCCCTATGGACCTTTATTTTTTCATAAAGATACTGGAATCAGTTTTTCAAAATGCCAGAATTTTGAAATTGTATTAAATGTAAAGACTAATTAGTAAAGAATTGAATCCTAATGCTAAATCACTCCATACATGAATATAATTTGTCTCTTTAATCACTGATGTCTTTTATGTCCTTCATAATTATTTTAATATATTCTTTTTAAAAATCTTGCATGCTCCTTTCTGGTTAATTCCTGGATGGTCAATAAATACTGCAGATGGTAACATGGTCACCTAGTTTTGTCTCTTTATAATGGCCTGGCATTTATTTCCTTCAAAGGTGATATGCACAGATGGACTTGTTAAAATGTGTTATACAATCTTCTTATCCTCTTTCCTATGTCTATGTTAGCCAGTGACATAGAATGATTAATTATGATGGGACCGTTATGGGATTAAATCCAGTTGGAATGCTTTACTGATATGGAGAGATTTTTAACCTAGTTTGTTAAGATTTTGTAAGGCAGAAAGTAGGATTTTAAGCCAGGCAAAGAATAAATTAAAGATCCAGTGTCATAAAAATGTATTCAGTTGTAGAATTCATATATCTTTTCCTCTCCAATCTGATTACTCCAAATATTCTGTAAACAGTTGTTTTGGGCTATACTATATTTTATGGCAATAGATTGAGGTGATTAAGCCTACCCCTATCCTCTGCCCCTTTTTACTATGCAATGCCCAAATATCCTAGTGCTCTGAAGAATTCTTTTAATAGTAACTTATGATTTTAGATACATAAGAAGGAAAAACTGCAAATGCAGAATTAAAGGGAAAGAATTTCATATTTTGAGAGATAAATTTCAAGTTTATTTCAGATTTAGGCTTTGTATATAGGCATACCTGATAAATAATTGTAATACCCATACCTGACTTATCTAAAAGGCATTTTTTCCCCTGATAAATAATTGTAATACCCATACCTGACTTATCTAAAAGGCATTTTTTCCCCACAGATTATATCTGAAGATATTAGTGAGCTACAAAAGAATCAAACTACAACTATGGCCAAAATTGCACAATATAAGAGGAAACTCATGGACCTTTCCCATAGAACCTTACAGGTAGTAATTTGGAATTTTCCCCCCAACATTTACAAGATGATACCTGTGAATTACTAGCTGAATATAGGAAAAAAAGAGACTCAGAAGAAATAATGATCCAAACAGTAAGTACCAAACTTAGTAAAACCTAGACATTGGAGAAGTCTTACAGGGTTGGGTAAGGAGAGTAAAACTCACATCTTGGTAACAGAGTAAAGGAAAACCATGAAGAAATAAAGCATTTTAGTATGAGGAAAGCATATATGAAATCACTGATATCTAGTCTTCATAAAGTAGAAAATACTTTTTATTTTTGAATGCCAGAAAAGGGAGTGTAACCACTAATGGTTGAAAAAAACAACAGAACTTCCAAATTAACAAGAGAAAATTAAAAATGAACAACAATAACAAAAAAGCACCCTGAAATTATAAACTATCATGAAAACAAATATTACATACCAGAATCAGTGGGATGCAGCAAAAACTGTCCTCAAGAGGAAAATGTATAGGCTTAAAAAAAAAAAAAAAAAAAAAAACTTCATTTCTAAAAATCAAAGAAAATAAACTCATGTGGTAGCATGTTAAAGTACTTCATTTTCTTTTATTGCTGAGTAATACTTCATCATATGAATGTTCTGCATTTTTATTCACTCATCATTTGATCCACACTTTGGTTGTTTTCACCTTTTGGCTATTGTGAATAATGTTGTCATTAATATTTGTGGACATTTTATTAGATGTATGCTTCCATTTTCTTGGGTATAAATCTAGGAGTGAAATTTCTGGGTCATATGGTTAATACTGCATTTAATTGTTTGTGAAATTGCCAAACTGTTTTTCAAAGCAGCTGTAGCATTTTACATCTCTATTTTTAGCACCTTAAAAAAAAAATCTATGAACAGGTTCTAATAAAAAATGCAAATTATGTTTAGTGAAAAAAAGACTTACTGGCTATATAATGCATGATTTCATTTATATGACATGCAAAAATGGGACAGTGCTGCTAGAGGCTGGAGATGAGAACTTTTGGGGATGATGGAAATAGTTTATACATACTTTTGTGGGTTGTATGGGGGATTATCCCAGGGCCTTATACATACTAAGCATGAATTCTACCATTTAGCTATACTCCAAACACCTTTTTTATTTATTTTTTTTGCAAGTTTTTTTGTCTATTTTTGTTTTGGTTTTTTTTTTTTTTTTTTTTTTTTTTAATAAAGAAGGATAAGTGTTTGAAACTAGCTTCTAGAGGGATAAAAAGAAATAATGATGGGGACTTCCTTTATCAGATTTATAACTTACTTTAAACTTCTTGTACTTTTTTGGTATCTTTTTTCTTTTCATTCTCTCATGCTTTTTTGTGGCGGGTGGGAGGCTCTGCAGTGCTAGTGGTCAGACTCAGGTCATCATAATTTTGGTGGTGGTTACATGACTGTATATATTTGTCAAAATTAACTAGAGACCTATAGAACTCTACACCTAAGTGGGTGAATTTTGTTGTATGTGGATTATACCTCAGTGAATTGGGACCAGAAAACCCCAGAAATTCTAAATGAAGAAATGACAGTCTTTCAATATAACAGTGTTCTAACACATTAAGGGAAAATATATAATAGACTATATCCAAAAATAGCAAATATTTCAAAAGGCAAAACATAAAAATGGATATTCAGAACCTAGACCCTGAGATACCCAATCTTATCATTATTAATCACTGTTATCATGGAGGTTTTCAAAAATATAATAAGCAATAAAATAATATCAATACTGGACAGGAGATAAAACAATCATTTTGCTGATGACATTATTTAGAAAACTCAGGACAATTTCTCATAGAATTAGTGTAATCTGGCTAGATATAAAGTGTAAAAATTAGCTTTTCTTATATCATCATGAAAACAGGAAAATACAACATTTGTTATGATGACAAAACTATAAAATACTTAGGAATAAATTTATGAGGAAAGTACATAATTTGAGGTCTTTACAAATAGATAAAAACATATTTTTAGATGAAAAGACATCATAAAGTTTAAAAAGGAATTAAATATTTAAAAAATTGATTAAAAAATTTTTTTTTAATAAAGAAGGATAAGTGTTTGAGTCTAGCTTCTAGGACAATATAAAAGAAAAAATGAATGGGACCTTCCTTTATAAGTAAGGTTTAAGAACCTACTTTAAAACTCTTGTGGTCAGGCTGGGGATGTGGCTTAAGTGATAACGCACTCGCCTGACATGCGCAGGGCGCTGGGTTCGATCCTCAGCACCACATAAAAATAAAGATGTTGTGTCCACCAAAAACTGAAAAATAAATATTAAAAAAAATTCTCTCTCTCTCTCTCTCTCTCTCTCTCTCTCTCTCTCTCTCTCTCTCTCTCTCTTTCTCTCCTCTCTTAAAAAAAAAAAAAAACTCTTGTGGTCAAATCAATGTTAAATTGACAATAGGATTAGACATAAAGATCTCTGGAAGAGAATAGAAAATCTGTAAGTAGATGCAAGTATATCTGTATGCTTGACATATGACAGAGGTGGTAGTTCAATTCAGTGAGATTGTTTAGTAAACAATGCTATAATATCTGTGAGAAAATAAAATGTAGACCACTGCATCATACTATATACAAAAGTAGATTAAAGACACAACTCTTAAAAAAAAACTCCTGAGGCTGCATGTACAACTTCAGGGACTAGAGAGACACTTGGTCAAAAACTGTAAAACAGATACTACATAAGAATTAGAAAACATTATGGCAAAATATACCAGAAGCCATGTGTCAGTAGTTGTGGAAATTTTGCAAAAAGCATTTATTTTATCTTTAGGTTAATATATGTATTATACAAAAGAGATTCTATAATTTGACAAGAAAACCTAATTGAAATGTGGGCAAAATATTTGTAAAGGCATGTCACAGAAAAACAAATACAAAGTTACTTCTTAACCAGAGATGCTCCTCTAGCTTACTAGAAGTCAGGGATTTGCAAATTAAAGAAAAAAATTTTTATGTTCATCAGATCAGAAAATTTTAACCACCACTACCAGTGGCTGGCAGGAATGTGGGGTATAGGTAACTCTGACAAGTGGTTTGTGAATCTACACAGTTAGAATTTTTGGAGAAAGCCGTCTTAGCAGCTTCTATTATAACTGAAAACATACTTTTAAGCCCAGCAATCTCATTCTTGGGGGTCTAGAAAGATCTTTACACAAAAATATGTATTAAAGCATTGGTCATAGAATCATAACTAGAAATAAATATATGCCTATCAAGATAATAATGATTGATTATTGGTTATTACTCATGAAAAGGCATGAAGCTGTTAAAAATAACAAATTAGAGCCACACTTCTTAAGGATTTTAGTATGATTATAATTGAGTTAACTTTGTGGGGAAAAAAAGAATTAGGAGTATGGATGAAAGTTTGAAGGAACTTGCAGTTTTGACACTGTGTATTTTGGGATTGGGGGTAAGAGCAGAGCAAATCTACCTTTAGTAGTCTCAGCACTGATTCCCGATGTACTATTAAGTTCGCTTAAAGAAAGAAGCACGACACATAATAACAGTATAGTTGTATTTTAGATACATGTATGTGCATGTATGTTTTGTATGTGTGAACGAAAGTATAGAGGAATGAACTTTAGTCAGTGCTGTTTCTCTTGAGAGAATGAGAGAAAATTTGCCAAAATTCTTGTATGGTTTCTAGACAGGCTAATACTGCTTTTTAAATCTGAAGCAGAAGTCCAATAAAATTTTTAAAAACTTAAAATTATTTTAAGCTCACATTTTTATATAAAGAACACTTGATTCTGAAAGGCTATAAAGGTGTAAAACTGTGAGGTGCATAGAGAGCCTACCCCTCACACATCCGAAGAGCACTAATCTCTAGGGTATATAAAGAACTCAAAAAGCTAAGCACCAAAAAAGTAAATAACCCAATCAATAAATTGGGCCAAGGATCTGAACAGACACTTTTCAGAAGATGATATACAGTCAATCACCAAATATATGAAAAAATGTTCATCATCACTAGCAATTAGTGAAATGCATATCAAAACCACTCAAGATTTCATTTCACTCCAGTCAGAATGGCAGCTATTATGAAGACAGACAATAAGTGTTGGTGAAGATGTGGCGAAAAAGGTACACTCATACACTGCTGGTGGGACAGCAAATTGGTATAGCCAATATAGAAAGAAGTATGGAGATTTCTTGAAAATTGGGAATGGAACCACCATTTGACCCAGCTATCCCTCGCCTCAGTCTATACCTAGAGGACTTAAAAACAGCATACTACAGGGACACAGCCACATCAGTGTTTATAGCAGCACAATTCATAATAGTTAAACTCTTGGAACCAACCTAGATGCCCTTCAACAGATGGATTAAAAAATATGGCATGTATATACAATGGAATATTATTCAGCAATAAAAAAGAGTAAAATCATGGTATTTGCAGGTAAATAGATGGAGTTAGAGAAGATAATGCTAAGTAAAGTTAGCCAATCCCAAAAAAACAAATGCTAAATGTTTTGATATAAGGAGGCTGATTCATAGTGAGGTAGGGAGAGAGGGAGCCTGGGAGGAATAGACAAACTCTAGATAGGACAGAGGGGTTGGAGGGGGGGTATGGGGTTATTAATAATAGTAGAATGTGTTGATCATTATTATCCAAAGTACAGGTATGAAAACAAGATTGGTGTGAATATACTTTGTATACAAACAGAGATAAAAAATTGTGCTCTATAAGAATTGTAATGCATTCCGCTGTCATATATAAATTTTTAAAACAGTGTTTTACAAAAAGAAAAAAAAGTATAAAAACCATAGGTTTAAAAGAACTGTTGTACTCCTTCTACCAGCACTTAAGTGATACTTATACCTAGTACCACAGAAATGTGAGTCAGGTCTTGAACTGTTAAGCCCAGCTTTATTGTTAGTTTTCAGCTAATTTCTGTCAACAATTAGTAAAATTACTTGCATAACTGAAAAAAGTTCTATTAGTATTGATGATTTCTTTTTAATAGGTCCTAATCAAACAGGAAATTCAAAGGAAAAGTGGTTATGCCATCCAAGCTGATGAAGAGCAGCTGCGGGTTCAGCTAGATACAATTCAGTGTGAACTGAATGCACCTACTCAGTTCAAAGTAAGCATTTCTACAACATAAAGCTAGAATTTATTTCAGGTGGATTTGCAGACAAGTTTTAAGTAGTTTTCAAACAATAACTTTGCATTTTTTAACATTCTTTAATTGACCTTAGTCATGATTTTTTTTGCCTTGTGTTAGTGCTTCGAATAATGTACAGAGCAAGAATTGGAAATTTTTAATTGATAATTTTGAAACTCTCCTTTCAAAAGGTTCTCTTTTTGAAATGGTTGCTGTTGTTAGCAGTTGTATTTTGACCCATTCTTACTCTTAGGGCCGACTAAATGAACTGATGTCCCAAATCAGAATGCAAAATCATTTTGGAGCAGTCAAATCTGAAGAAAGATATTATATAGATGCAGATCTATTGAGAGAAATTAAGCAGGTAAGTGTTATACAAAGATGTACTTTTTAAAAGTGTCAGCTTACCACTTCACATTCATTAGGATGGCTATTATCCAAAAATAATAATAATGTGTTTGCAATGATGTGGAGAAGTTGGAACCTTTGAACTGTTAAGGAAAGTGGAGCCTATGGAAAACAATGTGGTAGGGCCTCAAAATGTTATAAACAGAGTTACTAGGTGATCTGGCAGTTCCACTCTAGATGACCCAAGGAAATTGAAAGCAGGTATTTGAACAGATATGCCTCCATGTATATACACACACAATGTGCTATTTATTCCTAAGAAGAAGAAAATTCTTACACATGCCATAACATTGATAGACCTTGAAGATGTTATCCTAAGTGACATAAGCCAGCCATAAAAGGACTAATTTTGTATGATTCCACTTACATGAGGTACCTAAAATAGTCCAGTTAATAGAGAATAATGGTGGTTGCCAGGGGATGAGAAGAGGGGGGAATGGAGAGTACTATTTTATTGGCACAGAATTTCAGTTTGGGAAGATGAAAAGTTCTAGAGATAGATGGTGGTGATTACTGCCCAACATTGTCAATGTACTTATACCCCTGATTTGGGCTTAACAGTTCAAATGATAAATTTTATTTTCTATTTTACCACAATAAAAAATAAGTGAATCATGCCCATCATCATCTCCTCTGAGCATATAAAGGGTAATTTAGAGGTAATAGAAGCTGTAAAGTTACCTAGACCTTACTACTCAAAGTGTAGGTGGCAGGAGCACCTGGAAGATCATTAGAAATGCAAAATCTCAGTCTTTTTTCTAAATCTACTCAACTTGCATTTTACCAAGGTCATAGGGGGAGGGGTGTGCATGTTAAATTGAAGAGCAACTATTGGAGATCATACTTTCTCAATCTGTATGCCACATACAAGTATATAGTGTTAAGGGACCTATGCAGAGGTTGGGATAGCCAGAATCTTCAACCATGTGTCTAAGGCTCACTTTGAATAAAAAAAAAGATTTTTTTACTATAACGTATTTTCATACAAATTTATTTAATGAAAGCTATTCAAATATTGATTGTGCATAAATAAAATATTAAACCAGGTATAATGTCTCGTGCCTGTAATCCCAGCAACTTGGGAGGCTAAGGCAGAAAGGATCACAGGGTTGAGGCCAAGCTTTAGCAATTTAGCAAGACCCTGTCTGAAAATAAATTTAAAAATAAAAAAAAAGGACGGGGGTGTAACTCAGTGTTGAAGAGTGCTTCTGGAATCAGTCCCTAGCAACAGCAGCAGCAACAATGACAAAAAAAATTGTGTGTGTATATAAGTACATATATGTATGTGTGTATGTATACATATATATATATATTATGTGCATATGTGTACACATACGTATTTGTTGTTTGTATAAAAGATGGTAACTTGGTGAAACATACTAGGTGTACTGGCATGAGCTTGAGGATTTTAGATAGTTGTGTTAAGTACATATATGTATGTGTGTATGTATACATATATATTATGTATATATGTGTGTATGTATACACATATGTATTTGTTGTTTGTATAAAAGATGGTAACTTGGTGAAACATACTAGGTGTACTGGCATGAGCTTGAGGATTTTAGATAGTTGTGTCATTAACAAAGCAAATCTAGAACTTTGTGGAAATGTAAAATAATGCATATACTTTTGATTATTTTGTGCTTCTCTTTTTAAAGTAAATATAGCTTTTAGCGGTAAATCTTTTGAAGGTTATCTTTAAAGAGTTGTGAGGTGACTATTAGCACATTATAGTACAGAGCCATATTAAAGAGTCTGTACATGCAGTAATATTGGAAATCATATAAACAGCCATCTTTCTAAAATGTTTTGGAATTGAACCACAACTTGCCCTCTACTTTATTGCCTTGGGCAAATGACTTACCTACGTCTCAGTTTCTTTAAAGTAAAAATGACCCTGATACTCCAAAGGGT